>NC_059072.1:145498441-145809446 GCF_020497125.1 Mauremys mutica | reverse complement strand
CAGACAAATAGGCCCAGATACACTGAGCACCTTGCATCCTCCTCAGCCAATTCCAGGGATTAGACTAAAGCATTTTCTACCTCCTGTCTTCTCCAGCAGACCCCTGTTCCCCATGCCCCATAATTTCCCAAATTTCCCACTCACACTAAAAAGGCTGCTGTGGGTTCCCTGTTGCAGAAGCACTTTGTTGTGAGGAGTACAATGCTGTGTTATGCCTTGCAGTGTTGCTTTATGTTCATGTTCTTGTTTGTCTGGTGTTTCTTGCTGCCTTTCCCAGATGTATTTTATTTTCTTCATCTCCTCTGTTCATGACCCACAAACCCCTGTACAAAAAATCATGTTCAGGATCTGTGTAGAGTAGAGGACCAGGAGACAGAGGATGATGGAGAGTAGAGATTATTGTCCTTGTCTAGATTGGATTTTTGGTTGTGGTGTTCATTGATTGTCAATCAACATATTTTAGTGGACACATCCAAAAACTGTAGTCTAGACAAGATCATTGAGAGCTTTACTTGGGTCAGTAAAGAGCCAATGATCAGTATCTGATTTTAAACACCAAGTCACTAGTATCTGAGTTCACTAAACTCCACAACAACCCATTGGAATCTTAGTATGTCACTGAAGATATCCCCGGTAAATGGAGCAGTACTAGATGTGTCTTTTGCTCCAGGTGAACCAACAACAGAAAAATGGCTGTTTATTCATGATCATTCGATCTCATCTTCTTCTATGCTTTCATTAAGCATAATTGTGTTCATCTGCCTGTTTCATCCACATTCTACTTGGCAGAGTCCTTAAATTCAGTTTACTTTGCTCCCTTTTCCCATAGAGTTTCCTCCCCTAGAAATGAAGCACATTGTTAAGATGGGACATTTTCATGTTATAAGTGGTTGGATTCCTTGCCAAATAACCCTAATTTTCCACCCTCATTGAATCCTGTTCCTACAACTCTTGTCACCTATTTGTGGCCTTTGACTCCATGCTGAAATCTTCCCCACTCTCACTATTCCTCTTTCCCGATGCAGAAACTTGAGGACTTCTTCAAAGAGAAGATCAACTCCTCCCTATCTTCTGTCCTCTTCTCCCTCCCCTGTACCCTGAAAATGTCTACTCCTTCCACCAATCCTTCCTTCTTTCATCAATTAATTCCTTCCTTCTTTTGTCTAGTGTTGTTGTTAAATGTTTTCACCTTTCATCTTTTCTTCTGAACCTTTTACGTAGTTGATTTCAAAGTTGCACTCAAGATTATTCTTCTAGGTCTTCTTCTTTCCCTCCTTCCTTCCTTCCTTCCTTCCTTCCTTCCTTCCTTCCTTCCTTCCTTTGGGACTGTCTATAAATTATATAATGCATTAGGTAGGTGAGTCCCTATTTATACATGTTTTTCCAGTGTTACAAAGTGTTACAAGGGAGTGGGAGGGTCTTGAAAATTACCTAAAAATGTCATGTAATTTATGGACAGCTCCTTCCTTCCTTCCAGTGATTTCTCCATCTTTTTTGATAAGGCATCAGATTTTTCAGGTTCTCTCATCCAACGCAACGTGGCTTGATTGGATTTCATGGTAGCAATGTTGTGTGCTGTACCTCTGAGTTTCAGCAAGATTTTAATGGATTTTATCTCTATTTAGAATTTTTTTTGGAGCACATCCATGTCAACTCCTGTTACTTCATTCTACCTAAATCTCTACCTGTTTTCCTTGCTCCTTAGCTTGGATATTGGCAGCACCAGTGTATCTAGTTTTGATTTCATTGGAGTGATGATGACACAAAACCGGAGTTACAGAGTGGTGAATCAGCCATTAAGAATTGACAGTCTTTCAGTCTCTTAAAATATTCACTGCCTCCATACCAGAGATTAGAAATCAAACTAAATTGTTTTTTAATATGTTCCATTTAAAAACCACCCAGTGGTTTTTTTAATATCCAAGTAGCATTTACTATTTTGCTACCAAAAAAATCTGAAAAATTAAACATATCTCTAAGCAGACCTATAGAATCATAGAATCATAGAATCTCAGGGTTGGAAGGGACCTCAGGAGGTCATCTAGTCCAACCCCCTGCTCAAAGCACGACCAAACCCAACTAAATCATCCCAGCCAGGGCTTTGTCAAGCCTGACCTTAAAAACCTCTAAGGAAGGAGATTCCACCACCTCCCTAGGTAACCCATTCCAGTTCTTCACCACCCTACTAGTGAAAACGTTTTTCCTAATGTCCAACCTAAACCTCCCCCTCTGCAACTTGAGACCATTACTCCTTGTTCTGTCATCAGGTACCACTGAGAACAGTCTAGATCCATCCTCTTTGGAACCCCCTTTCAGGTAGTTGAAAGCAGCTATCAAATCCCCCCTCATTCTTCTCTTCTGCAGACTAAACAATCCCAGTTCCCTCAGCCTCTCCTCATAAGTCATGTGCTCCAGCCCCCTAATCATTTTTGTTGCCCTCCGCTGGACTCTCTCCAATTTGTCCACATCCTTCTTATAGTGTGGGGCCCAAAACTGGACACAGTACTCCAAATGAGGCCTCACCAGTGCTGAGTAGAGGGGAGTGATCACATCCCTTGATCTGCTGGAAATGCCCCTACTTATACAACCCAAAATGTCATTAGCCTTCTTGGCAACAAGGGCACACTGTTGACTCATATTCAGCTTTTCGTCCACCGTAACCCCTAGGTCCTTTTCTGCAGAACTGCTGCCCAACCATTCGGTCCCTAGTCTGTAGCAGTGCATGGGATTCTTCCGTCCTAAGTGCAGGACTCTGCACTTGTCCTTGTTGAACCTCATCATATTTCTTTTGGCCCAATCCTCTAATTTGTCTAGTTCCCTCTGTATCCTAGCCCTACCCTCCAGCATATCAACCACTTCTCCCAGTTTAGTGTCATCTGCAAACTTGCTAAGGGTGCAGTCCACACCATCCTCCAGATCGTTAATGAAGATATTGAATAAAACCGGCCCCAGCACCGACCCTTGGGGCACTCCACTTGATACTGGCTGCCAACTAGACATGGAACCATTGATCACTACATTTTTAATAGAGTATTGTCAATACTTGTAGAGTATTTACAAGTGGTATAGTATGTGTGAATTTATTCTGAATTTTAGTTCTGCAGAACAAAACCCTCAACAAGCAATGTGAAATTGTGGACAATATCACCCAACTGCAGAAAACACTGGAAATCTGCCACCAGAAAAGAGATGATCTCCAAGCAGAGAACATAAACCTCACAAATATTATGAACATGAAAGGTAGCGACTCACGTTCACTATTCTGTTATAGCCTATAAAATAACATTTGTGTTTCATTAGACTCCTGTTCACCTGTGCACACAGTACCCAAGGGCCTGATCTAATTGTTGTTAACACTGAAAGCCACAAATAATTCTATGCAAAAATGTTGGGCATCCAGCATGAGTTATACTCTGTGATCCCTGGGACTCTAACTTCAGGGGTTTGTAACATGGGCATATCTCTTTCCAATTTATGTCACCCAAGTCCTTCCTGTTCCTTTGGGAGTGACAGGATGTATCCTACAAATGGCAAACTGAGGTGGTATAGCTCAATGGTTTGTTCATTGACTTCCTAAATCTTGGGTTGTGAGTTTAATCCTTGAGTGGGCCAATTAGAGATCTGGGGCAAAAATCTGTTTGGGGCTGGGCCCTGATTTGAGCAGGGGGTTGGACTAGATGAGGGTCCTTCCACCCCTAATAATCTATGATTCATGTCACCTGTTTCACATATGATGTTTTCTTCCTCTCTGGGTGCTCTCATTCCCTCTCTTGTTCATAGGGCCCACAAATAATTGCAATTTCTGTGACCATTAATAATAGCAATTCACTGACAAGACTGGGTCAGCATTTAAGTGGATCAACATTGTCAGCACACTAGTGGGATGTAGCATACACCTGTTCAAAATTTTCCCCCAACCCCATATCAAGCTCTTCCATTTTAAGATATGCTTGCAGATGCACATGCCAAGGACAGTGCTAAAAGGTGACAGATGAAAGAAATCCTGGTGTCTTTCTCAAAATAAATAAATACATAAATAAATAAAATAAGTTGAGGCTTAGGTCCAGTTTTTCCTTTTCACTTTTTAATGAAAAAATCTTTATCATTCCTAATAATTTGGGGATGTTTCTTAGTTGCACCTGAACATATGTTGGACCTTTGATCAGACAGTGACTCTGCAGTTCAGTCTCTTCTCTGTTACATTGGTTGCACGTATGTTCTTCTCTGGGGAAGATGGTGCCTGGCCTAGTTCCATTAATGGTGCTAGCCTCTTCTAAGTAAGGACGGTGAGGCTATGCTGGACCAGGGATGCTACCTCTTGAATTCTGCATGTTTGTTTTCTAATTGTCCCAAATTCATGGCCAACTACAGATAATGCATCAGCTGAACCTGAGACACACAGACTCAGCAGTAGAATTAATTACTTTTAGTTTCAAATCACAAACATGTGCCACTTGAAGACTCTATTCCAGTATAGAATGGTTGTGCACGAACATGTCAGTGCAGCTAATATGTTATGACCACTCACATGAAACTGCATCACACAAAAATGTGATGGATTGATAATGTATTTTTTTCAAGGCGATAAATGCAGACCTTGTCCAGAGAGCTGGATACAGCATGGAGAGAAGTGTTACCATTTTTCTAAGGAAATGAAAACATGGCACAAGAGTAAAGAATACTGCTCTTCTTGGGGATCCCTACTGCTTAAAATAGAGAACAAGAAAGAGCTGGTAGGGAATTTACCCTGTTGTTTTGTTTCCTGTATATTCTGAACTATAACTTCCATATATCCCTGTGATGGGGAGATATAATATGGTTATAAAATGAATGGGCATATTGTCAGGATAATGTGGCCCACTAAACTGCCCTGTGTTGTATTCCATGCACAATTTCCTAAGAGAGCTTGACTAGACTATGGGCACCAGAGAAGGGAATGAATAAAAATTCTAAAACTACCTGAAGGGCTTAAAGGAAGTGTGATGACACCAGGTCTCAGGTTTAATGCTCAGTACAGCTACATGAGTGGGGCTGGGGGTGTGGCAAGAGACTGAAACACATTTCTACTATCTCAGTAAAGGGCCCAAGATTTCTCTTGGGCTAGCGCTCTCTGCTCATTGTGAAGAGAGTGTTTCATCTCCTTCCACAGTAATTCCCTTGGATAATTAATGTGCTTGGCCAACATCTGGCCAGCATACTGGCTGTGAGCATGACTCATTAGCTTCCCTCCCATCCCTTATATCCACAAACTCATATCAGGGTTTGAGCTGATTTGCTTTTGTTTCCACACAGGGTTTCATAAAGTCTCACGCCTCATTTCACTGGATTGGACTATCCCGTATGGCTATCGGTCATGGCTGGGTGTGGCAGGATGGCACAGCACACCCCAGTGACCTGTAAGTCTCAGGCACATCTAGAAATTGTTCAGTTATTTTTATATCCTTGTGTATTTCTTGCCAAATTTTTACTATGTCAGTGGGAAGGGGAATAAAGATTATTCAATACCCCCAAGTAGGTCCCACAGTTCTGACCCACCTGGGCTGATGTTTCCTCTAGAAAGAGGCATTAAGTCAGACAGTATGGGGAAAGGGCTCATTTAATCCCTCCAAGGGGTTTCAGAGTCCAAGCTATCAGGTGCAGCTGAGTCTAGGTAGGTTCAGAAAGATCATATATCTGGGCTGAGCTTCTTCTTGGAACTAGAGAGTGGGGTTTGCTGATTGGAAGCCAGGATGAGGGTCTCTGGACACCTTTGATTTGTCAGATGTATGTTTTGTTTTGATTACAGAGCTGAGTTTTTCTTGTTGTGAGGATTTTTTTGTTATTTTATGGATAAAAACATGAAGATTCAGACTGAGATATCTGAATCCATGGTTTCACAGCACAGACTTTTTGAAGCGCAGAGTTATCACTTATTGAATTTTCATCAGAGTTGTTTATTGAGTTTCTAGAAGTGCTGTTAATGAATGGTCCAAACTGAGCAGGGTTTAAAGGATCAAAGTAATAAAGTCACATTACACATACATAAATACATTACAAGAATATTATTAGGGTTGCAAATTTAAGCACTCAAAAGTTAGAAAATACCAGACTTAAGGTTTCCTGTGCAAACTTAATTCAGCTCCCTTGTGCATAGCATTATGCAGAGGTAGTCTATTATTTTTTGTTAAGGTCCAAATTTCTTGGTCAAAGTCCAGACTCTAGAGAAACATTTTTGACACTGCAGTGACAATAAGTAAATAAATAGATTTTGCCATTCATTCAAAAGCATCTGGAGGTCTGGTTTTGGCCCATGGTCCTCCTACTGACTACCCATGTTACATGACCACATACTATTGTATTTCCATAGGATGGCTGCCTCAGTCAGTGCACAGAATGGATATGCAATATTTTGCTTTATATCCATAGTTCAATCCATGCCCCTAGGCCTTATTTATTGCATTCAGTGCCAGACATGAAGGCAGAATTATGGCGTTCATCACTATAGTATCCAAGTGTTTCACAAACATAGGTTAATTTATCTTCACAACACTGCTGTGAGGTGAGGGGGATGCATGATGCTTGTGTTGCAGATGGCGAGCTGAGGCACAGAGATTAAGGTCGAAGTAGAACTGGTTGAGTAATTTATTGTCAGAAAATCATTTTGAAGAAAAAAAGCTGTTTTTATAAATGCCCTAGGTGGGTCAGACTGCTAGACATACGTGTCTGAGATAAGTTACATATAACTGGTAAGGCTAAAAGATGTCTCAGAGGAAAGACTTTTCAGCCATCACTAAGAAACTGATTATGACCCCCTAATTTACATTATTGAGCAGTTAACCACATTAGTAATAATCCAATTAATATCTGCAGGATTACTGCTGTGAGTGACTACTCACCTATGTGTGTAAGGGGATCAAAGTCTGTCCCTGAAAAAGGGAAGTAGCCCACAGCTATACAAGCCATGTGAGGAGCCCAGGACTGGAATTTGAGGGGGGCCACAGGGCAGGACTGAGTGGCATTGGCAGGTCCGTGTGGGGAGCCCAGGACTGGGAATGGCAGGGGGGCTGCCAGGCAGGATTGAGGTTCATTACCAGAGTTGTGTGGAGTGAATGAAACTTGCTCAAAACCAGCCTGCAGTCTGTCTAGCCCTAGTCAACTCTTCAGTCCCCCAATTTTCATATTTTTAATCAATTCTGCTTGTCTAGGGTCCTATTTAGCAAAGCTTTTGATACAGTCTCCCACAGTATTCTTGCCAGCAAGTTAAAGAAGTATGGGCTGGATGAATGGATGGTAAGGTGGATAGAAAACTGGCTAGATGGTCGGGCTCAACGGGTAGTGATCAATGGTTCCATGTCTAGTTGGCAGCCGGTATCAAGCAGAGTGCCCCATGGGTCGGTGCTGGGGCCGGTTTTGTTCAATATCTTCATTAACGATCTGGAGGATGGTGTGGACTGCACCCTTAGCAAGTTTGCAGATGACACTAAACTGGGAGAAGTGGTTGATACGCTGGAGGGTAGGGATAGGATATAGAGGGACCTAGACAAATTAGAGGATTGGGCCAAAAGAAATATGATGAGGTTCAACAAGGACAAGTGCAGAGTCCTGCACTTAGGACGGAAGAATCCCATGCACTGCTACAGACTAGGGACCGAATGGCTGGGCAGCAGTTCTGCAGAAAAGGACCTAGGGGTTACGGTGGACAAAAAGCTGAATATGAGTCAACAGTGTGCCCTTGTTGCCAAGAAGGCTAATGGCATTTTGGGTTGTATAAGTAGAGGCATTTCCAGCAGATCGAGGGATGTGATCATTCCCCTCTACTCAGCACTGGTGAGGCCTCATTTGGAGTACTGTGTCCAGTTTTGGGCCCCACACTACAAGAAGGATGTGGACAAATTGGAGAGAGTCCAGCGAAGGGCAACAAAAATGATTAGTGGGCTGGAGCACATGACTTATGAGGAGAGGCTGAGGGAACTGGGATTGTTTAGTCTGCAAAAGAGAAGAATGAGGGGGGATTTGATAGCTGCTTTCAACTACCTGAAAGGGGGTTCCAAAGAGGATGGATCTAGACTGTTCTCAGTGGTACCTGATGACAGAACAAGGAGTAATGGTCTCAAGTTGCAGAGGGGGAGGTTTAGGTTGGACATTAGGAAAAACTTTTTCACTAGTAGGGTGGTGAAGAACTGGAATGGGTTACCTAGGGAGGTGGTGGAATCTCCTTCCTTAGAGGTTTTTAAGGTCAGGCTTGACAAAGCCCTGGCTGGGATGATTTAGTTGGGTTTGGTCGTGCTTTGAGCAGGGGGTTGGACTAGATGACCTCCTGAGGTCCCTTCCAACCCTGAGATTCTATGATTCTATTTCTTTCTTTGTATATATCTGGCATTTACCCCCAAGATTTAGGCATTTTATAAGGGTTTTTTTTTGTGATTTCACCAAGTCTGATGTGTCTGACAGTAAAATATTTCTTTTAAAAGTTTTCCAGTAAAGATACAAGATCCTGGAGAGAAATGTGCACTTTTCAAAGCTGGGGAAGCCTTCTCCCATAACTGTACAGGCCAATATCGCTTTATTTGTGAAAAGAGGTCTACTCGGCAAAAGACTACTGAACTGCCACAAGGAAGATGACAGTATTCATGGCGATCATAACCAGGGACCTTCCAAAGGGAAAGAAAATTCACCCCTTGAGTTTGCAGAGTTGCCATCTTGAGCTGGGATACTTCATCTGTTAGAAGCTGATCTACTGTTGTTGTTTTGCTGCATAGCAGGTTAAACAAGTTAACAATTGTATTACATTATGAAAAGTCTTTGTAACACTCCTAGTTACAGTGAAACCCATTTAATAGCCGCTTGTTAAATGGAAAATCTCCTCTAATAAAAAAGAAATTCTATCAACTAATTCATTTGGCTCTACTGCAGCATAAATGTGCCTATTTAATATGAATTACAATTGAGCATATTTCTTTTTTAATGTCAGTTGAAAAGCTTTTATGTCCTGCACCAACCAACACTGAATATCAATCACTGACCATATGGGAAGCTGCACAATATTTTCTTCTCTCAGTTAATTACACTGTCATTATACATTCCCAGGCTCCTTGTGTGCTTTGTGTATGCAACAATTATGTGAAACTGAAGCACTGACAGCAGGAAGTTGCAACAATGATTTCATATTCTAGCAGTGAACAACTGAATTTTCTGTATGTCTGTACAGTGACTAGTACCATGGGTCCAACTTCATTGACCTGCTTCAATATAAATGTTAAACTACATATAAAAACAACTTCTTATACTGTGGAATAGTCTCTTTTGAGAAAAGTGATGAAAACCCCACGGTCTGAAATATTTATGAATAAGATTAGTCAATGTTAACATAATTACTTATGAAAACTATGTTAAAAGAATGTCACTGTGGTTGCAAAGTCAAGTACCCAGAGGTTAGGAAGTACCCTATTTATAGGTGTCTTTGATTATGTCATTAAAGACTGCATTGTAATGAAACACAAGGGGGGCTGAATTAAGTTTGCACAGGCAATCATAATTTTGCATTTTCTAATTTTGAGTGCTTCAGTTTGTAATGGAAATATTCTTTTAGCAATTTTAAAAAATGTAATTTATTTTTTTAGAATGGAAAAAATAAGTTCTATTACATATAATTACCACATCATGAGCAACACCTGAATCCTCAACTTTCAGCACTGCAGTACAAATTGCTATCACTTAGTCCTGCCTCAGCGCAGGGGCCTGGACTTGATGACCTCTAGAGGTCTCTTCCAAAGCTACATTTCTATAGTTTCATAAATGTAGCAATATAGCCTGTTTCCCAACTTCTGCCTGGCAGGGCTGTGGAATATGTGCTGATGACAACATACAGGGAAATCTTATAACTTCACATACAGGGTTGCTACATATATTTCACCATGACAACACTGACCAAGTTATGAGTTTTCAAATGATACCTCACAAGGCATGCCTTGTACAAAGATTATTACAATAATTGGAGATATACCAATCTCCTAGAACTGGAAGGGACCTTGAAAGGTCATTGAGTCCAGCCCCCTGCCTTCACTAGCAGGACCAATTTTTTGCCCGAGACCCCTAAGTGGCCACCTCAAGGATTGAATTCACAACCCTGGGTTTAGCAGGCTAACGCTCAAACCACTGAGCTATCCCTCCCTGCACAATTGTGTGCAGGATGTGAATACAGGGACATAGCCTGTGATAATGGGTCCACAACTGATTGAGACTATACTCTAAAAGTAGTTATTAATGGTTTGCTGTTAAATTGGGAAGACCTATCTAGTGGAGGTCTCACAACGGTCAGTCCTGGATCTGTTACTGTTCAATATTTTCATTAATTACTTGGATCATGGAGTGGAAAGTATGCTTATAAAATTTGTGGATGACATCACACCGGGAGGGGCTGCAAGCACTTTGAAGGACAGGATTAGAATTCAAAATGACCTTGACAAATTGAAGAATTGATCTGAAATCAACAAGATGAAGTTCAATTAAGACAAGTGCAAAGTAATAGACTTTGGAAGGAAAAATCCAATGTACAACTACTGGCTAGGTGATAATACTGCTGAAAAGGACCTGTGGGTTATACTGGATCACAAATTGAATATAAGTCAAGAATGTGATGCGGTTGCAAAAAAAGGTTAATATCATTGTGGGGTGTATTAACAGGAGAATCATTTGTAAGATACAAGAGGTAATTGTTCTACTCCACTTAGCAGTGTTGAAGCCTCAGCTGGAGTACAGTGTCCAAACTCTATTTGAGGTAATAAACTGGTGTATTATTCCCTGAAAGGAGTAATGGGTTTAATATATTTGGACTGTCCAGGAGAGGTCTGGGCAGTACAAGACATACAATTCTGGGGGGAAATCCAGGACTGGGAGCATGTTGGGGTTATTCTGCAGTATAACCAAGGCTGGTGAGAGCCAGAATGTAACTCAAACATATCTGGCAGGCTGCAGCTACACACAGACATTCAGGATATGACTTGTATGCTAGATGGCTGTTTGTGACTGGCTCGGGGTGAGCTACTGCAGCAAAGCAAGGCATCCAAGATTGCAGGAGAAGGGTGACACAACCCCACCACCCGGTCTGAATTGTACCCTGGTATGTCACATGCATTTTATAGTAATATTATCTAGATCACATTTTCCTAGTTTGCTTCTGAGAATATTATGTGGGACTATATCAAAAGGCTTATTAATATCAAGATATATCATACCTACTGCTTCCCCTCTGGACCAGTAACTCTGTCAGATAAGGACATTAGGTTAGTTTGGCAGAATTTGTTCTTTACCAATCCATGCTGACTATTCCTTATAAACCTAAAAGCCTTCAGGTGTTTACAAATTAATTGTTTAATAATTTGTTCCAGTGTCTTTGCAGATATCAGTTAGGGTTACTGGTCTATATTTCCATGGGTTCTCTTTGTTCCCCTTTTAAAGATAGGTTTGCCCTTCTCATTTCTTCTGGGAACTCATCCATCCCTTCTTGAGGTCCTTAGTTATTAGATCTCCTTCCGTGCTAAGTAGAGGATCAACATTATCCTTCAACTTTCTCTTGCCCCATTGTATTTAAAGAACCTCTTCTTATTACTTTTTATATCCCTTGGCGTGTAACTCATTTTGTGCCCTAGTATTTCTGGTTTTGTCCCTACATGCTTGCACTATTCTTTTGTACTCCTCCTTAGCAATTTTTCCATGTTTCCACTTTTACTACTTTTCTGTAGTTTCCAGGGTATAAATTCATTTTAATTAATTTTCTCAATTCACATTTAGATGTTTAATGATCATGTTCAAGTAGGGCATAGGGCAACAGCTAAGATCCCAATGGTCAGATGCACCAGCAGTTGGTCTGCTCCCATTCACTTAGCCATGCTGTCACACTGTCAGAGATGCTTCTAAGGGCCACCAGACTAGGCAAGATTGTCCAAGCTGGAAAAGACATGAAAGGGGGAAGCTGGTACTTATATTAAAATGATAGGGAGCAGGGTACCTTCATTTCCCATGTGGGAACTAAGTATGCTGTTCCAGAAATGTTTCAAAGGATGGAGTGCACTTCTCTGATGTGGGGGCAGATATTTTCTTGGAGGACCTCAAGTGGTGGGTGGAGTTCCTTTCTGGTTATCCAGCAGGCTGAGGGTGGATGTCAAGCTGATTGCTGTTGTCCCCTGTGGCAGGTTCCAGTGCAGTTGGTGGGTTAGAAAGGGTCCAGCAAAGGGTCCTGTAACCTAATGGGCTCTATGAGCAATGGCCCTGACCACTGCACTGCATGGTGAGGGGTGTGTCTCTCTGTATCATGCAGCTTGTGGCTCCCCTTGTCTGCTCTCTCCTACCTCTGTGTGTAATAGGGAAGTAGACTGGGATGGTGGCTTCTAGTCAGGGTCCATTGGCAAGTGTGAGGGTGCAGCGGTAGAGTACACTGGGTCCACTGGTATCAGTTGAGAGCTACGCTGGAACAACCCCGCTGGGTAGTGTGAGGTAGTTATCCCAGCTACATAGTACTTGTATATAAAATTGCAGGCTCTGTATTTCACAATATTGTGGTATCTGCATCTCATTGTTTCTGTATGACATGACATAGAGGCAGGGGCGGCTCTAGAAATTAGGCTGCCCCAAGCAGCGCGGTGCGCTGCGCCGCCCAACCCGCGGCTCCGGTTGAGCTCCCGCAGGCATGCCTGCGGCAGGTCTACCGGAGCCCGGGAGGAGCGGACCTGCCGCAGGCATGATTGCGGCGGGTGCTGTGGTCCCGCGGCTCCGGTGGACCTCCCGCAGGCATGCCTGCGGCAGGTCCACCGGAGCCAAATGCCGCCCCCCCGGAAAAGGGCCGCCCCATGCGCCTGCTTGGCGCGCTGGGGTCTAGAGCCGCCCCTGCATAGAGGGAGGTGGAAGCTCCTGCACTGTTTTAGCAAAAAAGCAAAATGAGCAAGGCCTTGTCTTTACTGGGGAAATAAAAAGGTGTGTCCTTAACTTGAGTTAGCTAACATGAGGTAAAATCTTAATGAAGGCAAGGCACGTTGTGGTTACACATGGGTTAGCAGGTTGAGTTAAAACTTAGCTCCCCCATAGGCTTTAAAATGTAAATCTGCAGGATGTGTAAAATGGCATAAAAGTAGGGCTGGTTGAGAAACAGAGTTTTCCTCTATGAAAAATGTCATTTAAAAAAAATCATCCTGAATCAGGAGACAGCTGCCTGAGCAGACAGGCGGTGTGGGAAGGGAGCCAGCAGCCCAAGGGATTTGAGAGCTAACTTCCTGGGCAATTCAACACCCTGGGAATTCAGCCAGTCCAGGGAGCTGACCACCCAACTCCCCAGGTGGGGGTGAGGTGGGTTGCCCGGGAGCCTGAAAGCCAAGGGAGCCCCAGCTCCCACTCTCCCTGCCAGGTAGCTCAGAAAGCCCAAGGAGCCCTGTAGCCCTCCCAAGCTTCCTACCAAGCAGGCTGCCAAGGAGCTGTAGAGAATGGGGAGGGAGATGGGTGGGGAAGCTGGAGAAAATGAGTCAGGCAGGCTGGCCAGCTTGCTACCTGCTCACCTGCTGGGTTTCTGTCAAAAGTTTTGATGGAATCAACATGTTCTCACTGAATGTTTTGACTCTATTGAATCCTCATTTTCTGACAGAAATGTGTTCTGCTGGAAAATTTTTGACTAGCTCTGTGTAAAATTTCTTCCTTACCTCACTGGGGTGCTGTAAGTCTAAATACATTTAAGGTTATGAGGATCTCAGATACTATAGTAATGGGGATCATATAGGTACCTTATATAGATGAGTAGGGTTGGCAAGAGGGCGTATGTAGTGTAGCCAGCAAGCAGTTCCATTCCATGACTGCTTAGGCCAGTCTAAACCTAGGTGTTAAGTGCTGCACAAAGGAAGCCACCTTCAGTGTACAAAAACAAATGTTTATTGGTACTACATAGAGTCTAGGAACTCTGAAACATATGCTTGAGTGCCATATATTGGCATATTAGCTCTTAACTATTTACATATGTACAGATATAGATCACTCCTGTGGACAGTCCTTGTGTGGAGCAGGGACTTCTTGTCTGTGTTTCAAGAGGACACAGAGTGGGTGACAAGCAACCCAAACAGCATTTCTCCCAGAGTGGATTGTCTCTATCCCTTTCTCTCGCCTAGCCCTGGGCATGTGGGAGGGAGATATAGGCAGTTCTAGTAGCAGCATCTCAGTATCCACAATAAGGGCATGAGAGAATTAGTATCTGCAATGAGAGGGCAGCCATGAGAACAAATCAGTAGCTACAGTGCATCACTTCCAAAGGTGGGGCAGCAGCTGATCCTTCTTCCTCGCAGGACACTTGAGCAACCAGCACTTATGTCAATTCCAGGGATGAAACCAGCCATGAGGGAAGTAGCAGAGTGTGGCTCCTTTCAGGGCTGTAGAGCAGTGTGACCAGGATGCCCACTCTAGGGTATTAAGGTAGGCCCAGGGCCAGCTCCAGGGGTTTTACCGCCTCAAGCAGTCAAAAAAAAAAGAAAAAAAAAAAGCCGCGATCGCAATTGTGATCTGCGGCAATTCAGCGGGAGGTTCTTCACTCTGACCAGGAGAGAGGGACCCTCCACCGAATTGCCACCGAATACCTGAAAGTGCTGCCCCGCTCCAGAGTTGCTGCCCCAAGCACCTGCTTGATAAGTTGGTGCCTGGAGCCGGCCCTGGGTAGGCCTCACGGTTCCTCGGGAGCAGCACTAGCAGAGCAGCAGCAGCCATGGATGTCTCCCTTCCTGCCGCTCTATTTACCAGCCTAACAGTGAGATTAATGCTACGTTTGGAGCTAGGCCTCATGGTCACTCTGCAGTAACAGGAGACCATCTAGAGCTGTGTTTTGGGACAGCAGTGATGTCAGTAGTGGGTGGAACCAGGGCTTGGTGTTCCCCTGGCAGAGCTAGCAGGACTCCTCTCCCTGCAGGGCTATAGAGCAACCCAGAAAGAGCATCAGTTGGGGGATGCAGGCAGGACTCATGTGCCCCCAGCAGCAGCAAATTGTCTCTTCCTGCAGGCGATAGAACAGCCTGGCCAGTTACTAATTCTGGGATGGAGCAGGTCCCGAGGAACACACGAAGCAGGAGCAGCAGCAGAGTGTCCTTCTTGCAAGGCTGCAGAACAGCCTGGCAATGATGTTAAATTGGGGGCTGGAGCCAGGCCTCAGGTATCCTCAGCTGCAGAGTGTGTCCCCATGCAGAGCTCTTCAGCAGACTTGTGTTAGTGCTGAGCCTGGGGCTGCAGGCAGGGTCCCTGATGTGCACTGTCATCTAGTCCATCCCCTTTAAATACACTGGCACAAGTCTGTGTGCAGAGAAGGTCTTAGATTCACTTCTGAACTTGAACAATTGCACATTATTTAGTAAAAGTGTCTAACTAGTTTGGTTTGCAGATGCTGTTGCTTGATAACTGTAACATTTAAGCTGATCTAGTTAAGCTTTTCAATTAACACGTTGAGGCTGTGTATTAGTGTCTGTGAGAAACTGAGCTGCTGCTGTTCCACTGCAGCTATTTTTTTGCAGGGCGGGTCAAGCAAGATAACACATTTATTAAGTTGCGACAGCTCTTTACAACGGAAGTCTCTATAGTCAAACCCACTTGGTAGCCACTATCTTAATGGAAAATCTCACTTCAATGGGGGGCTGGGAAACCTCTGCATCCATTTTGCACAAACTGTGTACAGTTACGCCAATTTTAGATTACCACTAAACATTTTCCTGTTTACTGTCAATTGAACTGCCTTTATTGCCTGCTGTAAATAGTGATATTAATTGATTACTCAGTAGAGTGGAAACTGAAAAAAAAATCTGTTTCTTTTCTTTCAGATGGGTACACTATGTGATTCTATGTTCTCAGACTAGTTTCATTGCTTATTTCAGTTTTATAGAGTTACTGTATATACTATGCCATGGGGAGATGGGAACAAAAACTTGATCTTCTTTTGTAGAATTGAATGAAAACTACATCCACTTTGCTTATTATGTTTTCACCTAGAGGAAAGTCAAATCACTTTAGAAAACAATGGGTAATGTTAATTCTAAGTCAAACAACATAAAATAGAAGTCTCTCTCTCTCTCTCTCTCTCTCTCTCTCTCTCTCTCATCTGTTAATTAGATCTGGTCAAAATAACAATTATCTTCTGTAAAACAATTTGAAGGAAATTATATGTTCCCATTTTTTTTGGTAGTGTGTATTTTTTGTTTTTGTTTATTTAAACAAAATTCAATTTCCTTTTGAAATGAAAACATGATTGCCCCCCAATCCCCAGTATTTCCATTGTCCCCTTCTCCAGCATTTCTAGAGGAGAAAAGAAGGACAGGGAAGAAGTAAGGATATTACTAATGAAAACCAAAAGTTTTCAGTTCAATTTTAAATGACAAATTTCATTTTGAAATGAGAAATTTTGAATGATATTAAATTTTCACAAAAATGTATTGTTTGAAGTGGGTTTTGTAATTTTCAAAGAACAAACTTTGATCACTTCTACTTTTAGTCTTTAAAATGCTCTGCAAAAATTGGATACAAATCTTAAAGACAAGAAGAGCTATGTGTCCAGTACTGAAAGTCAGAACACTTGGTTCAGTGCCCAAATATAGGAAACCAAATTTGAAAATATTGGCCTTAAAATCTTCATAGAACAGAAATAATTGGGAAAAGACTCTGGAGTAGATCTATTAAAGACCCTAAGCTTTGTCTACACTTAAAATTTAGGCAAACATCACTACTTTGGTCAGGAGTGTGAAAAACCACACCCATGACCGACATAGCTATGTTGACATAATTACCAGTGTAGATGTAGCTATATCAATGAAAGAATGATTCTGTCAACATAGCCAACTTTGTTCAGGGAGGTGGTGTTCCCATACTGACAGAAAAACCCTTTATGTCAGTGTAGGCTGTCTTAATAGTGTAGACACAGTCTAACAACACCA
This sequence comes from Mauremys mutica, assembly GCF_020497125.1. NCBI lineage: Eukaryota > Metazoa > Chordata > Testudines > Geoemydidae > Mauremys > Mauremys mutica. The sequence continues at coordinate 145,792,530 of NC_059072.1, read as the reverse complement.
CAATTCTCAGTGTTGCAGCACTAAACCTTTAAGGTTCCTTGCCAACTAGTGGAATCCACATCGTCAAGTTAGATGTCCAGGCTCTTTATGCAATGTGTGTAGAGAGTTAGGCACCTAAGAATGGGATCCACAAAAGCCAACACACTGATTGGGGAGCTAACCAGTAGGAAATGTTGAGGAGAGGGGTGTGGCCTAAATCACATCTGTGAAAGGACTTTAGGGACCTACAGAATTAGGAGGCAGCTGAGCAGGGATTTTCAGGATCTCAGTGTGATCTAAATGTTGGACTTAGGTGCCTAAAATAGTAGCTATGTGTCTAGGGCCTAGATTTATAAAGTTATTTAGTAATAGCTGCTCTTAGCACCTAGGAGTCTACATTCCATTGAGAGTTCATGGTATTTAGGCTCCTAAATCCCTAAATCACTTTTAAAATGAGATTTAGACTAATAAATGAGTTAGGTGTTAAAAATCTTGGCCTATATCTTTTTGTGGACCTAGCCCTCCAATACTGTTTAATCTCACTGCTTTGCATTAATGCCCTCTTATCAATTTCTGACAGGTGCATTAGTAAGCATGGCTCTGATTCAAGCCAGCTAAAGTCAGTGGGCTTCTTTCTATTGACTTCAGTGGATTTTGGGTAAAGCCTGAAGTGAACAAACTAGAAAAGCAGTGATGATGCATTAAATGAACAACATACACTCTTTACTCAACTAGTTACCATTATTTATAGTAATACTTCATGATAAATGTTCTAGAGAGGCCCAGTTTGTTTAAACCCTGAGATTTAATCTATTTCTTGGGGAGGACTCTTGCACCAGAAGGCACCACAATCCTTTAGTGAGTTACTTATGATTTGCTGAATATGATTACCCTATTTCTATGCATGTATCATTTTTGTATTGGAAGTTATGAATATTGACTAGGTATCAGTATTTCAGATGTGTTTTCTCTTAGGGTAACACATACCAGGTAGTTTACATCCAATCTAGCCAGCACATTGTGACTGGACCACTCAAGCTGACAGCCTATTAGCAAACACAGTGAGCCATAACAGTTTATCTCCACTCAGTGAGCCTTCCTGTGGACACCTTAGCCAGAATAGGGGTCATGGCTGCTCCTATAACTCATCAAAGCATGCAAGGGCATGTGACTTGCTCATGTGACCCTAGACTCCATCTCGTACCAGTACTTTTCCACAAACTAAGACTAACAGCATTCCCTCCACATGAGAGAAATTATAAAAGGCCCTGGAAGCATCTCCATTTTGCCTCTTTCCTGCTGTGAACTCTGGACTACGGACTTACACTAAAAGGAGCAATCCAACTGAGGACTTCCAATCTTTTGGAAGTTAAATTACTGGAGACATTACGAGCCAGCAGTTTATTCCATCATTGCTACAAACCTGATACAAGAACTTTGCAATGATTGTATGCATTTGTTTTCCTGGACCATTATAACTTTATCGTGTTTCTTTTCTCTTGTAAATAAACCTTTATATATTAGATACTAAAGGATTGGCAACAACATGATTATTGAGTAAGATCTGAGTTATATATTGGCCTGGCTTGTGTGGGTGATCTACTGGGATTAGAAGAAACCTTTGCTTGGTTCAATTGGTTTTAAATAGCCACTCATCATTGTTCGGGTGGTGAAACAAGGGCTGGGATTTGGAGGCTGCATTTCTGAATTCTTGTTACCCAGTGTGATGACATAGAAGTTTACTTTTGTTACTGGCCTGGTATATTTTATGGAAGAATAACCACCAGATTGGGGGTGGGTGTGACCTATTTTTCAGCAGTTTGTCCTGAATCTGGAATTCTCATCTGGGAACCACTGAGGCACAGCGACCGTTTGCAATGCCTTATCGGGCAGGTACAGCATCACAAGATGAAGGCTTCTCAATCCCATCATTCCATGGGCAGCCTACTAGATTACCAGCCACTTTTAAACTGTCCTGGTAACCTGCAACCCAGCCATGTCTGTCTGAAAGTATGGCTCCTGCACTGCTGTTCAGTATTGTGCTGTGCATTATGAACACAAGGCTGTAAGAGAATCTCAATGTGGGGGCTACTTGGCTGGGGCTTGCCTTGAAGGAGCATATTAACTCTGAGGCACAGTAATGTGTGTTTCTGTTGTGTGCTGAGCGTGGCATTGTTTGTTTGCACCATGAGTTGAACCTTGGAATGATTGCTATGTGTGCCCGAAAAGTAACATATTTTAAATAATTTTTTAAAGTAGCACTCAGTAATATGACCAAACTGACATCTCCGAACAGAAGCCCACAGAAGTGTGTGTGTGTGGAAGGGGAGTGTGTGTGTGTGAGAGAGACAGAGATGGAGTGGGTGTGGAGGGGAGTGCGTATGTAAACACACTGTCTCATTAAGTTCAGACAGCAGCAGAAAGCAGCCAATCCTGAGGCAGAAGCTGGTACACAGACAGCTGGTGTCCCCCTGTCCCATCACCCCAGCTCACCCCCAGTGGGGGGAGGGGGACACCCCAACATCAGCCCCCCGCCTCCCTCCCTGGCTCTACACAGCAGAGCACAGCAGGAGTCTCTTCCCCGCACCCAGGATTCTGCATTGATGTTTTGATTCTGTGATTCCCTCTGAATTCTCCCACAGCTGCCTCTCCCCACAGACCAAGGAGATCCACGCCCTCCCCTGTAGTCCAGGCAGGGAGCCGACATGCGTAGCTGGCCAATACCTATGTGATCAATCCATGCTGAGAAATTTCAAAGCTTCCTGGGGCTTTGAAAGAGGAGGGACACATATCTGTGTAGCTGGATGCCGGGCTGTGGAGTTCAAACCAGTGAGCAGAGCGGTCATGGTGGGCATTGTGAGATACCTCCTGGAGGCCAGTTATGGTGATGTAAAAAACGCAGTGTCTACACTGACGCTTTGTCGATGTAACTTTGCTGCAAAAAGGACCATGCCTCTTGTCTAGGTGGTTTTATTTTGTTGGCAAAGCAGGAGAGTTTAGTTGGCTGGAGGAGCGTTGTAGTGTGTACACCTCAGCTGTTTTGTCAACAAAAGTTGCCTTTTTCTGACAAAACTGTGTAAAGTAGACAAGGCCAAACTCTAAGATTCCTCCATTTTAAGAGCAGTGTGGTGGCTGGGTTGGGTTCCTGCTGGATGCTGGTATAGCATACCTGGTAAGAAGTGGCCGCCGGTACAGGCCTGTATGCAGTCAATGTAAAAGTGCTTCTGTGGCAGCACTTTAAGGACCCTCCTTAAAGTGCTGCCACAGCAGCACTTTAACATCGCTGCTCCTTTTGCCCCACCCTGTCAGCCACTGGAGCCCCAGGCAGCATGGGCCAGGCAGTGCAAAAAGGCTGGAGTGGGAGGCTAACTCCCAGCCCCACCCCTTCTGCCAGAGGCCCCGCCCCTTCCAGGAGCCTGGAGCCAGGCCCTGTGCCAGTAAGTCTTCTATGTTACTTTCACCCCTGGTTCTTCCTTTTATCATCATGTCACATTCTAGCAGCATTTCCCACCATCTGCCCACTGACCCAAGTCAGAAACGGTCTTTGTCCAGCACCTGTTTCTGCTCTTGACCTAGGTGTTAGGGGACTGTTGCCCCCTTGCTAACATTCAGTGGGGGTGTTTTGGTTGCTAGTTCCCAGTACTAAAAGGGGATGAGTTGATGGGAAATCAGGACCCTGAGACACTCCCCAGGAACAATGGCGAGAGGCCAATGCTCCAGGTCAGCCTGATTGACAGGGTGGACAGGCTAATCAAGAAGACAGAAGGCCAGGGTGGGTCGCATCCTCTGTGTGAGCTGGAATTGCCTCGGTCAGACAGAGTGGGGCCGAGCTAAGGAGAAAGCAGGGGCTCAAAGCTGAGCTGGAGAGCAGAGCCGGGCCAGATCCAGAGGGGCCAGAGCTGCAGCCACAGAGCCAGAGACACAGCCCAGGGAGCGCAGATCCTGTGCTGGGAACAGAGCTGCAGCCACAGAGCCAGAGACACAGCCCAGGGAGAGCAGATCCTGTGTTGGGAGCAGAGCTGCAGCCATAGAGCCAGGTGTGGTGAGCAACTGGGGCCAGCCAAGGGGGGGACCTTGGGCAAAGGGCCCGGTGCAGAAAGACACCCCCAGCCAAGGGTCCTTGCAGGCCAGGCTGGAAGGGGGTTCTTAACCCGATGAGGGGCTGATGCTGGGAAGAAAGGTCCCACCACCCAAAGCCCGGAGGTGTGTGGCCACCACCATTGTAAGTGTCCAACCCGCAGCATCCCTGCAGCACAGACAGGGCCTGAGACAGAGGCCTGGGACCTACAAGGAACAGACTGTGAACTGCCTTGATGTCCAGAGACACTCTTTGTAATGTTCCCTGCCACGGAGCGGGGTGATATGTTTTCCTGTAACCTTTCCCATTTTTCCTTATTTTTAAAAATTAATTGTTAATTAAACAACTTGTATTTGCTTTAAACTGTATGGAATAATCAGTGGGTCAGGGAGGTGCCCAGTGCAGAGAGAGTACCCGGGAGTGGGGATACCCTAGCCCCTGTCCTAGGTGACCACAGCAGGGTTGGGGGTCGAGCCTCCCAGGAATCCTGGGCCCAGCCTTGCTGGGGTTATGAGAACTCTGCCGGACAGGAAAGTGGAAGGGGAGTTCTTAAGGGCAGGGAGGCCTCTGGGTAAAGGAAATGGTAGCGAGGACTCAGATCCTTTCGCTAGCCCACTTCACCGGGGTAGCGCAGAAGCCAGGAAAGTTCCCCACAATAGCGGGACCATTCCCCCACTTATATAGTCACTAAAGTGACTAGTAAAAGGAATAAAAGAGACTATGAGGCTGCTGATACTGAAACCATTAGTTTCAAAGGCTCTTCTGATGTTGATTCTGATTTTGCTACTCCCACTGGTTCTTCTAGTGACAATGCTGGTGTGCCCATGGCAATTATAGTTTTATTGTAGGGTTCTGTTTTGGAGAGTTCTGACAGAGACTAGGGAAAATTCAAAAGATGAAGCAGCAGAGAGGTTTCCCTATCTCCTTCTGTGCAGTCAATATGTTACAGAAGTCCTGTTTTAGAGAACAGATTGGCAAAGAGCCCATCCTGAGGGGGAGTAAAACTGTATTCTAAAAAATGTTTGGACACCAGCTAAGTCTTTGGTAGACACAATTGTTTACTGCAGAAGTTCAAGCATCTCAGTGGCTCCAACCAGGCGTTGAAATTAACACCATCGGCCTCATTAGTTATTCAAACAACTGAAAGTCCCTTTGTTCTAAGCGCCTTGTGCAGGGGCAGCGCACTTCACGTTAGCACAGTGAGAGCTTCCTGTGCAGATGCAGCTGGAACATCGCAGAGTAAAGAATTCTCCCTCTGTCTCAGCTCACATTGACCATCTTCTCAGAGGATAGACTCTCAACTCTCTTCTTTCCCTGAGGACATCTATATAGGACTGACTACACAAGTGCACCTCATAAAGTTCTATTCCAGAAATCCACTTGACAGACCTCTGGACATACACACAGGTATTGCCAACAAGTGGTCTTTGGGTCTTCCTTGTTAAAGTAGATAATTGGTGTAGCTGTGATTTACCTCTCCTGTCCTGTTCATGATGAGTGGTAATTGGATTCAATGCATTTATAACTTCTAAAAGTTTTTAATTCTGGTAAAACTTAGTACAAATGACAAACATATTTGGGATGTAATATTTTGAGCAGTCCCTGTAGGATTTTGCTTCTGCATTTATTGCTATGTGTTCTATGTCATTCTATTACAAATATACAAGATCACTATCAACCAGGGAAGGAAAGGAATGGGATACATATATTAATTTCAGAAAACTCTTTGGTAAAAAATCTCAAGAAATCTTATTGTAAAGTTAATTCAAGTTGTCTTAGAAATCAGCATTGTCTCTTGGACTGAAAGCTTGCCGAGGGACCAGGAACAAAAGCTAACAAATATAGTATATTGAATGCAGAGTATGCAGCTAAATGGTGGGGCGGGGGGTGGTTACAAGTAATCGGTGATAGTTCTCTCAGTATTTATGTGGAACAGGGTGTAACTAGCACGTTAATAAGATTTTCAAATGATCTTAAAAGAAAAGGTGTTCTGAGCTCTAGAGAAGTCATGTAAAAGGGTTAGAAATATAGATTGGGCCCAACAAAATGAAATCAAGACAAACATTTTATTCCTATACAAAATATGTGCACCTGAAATCTTGCTGACAGTCTTTACATATGAATTGTGGAGAACACGGGCTAGGTATTTTTGGTGCAGGGTTCTCGCCCTCTCACTCAAAGCCTGAGCTTGTTGACCATTGTTGCAAGAGGAAAAACCCATCTGAGTTGTTTAGGGTCTGCAGGGTGAGCAGGAGTAAAAAGTATGAAACCTTTTTTTTTTTTGCTAATAAAGACAGCAGATAAATACACACAACAGAATGAATTGGTTGAGTAAGTGTCATTTTTACACATTTTTTGAGAGTGCGATCATCCTTTACAGTTGTGTTTTTATGATAGGGTGTTGCAGGGAATAAGGTTGCTTTATTTCAGTTTTCTTAAGGTTTGTTTGGCTTTAGCTATTGATATGTTCTAACAACTTTTCTTTTCAGCTTAACTAAGTTTTCTGAAAGCAGATAAAAATTATAAGAACTACTGAACTTCCTGCTCAATATGAAATTTTAATTCATCCCAAGATTCTGGCTCCCATAGACCAATCTATTAGGGCATAAAAAAAGTTGTGATTTATTTATTTGTTTGCTTTCTGTGACAGAAATACACAGCTCTGTCATGTCAATTCCTCATTCAACCCCATCACCCACCTCAGTCCACTAAAGAAGAGTCTAAATTTTCTATCCTATATCCCCCCAGAATGAGCGAGCAGGAGGTGACCTATTCAGAACTGAAATTTCACACTCCTACTCAACAGCAAAGCAGACAAAGAGCTGAGATCACCAAAAACAAAGGTACCTTGCATTACAAGCTATTGACTCTATACGTGCTGGCGTTTTACTTAGGACCACATTAAGACATAGGCTCTATAGGCCCATGCTTAGGACCCCACCTCCTGGAGTCATGTGATTACATTAGAATCCCAGCTTTAATTAAAAAAAATTCTAGCCCTTATGTTTGTGAAAAAAGAAAAAGCGTTAAAAATTTGAATTGGCCATAACCAATGCACTTACACCTGCCTGAATCTGCAAAGACCTCGAAACAATTGGTCTGAGAAGTGTGAGCTGCCCTATTCATCATAATCGGGTGTAAACTTCAAGGCCCACTGCATTCCAACCCTACCCCAGCCATAGAGTCTACATGTGCCAGAAAAGAATGAGTGAAGCAGGGCTCGACAGCCCATTTAAGCAGATGCACCCTAGCTGCTGGGGTGAACATTGGAAACTGCCTTTCCAGCCACGTTTTACTATTCTAAAGAGAAGGGGGCTTGTGCTGGTGACCTGTCTGTCTGAGAAGGGAGTGGATTGTCCTGCCACTGCTACTCCAGATGGACAGTGAAACATGGGGGTGGGAAGTTGGAGCTACATAGGGGCCCTATGTTGTGGTCTGGCCGTACTGACCATAGTCAAAGTTCTTCATCGACTATCTGTCAATTGTTTCTAATGGGGTATTTCAGGAGTTGGAAAGTTTTATGTTTGCTTTCTATTGTGCTTGCTAATCTCATGTTACTATGAGACGTGGGATCCAAATGCAGGAAATAATCATGCAGATGTGGAGAGTTCACAGACTTACCAGCCAAAAAAGAAGTCTGTTTTCCCAACCACTCACTGGTTATCAGAATTATTGAGCATCTAATCAAAAGAAGCTCTTAATTTGCAAGTTGCTGTATTTCACATCCACCTCAATGCCTCACAGCATAAGCCAGCTGCTGGGGGTTAGGAAGAAACTTCCTATAAAGGCAGGCTGTTCCATAGTTGTCCATTATTGGGAACTTACACTGTTCTCTGAAGAACTGATATGGGCCACTCTTGAAGACAAGACAGTGGACTAGATGGACTATTGGTCTGATATTCTAAGGGAATTGCTGGGTGGGTTCTGGCTTTGAGAATCTGCTGCAATCTGGACAAGCCCCAGTCTGACCCCAGGGTCTCAGGAGAGGGACTCAGTTTGTCTGTCTCTGTTCTTGCTCTCTTTATTAGATTCTCCTTCTCCTCTGTGGAGGCTCTTTGCCATAATCTTTGGAATCCTCTGCTTGGCTTTGCTGGTAACATCAGGGTTCTTGGGTGCTCTGGGTAAGTACTATAGAGAAGACACTAAAACCCAAGTTTTCAAAAGTGGCCACTGATTTTGGGGGCCTCAGTTTTTGAGTGACCAATTTGATACACCTTGGGCCTGATATTTCAGTTGTGCTGAAACTCATCTCTCCCATTGGCTTATGACACTGGTAATGAAATAGATTTTAATCTCTGGGTCAGAAATTCAAATCCAGGTCACTCCGAGAGATTAAAAGCACAATTTTTTGCCATCTGCTGGCACCTGGATGTGAAAATGTGAATAGGTCAGGAAACAACTCATCTCTCATACCAAATGGTGTTCTTTCCAAAACAAGAGGAGGCACATCCATGGGGCAATGTAGTGAAGCCAGCAGCGTCAGTACCAGTGCTTTACCTGTGCCGCAGATAAACAATGATGACCCATACTGTTCAGGTTGGCAGTTTGTCGTATTTCAGTTACACTACATTTACAGAAAGCCAATTCAGACAAAGCTACTAAACCTACAGTGGCACAGGGGTCCCTGGAGATCCCATCTAAGAGATGGAAAATACTAGTGTGCTGATCACTGCTCATGCTATGCTACTCCATACTGTGTAGTATGAAAATCTTTGTGGTGACTGAGAACTCTGTAGTAACAATTTGAGCCCCCAGGGAACTGGGATGGCCCTTACTGGGGCACATTTTTGCTTGCCAGCCTCTCCTACTTAAAAGGAAACCTTTATCCAGTATTCCCTTAACTCTCTCCACAAATAGACACAGCATGTCTGAAATCATTTCCTATTCTTCCCACAAATGGCAAGGTACGGAAGTTTGGGGTAGGTGTGTCAGGGGAGATCACACACTGAACATTGGCATTTGCATTCAAGGCACCCAAGCATATGGCTTCACAGGAGACCCCAGATTTCCCAGAACAGGCCTTGAACATTAAAAATATTTTTTAAATGAAAGAAGAATCTTTGTCAGGCTGCGTCTGATGAAGTGGGTATTCACCCACGAAAGCTTGTGCTCCAATACGTCTGTTAGTTTATAAGGTGCCTCAGGACTTTTTGTCAATCTTAGCAGTGTAATTTTTAAAATTATTTCTTTAACATCAAAAATAATTGGAACAGGAAATAATAAACTTACATCTCTTTGTCCTTCTATCTTGCAAGCCATTGGGATATTATTTTCTGATTTTACATCTAGTATGCAGATGGCAGCAAAACTTCAGCCAGCAGCAGGGAATTCTGGAAAATCTTACCTGCCAGCAAATTAATTTGGAAAACCAAACTCGTGAGCTACAAGAAATCCTAGAAAACCTCACATGGGAAAGAGATCATCTTCAAATCCAGAATACTAATTTCTTGAAAACTTTGCAGTCAAAAGGTATAGGACCTTGCCTTTGGCAGACAACTGTGTTTCTTGTATTTAACTTTAGTCTTGGTAATTTTCAACAGAACTTCTGAAACTGCATGGAAAAAATGGAAAAATTAGTAATTTTGTTTCTAAATTTCCCTCATTTTTTGAAATTCAATTTTTTAAAAAAATCAACTAGCTCTAATGAGTATGTTTTCTAACCAGAGAAATATAACTCAGATCACCCAACCCCCAAGTCTCTGCTGGACTTGGTGGTGGTGATCAGGAGCCAGTTACAGCTCCCTAATCCTGGTGTTGGTTTTGACACAGACCCCAGCCCTGGGGGAGTTAAGGGCATCTGGGGTTCTGTGGCCCCTCCCATTCTCTCTCCAAATACGTACCCTGTGCCAGGGCTTGAACATGGTGTTTGCCAGCAGGGGACTCCCTCACTCCAAGGATATCCCTAGAAGCCAGTTTCCACCCTCTTGCATGACCAGAGTGGCAAAGGAGGGCAGCATCTACACCATGATCTGATTCTAATAGCTTCCAGCACTTCTGCAGTCCAGGCGGCAACATTTTAGCTTAATTAGAATGCTTTACTTTTATACAGGAACAGGGAGAATCTGTCAGTGTGCTCCTTGTGTACATTTTCTTCAAGGAAAGGGCTAAACAACTGATAACATACATAAGGGCCTACATTTTCCATTGGCATCTCTATTGAAGTCAATGGTATTTTGCCAGCAGAGAATTATCCCATTATGTGTTGCAGGAAGAGAATTAGATGAAAATGAAGAAAAATATATATATTTTTTATATTATAAAAACTCTTGAATTAAATTGTCAATTAATATTATTCTACCTACTCCATACAGGAACATTAAATCCTATCTCAACACAGAATATGGTTCTGAATCAACATCAGCTGCTAATGAACAGAGGCATTGAGGGGCATTATGCGAATTAACTCACCAGCTGTTCACCTCTGGAGAGCAGCATTCAAATGCTGGATTTCTAGTCACAAGTAATACGAGTTTGTTGCAAATAGTTTCTCAGTCATTATGGCCCTTATTAAACAAAGCACTTGAAGATGTGGGTCAGTCCCATTAATTTCAGTGCAATGTAAGCATGTGCTTAGGAGCTTTGCTGTATTGGGGCCAAAATAACTAAGGGTATGTCCACACTTAAAATGCTACAGCAGCACAGCTGTGCCACTGTAGTTCTTCAGTGAGGACACTGCCTCCGCCAATGAGATGGGTTCTCCTATCAATGGAGGTAATCCACCTCCCCGAGAGATGGTAGCTAGGTTCTTCCATTGACCTAGTGCTGTCTACAGTGGGGGTTAGGTCAGCTTAACTATGCTGCTCAGGGCTGTGGATTTTTCATACCCTGAGTGACATAGTTAAACTGACTTAATTTTCTAATTGTAGACCAGGCCTAAGAATGCTGTAACATGTTCAGCTTTGCTGAATTGGGGACTCTTCATGCAGTAAGCCTCTGTGTGCTTCAGTCAGCTATCTGTACATGCTATTTCAGCCAGTTCAACATTTCCCAGAGTAAACTGATTTTTGGAGAATTTTCCATCACCCATTTCAATGGATAATTCCAAACCAGCTCTACAACTTGCCTTATATAACCTTGGCATATTGACCAGCTCACAGTTTGTCTCTCTCACTAGAAAGGGAGTGAAAACTTGTAAGGGCAGCCTGGCATGCTGGAGGAGTGGGCAATTTAAACTTCCACTCTTTCTGCTTCAGCCCCTCACTCCTCCCCTTCCAGCACACCCAACTGCTTCTCTTCACTTCCCATAGCCACAGGATGCCTCCTGTCACAGGGTAGCTGGTCCTGGTCAATAGACCAGGCCTAGTGCCTCTGTGGCACAGTAGGTGAGCCTAATCCAGCCAAGTAGAAGGGATTGGGGTACATCTGGGACTATAAAGGACTGCTAGAGGCCAAGCAAAGGAGAGAGTGATTGGGTGAGGCAGTGCCTATGGATGGAAAGCCAGGGTAGAGTGGTGCTAGCTCCTGCGGTGAGTCCCAAAGGAAAGCACTAAGTGCTCAGGGAGGCAGCCCTGAGTCTACTGCTCCAAGAAGGGAACTGAGCTGACTAGAGCTGGGAAGCTGCCTGGTGCGAGGTGCTGCTAACATCCTCCCATTAACTTTCCATCCCTTTACTTGTGCGTTATGGGGCAGGGACTGTTTTTGTTTTTAAGCAGTGTTGTAGGGAGCACTGTGATACTGGAGGGAGCGTCTTTCACATGGGCTAGGAAAACAAGAACTCCTGAGGTCTCCTGCAGCAAAACCAGACCCATTTCCCCCAAACTCAATAAACAGGAATATTGTTCTAGTATCCTGCCAGGTTAACATTTGGCTAAAAAATATTGACTAACTACATTGTGCCTAATTAGATACAATTTATTCTTTACAGTCTCACATAAGCAAATTCTCATTCTCAAATATAGCATGGCTGTGCTCTTTAAAAGTTATTTCAACTCATTGTCCCTTTATAAAACAAGCAGTTTAGGATTTTTGTTTGGAAATTTCTATGTAAATGACAGCTGTCATTATTACTAAGCCAATATGCCAGGTACAGAGCTTTATTTTCAGGTCATCTGGGGTGAGATGGTCTGTCTGTAACATAACAAGACTGACAGGTTGGGAGGACACTGCCCATACTGTAAGCATGAGCCACTCTTGTAAGAGAGTAGCAGACATCTTGAGAGCGCTGTCTGCGTGTTACATAAAGTACATGAAGACATATAATGTCTAGACTGTACCTGTTCCCGGTGTATAGTGTGCTAAGCAATTTTCCAAGGAAAATGAGACAATCTTAGCTAAGTACTAATAACTAAAGCTGATCAACAAATTTCCCTCCACCATTTTGTGATGGATAATTGCCTCTCTTCTTAACTGTTCGCAGTATTGTAGCTGTGTTGGTCCCAAGATATTACAATGACAAGGTGGGTGAGGTAACATCTTTTACATAGGTGGCACATGAGTCTTTCATTTGGGGATGCTACATCCAGGAGTGCCAGAAGCTCCGTAGACGTAGGGGGCCCACTGGCGCCCAGACCATTGCCCTGTCTCCCTCTGTCCCTCCTCCAAGCCACACCCAGGCTTCCTCCTCCCCCAAAGACCCACCTGCCACTCACTCAGGGAGCAACGAAGAGCTGGGGACAGGTGGGTTTGGCAGGGGAAGCAGCAATAACTGCAGGAGGGAGGAAATCCCATAGGGGGAATATGGGGAGGAGCAGAGAACAGCCATGACCAAACAATGGGGTGAAGACAGAGAACTGCACACAGGGGCGGAGGGAGAATAGTCAGGTAGAGGGATGAGAAGGCCCAACAGCCCAGTGCAGGCTGACGTAGGAAGGGGAACGACCTCTGAGGGAGAGCATGTGTGCCCAGGTCCACATGCACATGGGCAGGAGGGGAAACACTGCAGCTGAAGGGCGGGGAAAGGCAGGTGGGCAGTGCAGCACCAGGGGTGCCAGGAGGGCTTCATGCCACTCAACCCTTCCCCCTGTGGGGGAGGGACAGATTGGAGGGGGCAGGGCCATGGTCTGGGCACCAGTGTCCCCCCTCACTTCTAGGTAGCTTCTGGCGCTCCTGCTTTCAGGGTGCAAAGGTGGCGGGCCAAGGCACCTCCAAACAGAGGTAATCCACATCTAGAATTTGCCCCCTACATGGCCAGCCTTTTTTATTTTGAAGAGGTTTAACTTCTTATATGTGCTGCCCATAATCTTTTATTGGACCAACTCCTTCTGATGAAAGATACAAGGTTTTGAGTTACAAAGAGCTGCTATTTAAGAAGAAGAAGCTGTGTAGCTCAAAAGCTTGTTTCACCAACAGAAGTTGGTCCAGTAAAAGATGATACCTCATCTACCTTCTCTCTCTCTTGTTAACAGTTTTTCTCAGAATTAGATTTATTTGAAATGTTTAATTTTTGATGAAAAATTATAAATATTATTTTTTTAATGTGCAATCATTTCCCTTATCTTGCTATCTCTTTGTTTACCCACTCATTTTCCCTTTTAATATTTTTGCCACTAAAAATGTGGGAGAGAAGGGAAATGGGGGAGGGGGAAATAAAAAAAATCTCAGGAAATTTTGAAAATGATTTTTACAATTTCTAAGGAAAATAAATTGGTATTTTTGATATTGATACTAGACATTGTAGAGTCAGAGCGTGGAGTATCAGTATCAGCTCTCAGGTGGATTTGTTGGAAAGAGAACCCAATTTCTAACTGACTCTCACTCAGATCTGACCCTCTGTACATATATTTTCTCCTGAAGGAGACAAATGCATTATTTGTCCAAAGAACTGGATACAGCATGGAAAGGACTGTTATGAACTTTCATCTGGTATAAAATCTTGGTCTGTGTGTAAAGAATATTGCTCTTCCCTGGGCTCCAGGCTGCTGAAGATAGACAGCAAGGAAGAGCTGGTAAAGTCTATTTCATTTTTTTAGAATTCCTATATATCCCAAACTACAAATAACTGATTTGTCAAAGATGATGTGTCTGATTGCCGTATGATTTTATCGGGAAAATATGTACTAAATCTACAAATTTGACTGATACAAACAACAAAATTGTCCTAACCTCTCAGAGCTATTAACTTATCACTCTCCATTCATCCCTCCATGATAGCCTTGGAAAATAAGATTTGTCTTGATAACAGTACCTTTTCTACTCACTATATGGACATTGACATGATATGAGTCCCTCATCCATACCAGCTGTATCCTCAGTTCCAAAGGGACCCTTAGTTAATCTCGTGTATTGGAGAAATGGAAAGAATTTAGAATTATCACTGATTTAAACAGTTAAAGGAATTCAGAGTATGGCTTTGCTGTGGTTTTAACACAAGTTATCTACACTTGTGTTATTTCTCTTGAGTTAGCCTAGCTGGAGTGAGAGCAGACACAGTGTGAAATAACACTGGAGCTGCTGTGTCTGCACTAGCACTGAACTCCCCTATATGTACCACCATGACTTCTGGGGGTGTATCCCATGATTCTTAGCACTGCAGTAAGCTGAGTTGCTCTGAGTTCTTTCCCAGTGAATTGTGGGAGAACTTGTCTGTTCTTTCTAGGCACATGGAGATAATTGTTCTCCAATACCTTCCCACTAGCAGCACACAAGTGGAGCTAGCCTGCATCCAAACTATAGAATCATCATGTTAGCAGCAGATGAGTTGTGTTAACTCAAGCTTTAGCCTATGCACCCTGTCAGACCAGACAACTCAAGTTAAAAGCAGTGCAATTAAGGATTTTTGTTTGTGGATGAGACTTTAGTTAGGGGCAACACCTGAATTATAACTCAAGTTAACTTTGCAATCACAAGTCCTGAGCCTGGGCAGAGCTTTGTAATTTTTGGGTTAATATGTTTTGCTTTTCTAGAGAGCCAGATGATAGGGGAATATTTGCAGGGAGAACACTCATATTCCAAAGTGGCTCATTCATTCCAAAGTGTGCTTTGATTAAGCCTACTTTGAAAGAGGAATAGATTGAAGTTCACTAGCCAACTCTGAATGCATGGCAGCAGGTTCCACATGGACACTTGCTGCTCAGCAGGCTAGTACAGGATAGGTTTTACATCCCAGCTTGCAGTGAACTAAGTGTTTATATAGACAACCCCATATTATCTCTCGTAATGTGTTGGCAATCTAAGTATCCCTTTCAATTATGATCTGACCCCTCAGAGCTAGTTGGCTATTAATGGTACACCCACAGTGCACACTGCTCCTAAGGGAGGGAATGTCTCACATCCCTCAACTCTCTGGAGCATAGATTTTGTTACCAGAAAGGGCTCCCATGCAGCCCCCTCAGGTGGAATCACTGTACCTTTAATGTATTCCTTTATGGAGAGGAGGGGAAGGACACTGGGGGAAAGTGTCTTTCTAAAACAACTCCCTCACATTATGGCCCCTTTTCTGGGTGTAAGGAATTCTGTGATTGGCCATCTGGCAGTCAGACCTACAGAGAACATTAGCCATATTCCTTTCCTTCAAATCCATATAACTATAGGAAGGCCAGAAGCAGGGGATTGAGTTGTGTTGTGTTGTTTTTTTAATTTTTGGAAAATTTATTTCCAAATTTTTGAATAAAACTATTTTGTTTGAAAACTTTCATTGACATTTTTCAGTGAAAAAATGTGAAAGAAAATGATTTAGTTTTAAATTGAAATGTTCATTTCATTTTTTTAAACACAACAAAACTCATTTTTTCAGTGTTCTGGTTTTATCTGTTTTCTGCCCCCCTCCCCTTACCTCAATCTGTTTTCCAACTTGAAAAGTGGGGAGTAAAGCAAAAAAAAAAAGGTGGTACTGTAGGGTGGAGGCTTCTCCCCCTTGCTTTCTCTCTTCTTCCCTACTTTTTACATGGGGGAAAAGAAGGAAAAATAAGAAAGTGATGAGGGGAAAAGAGTAGAGATGGAAGGGGTGAGGAGATAAAAATCTAGAAATCAATAATCAAAAAACAAACTTTTCAGTTGCCAAAAACTAAAATGGAAAATGGAAAAAAATGTAGCTAGTATTGAAGAATCCGTGGGAAACATTTTGATTTTAGTGAAACTGCATATTTTATGGAAAAAAAAATCCGTCAAATTTCTTCCAGTTCTACAATATTTTTGTGTCTCTCTCTTTTTTTCTCCTCCATAGGACTTCATAAAACCACTGACATATTTTCCTTACTGGATGGGATTGTTATATAACGAAACCAAAGGCTACTGGCAGTGGGAAGATGGTACAGCTCTCACCACTGATTTGTAAGACTTTACTATTATTTCCGTGTATTTATTGCAGAATCTTTGCTACAAAGCACACAGGATGCAAATACCAAGGGGAGAGCCATTTCTGAAGTCTGACCTCAGAAGTGTGCGCGCGCGCGCATGTGTGTGTGATTCACTGGCTCAGGCCTGCAGTGTAGCCAGGGGCGGCTCTAGACCCCAGCGCGCCAAGCAGGCGCGTGGGGCGGCCCTTTCCCGGGGGGGCGTCATTTGGCTCCGGTGGACCTGCCGCGGGACCACGGCACCCGCCGCAGTCCGCTCGTCCCGGGCTCCGGTGGACCTGCCGCAGGCATGCCTGCGGGAGCTCAACCGGAGCTGCGGGAAGAGGGGACCCGCCGCAGTCATGCCTGCGGGAGCTCAACCGGACCCGCGGGACCGGGGAAGGGCGGCGCGGCGCACCGCACTGCTTGGGGCAGCCTGATTTCTAGAGCCGCCCCTGAGTGTAGCATAAATCATCCTGCCTCCCAGTTTGTACCTAGTAGCAGAGAAGGGTAGAATTCAGCCTGGACAGAACTGGCTGAATGAAAAACTTCTAAAATGGCCTTTTAGAACAATTTTTTTTTTGAAAAACATGTTTGAAAATGTTTGCTGTTTCTGATACTTTTAATCTAAACTTTCTATGGCAATAGAGGTGTTTTGGTTTCTTTTGCTTACACTTTTTTAATGTCTTGGTCACTGAAAAATGGGGTTTTGGTAAACAAAATTTTTTGTAGAAGCAGCAAAGAATCCTGTGGCACCTTATAGACTAACAGACGTTTTGCAGCATGAGCTTTCATGGGTGAATACCCACTTCTTCGGATGCAAGCCATCCGATTTTGAAGAATCATTCTGATAACTTCACCAAAATTTTTGAAACCCCCCAAAAAGGATTGGCTTTGAGCCCCGTGAAATAGAAACTTTGACTTTTTTCCTGATTTCTTCCTCCCTTCCACAGCTGTAGTCCTGAGGTTCAGGAAACATCAGTTTTTGTTTTTTTTCATCTGCCAATAATTTCTAAGGGAAAAAAAATGACTGTAGGCACATTTCCTCTTAATAATTTTCTACATTATTTCTGAGCGGAACACTGAAAGGTTGTGCAGGTCAAGTCTGTGAAGTGTTGAAAAAAGCACTGTTGAATACCAGGCCCCAAATAACTGGTGGTGCTGGAGGTCAGGAATAAGGGGTATTAGTAACCTTCTGCACTGTACTTCACTCTAGTCAACATTACTCGCGTACGGTTCTCATAACCTCAGTTCCATGTTTTTTAAAAGCTACTCTGTTCATCACAATTATCATAGAATCATAGACTTTAAGGTCAGAAGGGACCATTAAGATCATCTACCCTGACCTACTGTACAATATAGGCCATAGAATCTCATCCATCCACTCCTGTATCACACCTGTGTCTGAGCCATTGAAGTCCTCAAATCATCGTTTAAAGACGTTAAGGTGCAGAGAATCTTCCAGCAAGTGACCTGTGCCCCACGCTGCAGAGGAAGGCGAAAAACGCCCAAGGCCTCTGCCATTGTGCCCTGGAGGAAAATTCCTTCCTGACACCAAATATGATGATCAGCTAAACCCTGAGCATGTGGCAAGACTCACCAACCAGACACCCAGGAAAGAATTTTCTGTAGTAACTCATATGGTAACTATTTATGATTATTGATATGTGACTTGTCTGGCTGAAAACAATATGTCTCTTCATCCCAGGTTTTCAAGTGTGAGAAGTTACCGTGGTCCATATTGTGCAACACTGGAAAATGGAAAAGCCTTGGGCTATTCTTGTGAAGGCCTAAACTCCTGTATGTGTGAAAAGGGTCTGTTTAGCTGAAGTCTTCTGTAATGGCACAAAAACTAACATTAAAAAGTATGAGGTCCTATTTTGTAGCATCCAGTTTCTACTGTTGCCTATATTTATAAGGCTCCATCTTGTATGGTGCTGAGTATGGAGTCCAACTTAAGTCATCCAACTCCGACATAAGTTATTTAAATTCTGAGCACTAAGGTCCTGTTTCAGCAGAGCACAAAACAGGACAGGGTCCTTATTATGCTGTTAAAATTCTGTGCTGTGCTCACAGAAAGTGCTTGTAAGCTATTATAGAAGAAGATGGCTCCTCTTTCAGTAAGAGGAGCAACAACCACACTCCACTTCACCAACCAGTCTTCTGTTCTTGGCCCTTGCTGCTGCTATTGTTCATCTGTTCCAAAATCCAGACCAGCCTCAAGAGTGTGACACTGCTGTGGAGCCAGCTTGAGGCTACTGCCCTCAGGATTCACCCATCTCCTGTTGCAAAAGATATTTTTTATACAAAAACATCCGGGTTTTACCGCCACCAGCTGCCTCCGACACCTATATCTTCACCACCCAGCCCTGAAAACTATGACCCTTATCCGCTGCACTCAACCCCCAGCACCATGCAGTATAGCCATCCTGAAGTGCAGCATTCATTGCACAGCATTCCAGACAGGACATATGCAAATCTGTGATTGTACCATTCCCCACCCCACCCCCTTGCTCTTTCTGTTTCCCAAGCAGTTGTGTTTCTTTTCAATAAATGAATTTGCTTTTCAATAAATGGTTTTTTTTGGCTTTGAAAACATTCTTTATTATTGCATAAGGTAAAAGAAACCTTAGCTCAGGAAAGAAACAGGCACTGCAAGTCAGAGTGGAACAGGAAGATGTAAATGTAAAGTCTATGGAGTATTGGCAAAAGCTCAGTGGTGACCCAGGACTAGAATAGTAGAAGGGTTGCAGGGCAGGGTTGAGGGGCATTGGCAGAGCTATATGGGGAGAATGAGACTGGATTAGTAGTGGGTGTAAATCAGGAGCTGGAAACCTTTAACCTTTTGGTCTACCATGGAGGGGGAATAGACATAGTTATGCTGAACTGTGACAACCTTAAATATCTCTTCCTCTGTGACCATGACTACTTTTGACAGCTAAATTCTAAGGAACAATGGAGTTGTCAATCACTTGAGTAACACCAGAGAGCACTGGAGACAGATATCTCAGTAGCTGTTCAGAAACATGAAGCTTCCTCCTAGAACTAAGTCATCAAGGTCACAAATGTTTCACCTTCAAAATGAAATTGAAAATCTCACCTCTGACAGCCACCCATACAAACAAAGAATGAATATTTCCTTTGAGCTGGGGGATGGAGAGGCAAATGTGTGTCCTGTGCCTGTCTGTTAAAATACATCTGTTGATTAGGACTGTCAATTAATCACAGATAACTCATGCAATTAACTAAAAAAAAATCACCATTAAAAATTAGCTGCAATTAATCACAGTTTTAATTACTCTGTTAAATAATACACTAACAACTGAGATTAGATGAGGTGAACTGAGGCAGCTGCCTCAGGTGCCAGACTGTTGGGGGGCACCACTAGGACCCAGAGTGTAGAAAATTGTGTCTGGTGCTGGTGCATATGTATTCTCTATGCTCTAGATGCACAGAGGTGGTGGAGTGCTGTGCTGGAGGAAGGAGGGCACAAGAGACATTACAGGCAGGCAGGAGAAAAGGTAAGAGGGAATAACGGAAAGCAGCAGGAGCTGCAGGGAGAGAGAGGAGGAGAAGCCTTTTATGTACCTCTCTAGCACCCCCAAGGAGCCTGGACTGATTAAAACCAGCTTGTCAGGGAGCTTCCTATTTCCTGCTGCTTCCCTGAACCCACTTGAACAGGACAGGCAGTCAACTGAAGTGGTAGGAGCCTCTTAGGCCTTTAAGAAACTGATATCTTTCCTCACTCAGGCCAGCCTGCTACCAGACTGCTTATTCGTCCTCTTCAATTGAGTGTTGAGAGCCACTATAGCTGGCACAGAACAGCAGTCATAAGTGAAAGAAGAAAATGCCCCTCTGGGGCAGCATTCAGAAAAAAAGAAAGAAAGCAAAGGAAGCTTTTCTATCTAAGGAGGAAGGAGATACACAGACACAAATGAGATACATAGACACAAATGTTCACAGTGAACCTTCTGACCCTAGTGAGGAAGTGAGTGGTGAGGAGCTGCCTGATCTTCCAGTTAGTCAAAGTGCAGGTGACCGGGCAGCTACTGCAGCACCCATATCTCCATCTTAAATGGATGTAACCATGCACATTCCTGAAGAAAAGTGTAGATCAGAGAAGAGTGTGGTAGAGGTGCAAGAAACAGCTACTGTTGAGTTTAGTTCCTTAAATCTCACTTGAACAGTAGCCTGAGGGACTTCCTTGTACTGCATGGGCCACAGCAAGTGAAAAACTTCATGTTCCCCAAAGACAATGAAAATAGAAGTTTCCATCCAACACATTACTGGCGTGAAATCCCCAATGGTGACAAAGTGGAGAGGCCATGGCTTATGTACTCAAAAACTCAGAATGCTGTATACTGTTTTTGTTGCAAACTCTTCCAGTCTAATATTCCAGCCACATTGGTTTCTACAAGAACAAAGGACTGGAAAAATCTGGCTAGTAATCTGGCATGCCATGATAGGGCAGTAAATCACCAGAGAGCATTCCATAGGTGGAAAGAGCTTGAGATGAGACGTAAAAGCCCCCATAGATGCTCAGCATAGATGATCAGCATCAAGAAAAGACAGCATCAGAGTCTTTTTACTGGCAAAATGTTCTGAATAGGCTCATTGCCATTGTGAGAATGCTTGCTACCCAAAACCTAGGATGGTGTTGCACTTCAGATCAGTTGCATGTGCCAAACAATGGAAACGTCCTTAAAATTGTGGCACTGGTGGCTGAGTTTGATGCTGTACTCCAGGAGCATCTAAGAAGAGTCACCACCCAAGAAATGGACACACACCACTACCTTGGAAAAACAATTCAAAATGAGATCATACAGTTACTGGCAACAAAAGTCAAAGAGAAGATTGTAGCAGATCTGAAGTCAGAAAGATGTTACTCTGTTATTCTGGACTGCACACCTGACATCAGCCATACAGAAGAAATGACTTTAATGGTGTTTTTTGTAACAACAGAATGTAGTGAAAATGTCCCTGCAATGGTGACTGTCAGCATTTTCTAGAATGTATTGACATTGATGATACTAGAGGAGCCGGTATGACAAATGTGCTTCTTAAAAAGCTGGAAGATACGGGAATTGTGATAGCTGACATGAGAGGTCAGGGCTACGATAATGGTGCCAACATGAGAGGAAAGAAAAGAGTAGTGCAGACACAGATCTGACAGTTAAACTATTGAGCTTTTTTTGTCCCATGCAGTTCTCATTCACTGAACTTGGTGGTCAATGATGCAGCATCAGCTTCCAGTGAGGCTGCTGAATTTTTTAATGTAGTTCAAAGAATCTATGTATTTTTTTCTGCATGAACACATCGACGGCAAATTTTGAAGCAACATCTGGGGACATCCTTTCTGACACTGAAACCACTGAGTGCCACACGATGGGAAAATCGAGTGGAGGCGATAAAGCCTAACACCAAATTGGGAAGATAGATGATGCCATAGTTGTCATTATGGAGGATAATGCTATGACAGGAACTGTTCATGGGAGAACAGTGGCAGAGGGAAATGGAATCACTAGAAACATACATAAATTCAAATTTCTGTGTGGCTTAGTGTTGTGGCAGCACATACTTTTTGAAATAAATGTTGTAAGCAAGAGACTCCATGGTGTTGACATTATATATCTGGAGCAATGGAACAACTGGACAAAGCAAAGTCATACCTACAGTTTTACCAGTCAGATGAGGGATTTCAAAACATTCTGAAGAGGGCACAGAAGTTGGCAGAGAAACTTCACACTGAAGCTATTTTCCTACCCATTCAAGAATACAAAAGTCACTGAAGAAGAAGACGTTTTGATTACAAGGCATGGGATAATCCCATAAAAGACCTCAAACAAGAATTCAAAGTTGAATTCTTTAACCAGGTGCTAGATTGTGCAATACAGTCAGTTGAAGAACATTTCATGCAGCCTAAGGAACACAACAGTATATTTGGGATGCTATATGATATTCCAAAACTCCTCACTATTCCTGAAGACCTACACCAGCAATGCAGGGCACTAGAGACAGTGTTGACACATGATGACACGCACGATACTGATGCGAGTGATTTAAATGATGACCTGAAAGCCCTTTCAAGATACATTTCAGCAGGATCAACTCCAAAAGCTGTTCTGGAATATATGTGCACAAATAAGATGACCACCCTCTTTCCAAATACTTTTGTTGCTCTGTATATACTTCTAACACATCCTGTAACAGTTGACAATGGAGAACGCAGCTTCTCCAAGCTGAAATTAATAACACATCTACACTCCATAATGACACAGGAGAGGCTGGTCAGCCTTGCAATCATCTCAATCGAGCATGAGCTGGCCCAGAATGTGGATCTTCAGGAAGCAGTTCACATCTTTGCAACCAAGAAGGCACGAAAAGCACCACTTTGATTATTCCAACAGATAAAAATACCAGTGTTTACTATGCAGAGAAGAAAAAATTACAGTTCAGGCATTTGAAAGTAAAGTGTGACTTAACATTTTTGAACAAGGAATTTTAAGTTGTTAGTTTTCCTTTACTGGGGTAGGTAGCAGAGCAGTACCATGAGAGGAGTAGAACAGGAAGAAGGCAGAATTGAGACCTTTCAAAGTTTTGTCCCAAGCGAGGGGGCATGGGGGCATCATTTGAACTCCCTGCCTCAGATGCCAAAATGTTGTGGGCCAGTCCTGTCTCTTTTCAAGGCCACAAATGCAGCCTTTGCCCAGAGAATTGGTTCTGGTATGGCAAAGTCTGTTACCACCTCCCTAGTGAATGGAAAACATGGCAAGGAAATAAAGATTATTGTTCTTCTCATGATTCCAGACTTCTTAAGATAGAAAGCAAGGAAGAACTGGTAATGTCTTTTCTTTCTTTACTTACTGTAGATACCAAACCAGGAATGAATGCAGCAATGGGTGTAGGTTATATATTGCATGTTCATATTGCCACTGATAAAATGACGCTGATAAAATGCATTGTATTCTTGGTCAGTATCAAGGAAAACTTGGCAGACAATGCATTACATTAGAGAAGGTAATAAAAGACATTTAAAAACTGACTGAAGGAATCAGTGGCAATGCTATGTGAAAGGTCCTGCAGACCAGTGCTTTCCACTGCCACATAACAGATGTGGGTATATGACCAGCAAAGGCCAAGAGTGCTCAAGCGCTGTGGCTGCTTGGAATCATTAACCAGGGAAAACACATCCAGTCTTCAGGTATCCACAGGTAGAAGGGCTGTAACTGTAATGCAACCTCTTGAATTCTTTATGTCGGTCTTCATGGTTGAGGATATGAGGGAGATTCCCAAACCTGAGCCATTCTTTTTAGATGACATATGTGAGGAATGGTCCCAGATTGAGGTGTCATTAGAGGAGGTTTTGGAACAAATTGATAAACTAAACAGTAATAAGTCACCAGGACCAGATGATATTCACCAGGGTTGATGTTAGGGAGGGGCAGGAATGGTCACATCCCCCTCACCAGATGCCTGGGGGGTGTACATTCCAGAGGGGCCAGGGATGAAGCTGTCCCTGTCCTGTCCCACCCACCATCTGTGCTCAGGTATGTGCCTGCCTGCTTGAGCTCGCTGGAGTCACTGTGCCTGCCACTGCCGGTGAGTAAGAAGGGGAGCTTCTTGTTTGCAGTGACAGTGCAAAATGGGAGGGCTCAGAGGAGGGAGGAAGGGGAGCAGGAAGGAAGGGGGGGCACCGGGGACACTGGGGATGATCACGGGGAACATGGGGGGACAAGGAGGCAGCATAGGCCAGGGCTGGGAGTCTGGTGGTGGGGAGGGGCAAAGAAGGAGCCTTGTGGTCAGCCTAGATGGGTGGAGGGTGGGGAGCGGCAAGGCCAGGGGCTAGTGAGAGGGGTGAGTGTTTGGGGGAGGCAAAACCCATGGGGGATGGGGGATTTCTGTGGGAAAGCGAGGTTTCTTGGCCAGGGTTCCTCCAGCCACCCAATAAGATAGACAGAAATCCCTGATGTGCTTTTGGCAATGAACAGGATTCCTTTAAAGCCATAAGGGTAGGAAATAGGTATTTTACTTTAAATAAGGCCCTGCCTGAGTTCCAGCTATTGTATGACTGCAGAATCAGACTAATACTTCATGAAGGAAACCAAACTTCTCAAGTGATCTGGGCCAGCCTACTAGTATCTGGTGAGCTCTTAAAAGTCCATTCATCCTCCAAATGTTTGTTGCATGTTGATATGAAATTCAAAGGCCTGAGAGGATAGTCCTGTGGTTAAAACACTGGCTTCTCTTGATAAGACCTAAATATTACTATTATTATTTTGCCACAGACGTCCTTTAGGCAAGTCGTTTAGTTTCTCTCTGCCTTAATTTCCCTATCTGTAAAATGGGGATAATGCTTAGCTCAGGAGGGCATGTGATGATGAACTTGTCTGTGAAACTTTGGAAGAATGTGCTATAGAAGGACGGAGTATTTATTAAAATATTAGGAATGAGACTTTAAAGAATGGGTGCTTAAGTTAGGCACATAGGGCATTATCTTGTATCTCTGAATTCTAGGATACCATTGCCGTTGATCTCCATGGGAAGAGGATCAGAGCCCTAAATCCTTACTGAGGTTCTTAAGTAAGTGGCTCAGTTTTTCAAAACACCAATCAGTTTCATACTTGAAAAAATGGGTCACGTATTTCAGAGCCTAACTGGGGCACATAGTTAAAGGTGAAAGAACTCTTGGTCTGCGTGTCTGGAGGTTATTGCCTTCTTTGAGGCAACAATTATTGCTCATCAGGCATTTAAAAAAAATCTGCAGCCAACACTTATAGAACACTTTTTTGCCTCTGTCTTCACAGACAAGGTCAGCTCCCAGACAGCTGCACTCTGCAGCACGGTATGGGGAGGAGGTGACCAGCTCTCTGTGGAGAAAGAAGTAGTTAGGGGCTATTTAGGAAAGCTGGACGAGCACAAGTCCATGGGGCCGGATGCGCTGCATCCGAGGGTGCTAAAGGAGTTGGCCGATGAGATTGCAGAGCCATTGGCCATTATCTTTGAAAAATCATGGCGATCGGGGGAGGTCCCGGATGACTGGAAAAAGGCTAATGTAGTGCCCATATTTTAAAAAGGGAAGAAGGAAGATCCAGGGAACTACAGGCCAGTCAGTCTCACCTCATTCCCTGGAAAAATCATGGAACAGGTCCTCAAGGAATCAATCCTGAACCACTTAAAGGAGGGGAAAGTGATCAGGAACAGTCAGCATGGATTCACCAAGGGCAAGTCATGCCTGACTAACCTAATTGCCTTCTATGATGAGATAACCGGGTCTGTGGATGGGGGGAAAGCAGTGGATGTGCTATTTCTGGACTTTAGCAAAGCTTTTGATACAGTCTCCCACAGTATTCTTGCCAGCAAGTTAAAGAAGTATGGGCTGGATGAATGGACGGTAAGGTGGATAGAAAACTCGCTAGATGGTCGGGCTCAATGGGTAGTGATCAATGGTTCCATGTCTAGTTGGCAGCCGGTATCAAGTGGAGTGCCCCAAGGGTCGGTGCTGGGGCCAGTTTTATTCAATATCTTCATTAACGATCTGGAGGATGGTGTGGACTGCACCCTTAGCAAGTTTGCAGATGACACTAAACTGGGAGGAGTGGTTGATACGCTGTAGGGTAGGGCTAGGATACAGAGGGACCTAGACAAATTAGAGGATTGGGCCAAAAGAAATATGATGAGGTTCAACAAGGACAAGTGCAGAGTCCTGCACTTAGGACGGAAGAATCCCATGCACTGCTACAGACTGAATGGCTGGGCAGCAGTTCTGCAGAAAAGGACCTAGGGGTTACGGTGGATGAAAAGCTGAATATGAGTTAACAGTGTGCCCTTGTTGCCAAGAAGGCTAATGGCATTTTGGGTTGTATAAGTAGGGGCATTTCCAGCAGATCGAGGGATGTGATCATTCCGCTCTACTCAGCACTGGTGAGGCCTCATTTGGAGTACTGTGTCCAGTTTTGGGCCCCACACTACAAGAAGGATGTGGACAAATTGGAGAGAGTCCAGCGGAGGGCAACAAAAATGATTAGGGGGCTGGAGCACATGACTTATGAGTTGAGGCTGAGGGAACTGGGATTGTTTAGTCTGCAAAAGAGAAGAATGAGGGGGGATTTGATAGCTGCTTTCAACTACCTGAAAGGGGGTTCCAAAGAGGATGGATCTAGACTGTTCTCAGTGGTAGAAGATGACAGAACAAGGAGTAATGGTCTCAAGTTGCAGAGGGGGAGGTTTAGGTTGGACATTAGGAAAAACTTTTTCACTAGTAGGGTGGTGAAGGACTGGAATGGGTTACCTAGGGAGGTGGTGGAATCTCCTTCCTTAGAGGTTTTTAAGGTCAGGCTTGACAAAGCCCTGGCTGGGATGATTTAGTTGGGTTTGGTCCTGCTTTGAGCAGGGGGTTGGACTAGATGACCTCCTGAGGTCCCTTCCAACCCTGAGATTCTATGATTCTAACATTTAAAAGCAATTGTGATGCAAGGGTATGGAACTGATAACTGACATGTGAGTGATATCAAGGTAACTTGGTGCAAGTTGTTCATTCTTCCAGTGAATACATTTTGCATTTGAGTCATGCTTGCAAAATTGTTATGAAAATTTACTAGGAGAGGCACAAATTCTACTAACCTGAATTTACAATATTTTAATGAAAGCAATATTTTACTTGCTTGGTTCTCCCCACAAACAATTATTTACCACGAATATGTGGAGTTTTGCAAGGAAGAATCAAGTCAGACTATGGGAAATGCTTCAGGAATGAGTGCTGATTAAGTTAGCAGTTCCAGAATTTTTTGACTGATAATGTGGTACTCCCCAAAATTAGTAGATTAGGGCCCAATCCTTTAAACATTTCCACACATGTGCAACATTATTTACGCAAGTAGTTTTATTGAAATCAAGTAGAGTACTGATGTGGAATGCAGTTAATGTTGGTACATTGATTACTTGTGTGAGTACTATTTGCAGTGTTTGTACAATATAGTTTCAATCCAAGGACCCAGTTCTGCAATTAATGGAGAAGTAAAATCTTTATCAGAAGCCATGAAGAAAATTCTGCTGTCTTCCTCTTTAACTGCAATATAGCAAGGTTTCTCCTGAGAGACGTAACTGCTTTGCCTGCTAGGTCATAACTACACTTAAGTGCCCTTACCACAACTCAATTAAATTGTATAAACTAGGTACACTATCACATTTTGATCTAATATGTATTTAAACACCTATATTTTAGCCAAGCTTTATACCAAAGATTTTTCTTCATAATTCATGAAGTAATTTCATCTAGTCATATACCTAAGTGCTTTGTATATTAACAGGAAAAGGAGCAGAACATTACTGCAGCCAGCTCAGGGAAGACCTCCACTCACTGTGCAGCCATAGCAGGGCCACCCAGAGAGGGGGGGCAAGTGGGGGCAAACAAGAGTTTTTCGGGGGCCCTGGAGCGGGGTCCTTCACTCGCTCTGGGGACCCTGGAAAACTCTCGTGGGGCCCGGGCCCCCGAGCTTCTTCCGCTCCGGGTCTTCAGTGGCAATTCGGCGGTGGGGGGTCCTTCCGCTCTGGGACCCACCGCCAAAGTGCCCCAAAGACCTGCGGTGGGGGGTCCTTCCACCCCGGGACCCGCAGCCGAAGTGCTGGGTCTTCGGCGGCAATTCGGCAGTGGGAGCCCCCCGCTGTGGGTCTTCAGGGCACTTCGACGGTGGGTCCCAGAGCAGAAGGACCCCCCACCGCCGAATTACCGCCAAAGTGGGGGCCCCCCACCGCTGAATACCCCAGCCCCCCTGAATCCTCTGGGTGGCCCTGAGCCACAAGGGTTAAAAAGCAAACAAAATGTTAGGATACACATGGAATGGAGACTAAATGCAGAGTAAAATAATGCCAATGTATAAATCACCAGTATGCCCTCATCTGGAATACTATGCACAGATTGGATCAGATAAGGATAAAGCAGAAATAGAGGGAGTTGCTGAGATTGATCCGAGTCATGAATAAGCTCTCATATGTTAAGATACAGAAAAGACTAGCATGTTTACCAGAGAGATGTGTTAGGATTTTCAGAAGAGCCCCAGGAGTTAGGTGCCCAACTTTGAGATTCACAAGCAAAGACGTGGTTGCTGGTATTTTGATGTTGGCATGAGGACACTTGTTCTATAGCAAATAGAGTAATTATTATTATGCCCACATCACTTTCCCTTTATATTCAAATCATGTTCGTTTGTTTTTTGCCTAGGGGAATTTTGTGTATTTTATGGATTCTATACATTAAGTGCAGATGCTATTGTAATTAATTGGCTGTTTCTTTGTTAGCAATTATTGAGCAAGATTCTTGCACAATGGATACAATTCAGTGATGATGTGCAGGTGAGGCTCCTTCACACAGAGTTAGTCTCCATTTATGTCATGGAATCTAATATTGTTAAACCTACAGGCTGAGAAGCACCAGAGATGAGATGGAAAATGTTAAAGTGGGAGGTTGACTAGTTTAGCTTCTTAACAAATTGCTACAGTGGCACCAGAGGAGGAAGAAAAACCAGTTGGTCTGCAGGAATGAAACTGGCTCACCACCTCAGGTCCCCCATCCATCATGGCCAAGAACCAGTATGCGGTACTGGCAACAGGGGGTAAGGAGCAGACTCCAATGGCTAAGGCAGGGGATCCACCTTTCCCCAAGGCTGAGAAACTCATGGCCACTACACACAAAAGAAGGAGGCATTTTGTGGTGATGACTGGGACTCTCTTCTGCTTGGAACAGAGGCATCCACATGCCAATGTGACATGATGTCTTGGGAGATGTTCTGCCTTCCTGGAGCTCGCATCCAAGATGCTATGAAAAGGCTATGGAAAGGCTGCCAAGGCACATCCATCTTTCTGACCACTTCATAGAATCATGGACTCTAAGATTATGGTTGGAAGAGAACTCAGGAGGTCATCTAGTCCAACCCTCTGCTCGAAACAGGACCAACACTAAGTAAATCATCCCAGCCAGGGATGATTTAAGGATGGAGATTCCACCACTTCCCTAGGTAGCTCATTCCAGTGCTTCACCACCCTCCCAGTGAAATAATTTTTCCTAATATCCAACCTAGACTTCCCACACTGTAACTTGAGACCATTGCTCCTTGTTCTGTCATCTGCTATCAGTGAGAACAGTATAACTCCATCCTCTTTGGAACTCCCCTTCTGGTAGTTGAAGGCTGATATCAAATTCACCCTCTCACTCTTCTTTTCTGCAGATTAAATAAGCCCATTTCCCTCAGCCTCTCCTCATAAGTCATGTGTCCCAGTCCCCTAATCATTTTTGTTGCCCTCCGCTGGACTCTTTCCAATTTTTCCAAATCCTTCTTGTAGTGTGGGGCCCAAAACTGGCCACAGTACTCCAGATGAGGCCTCACCAATGTCGAATAGAGGGGAATGATCATGTCCCTTGATCTGCTGGCAATGCTCCTACTTATACAGCCCAAAATGCCGTTAGCCTTCTTGGCAACAAGGGCACACTGTTGACTCATATCCAGCTTCTCATCCACTGTAACCTCTAGGTCCTTTTCTGCAGAACTGCTTCCTAGCCATTCGGTTCCTAGTCTGTAACAGTGAATGGGATTCTTCTGTCCTAAGTGCAGGACTCTGCATTTGTCCTTGTTGAATGACATCAGATTTCTTTTGGCCCAATTTTCCAATTTGTCTAGGTCACTCTGGACCCTATCCCTATCCTCTAGTGTATCTACCTCTCTCCCCAGCTTAGTGTCATCCACAAACTTGCTGAGGGTGCAATCTATCCCATCATCCAGATAATTAATAAAGATATTGAACAAAACTGGCCCCAGGACCGACTCTTGAGGCACTCTGCTTGATACCGGCTGCCAACCAGATATTAAGAGATTGATCACTACCTGTTGAGTGTGACAATCTAGCCAGCTTTCTATTAATCTTATAATTGAGCTTATTATTTGACAATTTTGATTCTTCATTAGCTCAGACACGCAACACTTTGTACTTTACTAATATCAAGATGTATCCCATCTTCTGCCTTCCCTGGTTAGTGATGATCTTGTTATACTTAGTATATAATGATTAAAAGCACACACAATTTATAAGGCAGGATCATATGCTACAGTATCAACACTAAATAATGGATTGCAAATATATACATTATACAATATAAACAAAAAACACAAGAGCTACAGTTGTATATAAACTGATAAGTTAGTGACTCCTTTCCTGATTTAGACAAAGCAGGTAAACAATGTATAGTAATTATCAAAGTCCCAACAAGTGATGTTATTTGTCCAAGTGTCTTGAGGTCCATGAGTTGGAGTGTGGAATAGAATACGAGGTGTAGTGATTACTCGATAATTGCCCTGGGCTGTTTATTCCCTCTAAAGCATCTGGCACTAGCCACTGTCAGAAAACAGGATGCTGGCCTACTTGGACCATTGTTCTGATCCAGTGTGGCCATTCTTATGAACTTTCTTCTGCACAAAAATCCTTAGTGGGAGCAACAAAGAATCCTGTGGCACCTTATAGACTAACAGACGTTTTGCAGCATGAGCTTTCGTGGGTGAATACCCACTTCTTCAGATGCAAGTGCATCTGAAGAAGTGGGTATTCACCCACGAAAGCTCATGCTGCAAAACGTCTGTTAGTCTATAAGGTGCCACAGGATTCTTTGTTGCTTTTACAGATCCAGACTAACACGGCTACCCCTCTGATACTTAGTGGGAGGGGGATAGAGAGAGAAATAAATAGTCTGACTCACCTGTTAGAGAATCAGTGCGACTTGAGAAACAATGATTCTGCAATATTCTGGCTGAAATCACACAGGAAGTTCTCATGTTAAAAATGTACTGCCCCTGCACAAAGCACTCTGAGCAAATGATCTTACATTTTCATGGGTTAAGGAGATGATAATGAGGCCTAAAGTATTATTTTCAAAGTCTGATGTTTAGGACAGTCAAATACATGAATCACTATTTTAAGCATCTGTGTCTCAGAAGCAAAACATACAAAAATGCAAATATTCTTGGTTTTCAGCTGAAAATATTTGGGGTTTGGGTGTTAGATTTTCTGATAAAAAAATAAAAAATATTCTACAACATTATTTATTTCATCGACTACTGAATTTTCTGTCAGAAAAAAATTTCTTTGGAAAAATTTCAACCACCCTTAATTGTCAAGATTTAGAGTCAACAGCCCATTGAGATGAATGTATCACTTAATTTAACACCTCTCAGAGCTATTGAAGGTGGTCTGCTAACTCACAAATATAACATTGAACTGGATGAATTCAGTTCACAGTTTCAAGGTAATCTGAACAACCCACAGGACTAGAATCTTTCTTTTACATGAAAGCTTTCATTCTGGAGCACAATTCATCAGTAAGGGGTAGGCAAGGTGTGTATTCCAGAGCATATTTAAGCCACAGGACAATGGACTACACAGTCTTGTACATACATATTTGTGACAAGGGACACTCACCTCTTGGGAGTGCCTCCTGTCAGCTGGGTGTGGTGCTGAAATCCTTTTTCTCCTGCTGCCCCCTGTAGGTTGTTGACCTCATTAGACAGGTCTCCAGTGGCTCATCCCTCTGGCCAAGTCACACAGTCAGTATGAATGAATGAACGAACCCCTTCCAGGGTAAAAAAGATCCAACAAGGACTATAGGTGTGCCCTTATTAGTGTCCTCAGCCCTGTCTCTGGGCCCTTTAAGTCTAGCCCCCTTCTCAGGCTTTTAGTAAAGAGTCCAGCTAGACCTATTGGTCTGTCCTCACTAGGGTCTTCAGCCCCACTCTGGGACCTTTGATCTAGCCCCTTTCTTGGGCTTTGAAACTAGCGGTGTCCCCTTTCTGGGGCTTAGGCCATTCCAGCAGTGGTGGGGGGAGCCTGACCTCAGGGCTGAAATCCTCAGATCCTCCTCACTGCATGCAAGTACCAGCAAAATATACCCACCCTTGCTCCTCTGATCCCAGCCAGGAACTGACCTTCTCAGCTCCTGCAGTTTCTTTCCTCTGATTGGCTACTTCTATGCTACATCTCTAGATGGGCCTGGAAGACTCACCTCCACAGCTCCTTTCCTGAGGCAGGGTTCAGTAGGACATCAGGACCTCTAAAGGGGGCCAGGTACAACCAAGCACAGTGAGATAGTGTGAGTTTGTTGTAACTGAGATGCTATTACTTTTTGTATATA
The DNA here is from genome assembly GCF_020497125.1 of Mauremys mutica. Lineage (NCBI taxonomy): Eukaryota > Metazoa > Chordata > Testudines > Geoemydidae > Mauremys > Mauremys mutica. The sequence goes on along the minus strand of NC_059072.1, from coordinate 145,760,096 downwards.
TTTTTCATGGAATTGTACACATTTTTTAGCATTCCTACTCAATAAGACTGAGGCTACTAGATTAATCAGATTAGATTAGCTATATAGAAACCCAGAACATTAAGTGGGGTTGTTATAACTGTATAGGGAAGAAAGTAGTGCACATAACTATCTGTATTGACTCTTGTTTGAAAGGTCCCCTCATATTCCAGTTCAGTCACTGCCAACATTCTGAAAGTATTAGCAAGGACATTTTGAGAGGAAAATAGGGATTTATCTTTAAAGCCAATACAATATTGCAGGGTAAGAAACCAAGAAAGCTTTTCAGTAGATAAATGCAAAGACCCTGATCTTTCCATGAGATCTGTGCATCTTGCTCCCTCCTCAACTTGTGTTACCAAGAGAGCTGACTGGAAAATGGAATTTCCTTCCTTCCTTCCATTCTGTTGTGTTTATGTTTGCTTTTTCCTGAATTGGAACAAAATTTCAAAATGCCAAGTTTTTACAAAATGAAAAATTCCGAGATACTTTGTTTTCGAAATGCTAAAATGAAAAATGTTGAGATTTTCAATCAAAATGATATATTTTATCATCTCAAAATGAATTTTGGAAATAGAATGTCAATTAGATATAAAATGTTATGTTTAGAGCTAACATTTGATCTTAAAATGATATGTAATTCAAAATGACAAATGCAAAATGTTGTTTCAGAAAACTGAAAAAAATATTGAAATAAACATTTTCCCATGGATCACCTCACTTTTGGTAAAGCTACATTTTTGACTGACCATAGATGACCAGATTTAGTTACCAGATTGATAGATATAAATGAGATTATAATTTTTCCCCTCAAAGAACCATCCTTTCCCAAAATGACATCCACGTCTCTTCAGAGTCCACTAAATAATCTCTCATTCTAACCCTCTCCCCATTTTTAGAGTTGTTTGGGGTTATATCTGGGTTCCTGATTTGATTTCAATGTTACACACAGTCAACATTTCCCAGAATCTTCCTATTAACCCAAATTTAGTCTTTTTCTTGGGACTGTTTCCACTTTTGTCTCTAGTGTTGCAGTGTCTAGTCAAAAATAAATAAACACATTTCTAGGGCTGTAGAAGTGGAAACTGATAAAGTCAATGTCTCTCATGATGTTGGTGATGATGCAGTTCCAGTTTCATGCATGCACATGCTGCTCATGCCAATACTATTGATAGCCAAAAGGGCTCGTTTCCCCCCGGAGCTTACCTAATTACACCAAGGAGGCACGGAGGACCAGGAAGACGAGTACCATTGTCTTTATTGATCGATCAGCTGAGTGGGTGTTCTCGTCTCGGCTAGTGCCAGAGAGAGACACACCCCCATGGCCAAACGGGCCCACCTTTATACCCAGAAACAAACAACTTTGTTGACGTCTTATTTACGTTATTTGGCTGACCTTATGGACCCTGTAAATGTACCTATAGGGAATATTGGGGTACATAGACTACATATATCAATCAAGAAAAGAACAAGATATGCATAGCTGTCATGGATACATTTGTCATGATAAGGGTACAGCTGTTGCGGATACATTTATCATTGTAAGGAAGACATAAGATATCCCCTCTAACCTATTATACTAACTACTTTTGGCCTCAAGCATGGGAAGGCAGCTGCATGTATGTTACGCCAAGCGTAGGCCGACCGATAAGCATAAACTAGCACAGGCCAAGCGTGAACTGATAATAGCTGACACAGGCTTTTCTCTCTGCTTGCTTTGAGGCCTTGACTATACTTATGCACAGAGGCCTAGTCTTGCTCACAGGCTTGTCTATATTTGCTTATTTTTCTAACAGCTTTCCCCCCTTAAAGCATTTTAAGAGCTTAAACTCCCCCGCTCCTCAGCCTCCTTTGGCCGATCTTCGGGCTGGTATAAGGTCATGATCTACTGATATGTAACATGAGTAGCCAGTCGTCTGACTACTGCGACCAGACAGGGGGTAAAGCAAGCAAAGGTTATAAGGGTAAGCATAAAAAACATAAAAAGCAAAAAGCCCTTACGGAGCCATCCCATTTGCGGCAACCAGGATGTAAACCAGTCTGTATCCCACCCACCCCAGGTTTGGACTGGAACGTGGGCGAGTTTTCTCATTTCTTTTGTTAATTGTTTCACTGTTTGCCCATTATCATCTATTTGCAGGCAGCAGTTAGATTCATTAAGCTTTGCACAGAGGCCTCCTTCCTCTGCCAGTAAATAATCAAGGGCTATATGGTGTTGGAGGATAGCATTTCGCATCTGGGTTGACTGATCTGCCAGCAGGTCTAGTGCTGCAGCTGTTTGGTTGGTTAATATTTCCAAGATAGCTTGCAGCCTGATAATGCGGTTCAGATTATAAATTGGCTCTCTCGCTCCTGTTACGAGTTCAGTAGGATTCCAGGTAGCAGGCCCGTAGTGTTTGATGATCCGCTCTGGGGGCCACTCCTGAGCTCCCCAGGCCTGGGAACTCCCGGCAGTTAGAGTGGAGTCCACAAACCGCTTTTCCCTAATGAGATCATCATACACTCTAATTCCTAGCGTGTTTCCCTGGTTCTGGGGCAGGAGAAAGAACAAGGGTCTGATGTATCCCACATAACATATCCTTGACCAATTGGGTGGCAATCTACGGTAGGCATAGGATCCACAGATCCAATAATGGCCTTTTAAGGCCCAGGTCCCATTAGCAAAGGGGCCATCCCAGGTATCAGGGTCTAAGGGCCGTTCATAGTATATGTGGTTACCTGTTCCTAAGGGTCCTCCGAAGGGCCCACCCATCACAGAGGACGGTATCCCATCAGGAGCACAGTATTCACATTTCCATGCACCCGCCCCTGCTTTCCAAACACACTTACAACCAGACCTGGGTTTGTCAGTATTAGACCAAAAATGTCTAAAATGGGTTACTCGGGTCCCATTATGGTGCTGCCATGCCCATTGATACCACCGTATTATATGCTTTTTACTAGTGGTATTGTCCCGTTGACAGGCCAAGAAGAGGGAATCAAAGAACCCATCCAGTCCCACTGCCCTACAGCCATCACCGGTATGATGTTGGTAGGAGCATCGTACCCAGCTGTTATTAGTTAATTTTACATGGGTATGGTTCCATCGTCCTCGATACTTGGAACAGTCATATGTATGGCAGCCAGGATGGTGATAGCAATCATATCCCCGGGACAGGGTCCAACTACATTTACTTTCCCCCAGGTACCGGCCTTCGCGTCGTGTCCGATTAAGGCAAAAGATACCCATGCCAGTTGAATAGAGCCGCCAGGGGCCACTATCTTCGGACCATTGTTCCGTACCGTTATGTACGACGCTGAGGTTACTCAGCAAATATTTAGGCTGTACCGGTTGGGCTACCCAGGGCCATTCATTTAGTTCCCCTGGACCACCACATACCCAGCAGTTAGTGAGGTTAAAGGAACGTGCAATTATCTCCCCTAACTGTAAAAACCTGTTTTCCCAACCATAAGAGCAAGCGAATAGACAAAACAGAGACAGAAGGAACAACTTCATTGTTTCCTCCTTTTGAAAAGTCCCTTTAAGCCCTCCAGTCCTTGATACTCCCAGTTGGAGTCTTCACCTGTGTCACCCCGGGCGTCCGGAGCCGGGGCGAGCAGAGGGCTGTTGTCCTCCTCGGTTGATTTGTCCTCTGGATCCGAACTTACGAATCGTTTAACTCGCGTGTAGTGAGTCCACTTGTCGCTTCCAAGAACCTTAACGGCAGCTTGGCTGATGAGCGAAACAGTATATGGGCCTTCCCACCGTGATGTGAGAGGATCACGCTTCCACTTCTTAATAAGGACCTGGTCACCGATCTGGAACGAATGCACAGGTCGATCCAAGGGAAGAGCCTGGAAGGGTGCTGCGTATCGGTGTAGCTGAAACAAGACAGATTGCAGCGCAGAGACCTGCTTCCACAAGGAGTCATTCCCCACCTCCCAGTTTACATTCTCCCGAAATCCGGGGATAAGTACTCGGGGAGGGAACCCAAAAACCAATTCAAAGGGCGAAAGCCTCAGACCCTTACGGGGGGCCCTTCGAATGCGGGTAAGAGCAAGCGGCAAGGCATCAGGCCACTTTAAACCAGACTCCATGCACAGCTTTGTAAGAGTATCTTTGAGAGTCCTATTCATCTGTTCTACCTGGCCCGAGCTTTGCGGCCTCCAGGGCGTATGCAATTTCCACTGGATACCGAGGGCCTGCGCTACCTGTTGAACCACTTGGGAGATGAAATGACTTCCCCGGTCTGACTCAATTACCTCGGGGAGGTGGAACCTGGGAAGTATTTCATGTAGCAGGGCCTTAGTGACCGCCCGAGCCTGACAGTGCCGGGTGGGGAAACACTCTACCCACCCAGTGAGTTGGTCTACGAAAACAAGCAAGTATTTGTAGCCTCGGCAAGGAGGTACTTCAGCGAAATCCACTTGCCACCTTTGGAAGGGGTAGGCAGCCCAGGGTCGGCCTCCCATGGGAACCGGGGGCCCAGACCCTTTTTGGTTTGTGCGCTGACAAACAGAGCAGCTATTGACAATTCTCTGGGCTTCCGTATGCATACCCACTGCTCTAAGGGATCGGGCAGCCAAGTCAACCATTGCTCCTGATCCTAAATGTCCTTCTTTATGTAGGGATTGAAGAATCTCCTGGAGCACAGGACGAGGTATGAATATTTCTCCCCCGGGTAACTTCCACCACCCAGAGGAGGTCTGCTGGGCCCCTGCAGCTTGGGCGTGGGATACCTCCTCTGTCGTGTAGTGGGGGATAGGGGTTTTAGCCTCAGTATCCTGAACTAAAAGAAGCCATGCAGTTCCCCTGCGTGCTGCCTCTTTCGCAGCCAAATCAGCCAATCGATTATACTTGCGCTGCTCCACTTCAGGGGCCTTTCCATGTGCACGGACATGAATTACGGCGACCCGCAGGGGAAGCATCAGGGCTTCGAGTAACAATTTGATAAGGGTCCCATGAGCAATTCTTTGGCCCGACGCTGTAATGAAACCCCTTTCCTTCCATAAGGTCCCATGAGCATGTACTACCATGTACGCATAACAACTGTCAGTATATAAATTGATGGTCCTCCCAGCTCCCAATCGGAGAGCCTCGATGAGAGCTACTAGTTCTGCAGCTTGAGCGGATAGAGAGGGGCTGAGTTTAAAGGGATACACCATCTCTGTGCTTTTAATTATCACAGCAGCCCCCGTATATCGCTTCCCGTCTAGTACATAACTAGAACCATCGACATATGCCTCGAGATCAGGATTGGGCCAGGGCAAATCCGAAAGATCGGGACGGGGTTTAGTCTCTTGCTGCAGGACTTCGACACAGTCATGGGTCGGACCAGCAACACTGGGAGCCTGAGGATCAGGCAGTAAAGTAGCTGGGTTGAGAGAACTAACTGTTTTAAAGGTTAGGTTGGGGGCTAGTAAGAGTCCTACCTCATATTTAGTGTGCCGACTGGGGTTCAGGTGTCTGTCCCCCGCCCCTGTCCCTAGTATCTGGGGTGCTCCGTGAAGTACCACCACCTCAGTGTCTCCACCCAGGGTTAATTTTTCGGCTTCCTGTACGAGGAGAGCAGTTGCTGCAACAGCTCACAAGCAGGCTGGCCATCCCCTGGCAACTGGATCTAAGACTCTGGAATAATAGCCGATGGGTCTCCAGGTCGGTCCTGACTTTTGACAGAGGACCCCAGACGCTACCCCGGCTCTTTCGTGGACATACAGGGTAAATGGTTTCCGTGGATCTGGGAGAACCAGAGCAGGAGGCTGAATTAAAGCTCTTTTAAGCTCTTGAAATGCTTTTTCTTTCTCCTTAGTCCACTTCCAATGCAACAGACCTTCTTTAGTAAGGGCCTCGTATAGGGGTCTGGCTTTTCCCCCATAGTCAGGGATCCAGAGTCGGCAAAAGCCGGTCAGTCCCAGGAAAGCTCTCAATTCTCTGGGATTCTGGGGCTGAGGGCTGTCGAGTATAGCTTGGATTCTATCGTTACTCAAACTACGACTTCCCTGACTAAGGTGGTACCCTAGGAAAGTGACCTGCTGTTTAACTAATTGTGCTTTCTCTTTAGAGGCTTTGTATCCCTGTGCCCCTAGGAAGTTAAGAAGTTCCACAGTCTGTTCCTTACAAGTCTGCTCTGTTTCAGTACTCAAAAGTAAATCATCGCAGTACTGGACTATGTTGCACGCAGGGTGTCGAGCTAGGAAGGGAGCAAGGTCCCTCCGTAGCTGGCTACCAAAAATTTCAGGTGCACAGGTAAGACCCTGCGGAACAACAGTCCAGAGGTATTGGGCTTTGTAATGGGTGTCGGGATCCTCCCACTCAAAGGCGAACAGCCTTTGAGATTCCTGATCAAGGGGGATAGAAAAGAAAGCGTCTTTTAAATCTATTACTGAGAACCATCCATGGCTTTTTGGTATCTGTCCTAGAATCGTATGGGGGTTTGGGACAACAGGATAAGGCGCCTCTATCACCTTATTAACCTGCCTTAAATCCTGCACTAGCCGGTATTGTCCATTGGGTTTAGGCACTCCCATTATCGGGGTGTTATACGGGGAAGTGCCCTCCCTTAGCCACCCACATTGTACGAACTTTTGAATCAGAGGTTTTAACCCGATTCGAGTGGCCAACTTAAGGGGATACTGTCGAATTCGGACTGGGCAGCTCCCTGCCTTAAGGGTGATGTGTACCGGTGAGGCGTTTCTGGCTCGGGCATGGCCTCCCTCTTCAGCCCAAACTCTGGCATTGATTCCCGGCAGGTGAGCCTCGTTAACCCCTTGGTGTGCTAGGGTAGGTTTTACAGCAGCGTTAAGTAGGGCCATCTGATAGTTGGAAACTTGTTGTTTTGGGAGCCTAACTTCCATAGTCCCATTATTAAACGAGATCTCCGCTTGTAATTTGGTGAGCAGATCCCGCCCTAGCAGCGCAATGGGACAGGAAGGGCTACAAACAAATTGATGGGATATTTGGCGGTCCCCTACTTTCACTAAGAGGGGGAGGGTTTTCTTTAGTATTATGTGCTGCCCCTCTATCCCTTGGACCGTGACACACCCTTGGGCTCTGGCTTGTGGTGCCATATCGAGGGGTAGTAAACTAAGAGTAGCCCCTGTGTCAATAAGGGCTTTAATTGGACGGCCCTCTACCTTAATTTTTACCGTGGGATCCAGACTGGCGGGTTGTGCTGCCAGGAGGGGCCGTTGGGTCCCCCGGCCTCCCTATAGGGTGGTCCCTTCCCCCGTGTTACCATAGAAAATGGGCACGGGTGAAGTTCTATCCTTGTGTCCCTCTCCCCTAACCTGTCGGTGGGGACATTCATTTCTCCAGTGTCCCTCTTCTTTACAGTAGGCACACTGATTCCGACCCAACCGGGAGCCCTTTCCCCTACCCATTGATCCTGGCCGTCCTTTTACCTTGCCCCCCTTTTCCTCTCTCCCTTCCCTCAGGGCCATCGCCAGCATGCGAGCCCCTTTCTTTTGCTCCTTGTCGTCCCTGCGATCGTAAACTTTCATCACAATCCCCAGAAGTTCCTCTATGTTTTTGCCTGATGCCCCATCTAGCTTCTGCAACTTCCTCCTGATATCCTCATAGGACTGTCCAATGAAAAGGGGGGTTAACACCAGCTTTCCATTGTCATCCTCTGGACTGAGGTCGGTATACCTCCTACAGATGTCGCACAAGCGCTCATAAAAAGCGGCTGGATTTTCGTTCTTTTCTTGTCTAACATTATACAATTTGGCCCAATTTGGGGTTTTCCGAATACAGCGTTTCATTCCCTGCACCACTGCCATGGCATAGTCATGATGCAGTTTCTGATCCTCAGTCTTTGTATGTCCCCAATTGGGTGGCTTATCAGGGAGCCGTTCAGCCATAGGGGCACCTTCTTCCACCCCCGCCTCTGATAGGTGCTTACGGGCTTGGGAGAGAACTAAGCGTCTCTCCTCCGCCGTAAGGAGGGTATTTAGGGCGACCCTCATATCACCCCAGGTGGGCTTATGGGCTGTGACCAGGGTCTCAAATACGGCTGTCAGTGGGGCAGGGTTCTCCGAAAACGAGGGGTTCTGGTGTTTCCAGTTATACAGATCACTGGTGGTAAAGGGGACATATACCATAGTCAGGACACCAGCACCCTCATTACCACCAGGAATCACAGTCTCCCGTAAGGGGCACTCAAATACTGGGGTAGCCTTGCCTGGGGTGTTTCCGAAAGGGGCAACAAACGTGGAGCTCCCTGTCCCCTGTGCCTTGAGGCTTGCCTTAGCCTTTCGTTTAACTCAGTCTGCCACTGAGCCATTGTCATCAGAGGACCCCGGGACAGACGGCTCACCCCCTATCTCTGCGGCTGGGTCTATCTCTGCGGCCTCCCGCGTGGCAGGCGAGGGTTCTACCACTGCGGCCGGGGCTTCCTCCTTCGGGGGAGGGGGAGCAGGAGCTGGGGCTGCCAAAACCGGGAGACCAGGGTATAGGGGAGGAGGGGGCATCGGGTCAGGGGCGGAAGGAATCACAGCGGGCGGACGGGGGGTATCATAAGGGGGACAGGGCTTTTTAACAGGAGCGCGGGCCAATAAGGCTCTGATAGCTTGTGCCCTGCATTCCCGCAGCCATGGGGGGGGGGTTGGCCATGAGATCCTGCCAGATATCTATATAGGGGTATTGATCCCAATGCCCATCCCGAGTAACAACGTTATGTACAGCCTGCACGGTTTCCAATTTGAGTGTTCCCCCTGCGGGCCACTCCACCCCAAATGTTGGCCATTCTAAAGTACAGAATTTTTCCAGGTTATCTTTACACAGTACAATTCCATAATCGGCCTGGCGTCTAAACGCCGGCCAGTTTTCTAACATACATCCTAAGGGTGTCCGGGTAGACATGCTTTGCCCGGACCCCATTACACCTAGGTGTCTAAGTAGCCTGGTCACGGGTTCGGCCAACTCCCCTTGCTTTCAAGATATTCCGGTCCCGGGGGAAATTCCCCTCGCGAAAGTCTTGGGGCGGCTAGAGTTGGCTTAAGTCCTAGACCAGGCTATCGCAACCGCGGCTTCCAAGTTGTCAGTACAATGTAAAACACTAGTATTGCTATCAAGAATAAACACAAGAGGGTAGTATTTACATTCCAATATTCATTCAGCACGGTCCACAAGCCAGTGGAGTTGGTGGAGTTATTCATTTGCCGTGCCTGAACTTAGGTACATTAACCAGAAAACTTTTACTGTTAGGGGCCCAAGGTCCCAAACCTCACTTCGGGGGCGTTAATCCTCAACCCCAGGAGGTAAACGCACTTACCGCACCCGGAGTGGCCGCGTCCGGCAGGTGGACTCCCCTCTTCTGGTACTGTCTTGCCTCCGTGTCGGCTGGAGTTCTCTATGGAGGGGGCGTAGCCGTCCCGGCCGATTGCGGCGACCCGGAGCTTGAGCAAACCAATAGCTCAAGGTGGCCACTCTCCTGAGCCGTCCTCGGCCGCCTGTTGCGCCCCCTACAGGGAGAGAAGTCCCGGCGGAGTCGCCATTGATAGCCAAAAGGGCTCGTTTCCCCCCGGAGCTTACCTAATTACACCAAGGAGGCACGGAGGACCAGGAAGACGAGTACCATTGTCTTTATTGATCGATCAGCTGAGTGGGTGTTCTCGTCTCGGCTAGTGCCAGAGAGAGACACACCCCCATGGCCAAACGGGCCCACCTTTATACCCAGAAACAAACAACTTTGTTGACGTCTTATTTACGTTATTTGGCTGACCTTATGGACCCTGTAAATGTACCTATAGGGAATATTGGGGTACATAGACTACATATATCAATCAAGAAAAGAACAAGATATGCATAGCTGTCATGGATACATTTGTCATGAAGGGTACAGCTGTTGCGGATACATTTATCATTGTAAGGAAGACATAAGATATCCCCTCTAACCTATTATACTAACTACTTTTGGCCTCAAGCATGGGAAGGCAGCTGCATGTATGTTAAGCCAAGCGTAGGCCGACCGATAAGCATAAACTAGCACAGGCCAAGCGTGAACTGATAATAGCTGACACAGGCTTTTCTCTCTGCTTGCTTTGAGGCCTTGACTATACTTATGCACAGAGGCCTAGTCTTGCTCACAGGCTTGTCTATATTTGCTTATTTTTCTAACACTATTTGTCTCCAATTGTTTTGTATCCTCTCCTCTTTCTAGTGATGATACTGGTGTGACATACTATACCTTGAGGGAGTGTCTTGTAACCTCCAAATTCCTCATTTTATATAATAGTGATCTTATATATAAAGCATGCCTTGTAAGGTATCAGGGGAAAGGTTATGATCTGCTGAAAATCATTTCTCTAACTATATGTGTATGTCATGAATGCATATGACGTTATGAGAATTGTGTTGTATGATTGTCACTCAAACATGCTGTACGTTGGGGAATCAGCCAGACATTAGCTTCCCAGACACAACAGTAAGGAAAGTAGCCAGCATCCAGATGGAGTGTCAATCAACCCATCACCAAACGTTGTCCAGCAAGGGAGCTACGATGCAATGACTCACCTGCATGAGGCCCCACCAGAGGAATTTCTCAACCTTGCCTGGAGACTCAGCAATGTACCCAGACATGCCTGGACTTGTGTTTTCCAAGCACATGGACGGAGAGTATAAAACAGACACAGTGGCCATATGCTTGGCCTTTCTCCTGCCCCCACCTATGCTGCAAGCAACAAAGACACTGAGAAGAAGACTGAAGACTCCAACAGAGGAGACTGGCACAGATTTAAGGGACAAATCTGTATATTAAGAACTGCAATATCCAGTGGGGTGAGAAAAAACTGTTTAGCCTAGTTGCTGCCCAGTCTAATAGGATTGAGAGTTTAGACTGCATGCTTATCTTTTCTTTTCTTTTGGTAACTAACTCTGACTTTTTGCCCATCACTTAATATCACTTAAAATCTACCTTATATGGTCAATACATTTGTTTAATTGTTTATCTTTACCAGTGAGTTTGTATGAAGTGTGTGACAAATCTGCTCAGGTTTTCCAAAGGCTGGTGTATCTCCACTTTCCATTGATGAAGTGGTAAACCAATTAATAAATCTGCATTTCTCATCTTGAGCAGTGCAAGACAGTCTATTCTTGAGGTATAGTACTGGGAACTGGGGGGGATTTGGCTCTGGTGCCTTTCTCTGTGTGATTCATGAGTTGCTCTGGGAGCATTCATGCAACCTAGCTGGGTGTGGGGCTCCACATGTGGTTGTGCTGAGTGATAACAGCATCTGGAGGGGTTTGCTGCTGGTCACTAGCAAGGCATTGTGAGAGACAGCCCAGGTTGGAGAGATTTAAGGGGGCACAGCTCTCCCACAGTCCCAGGCTGCACCCCAGGGATCCCATCACAACTGGTTGCACTGATTGTGATGTAAAATGAGTAAAATAAAGGAAATTTCCAAGTGCAAAGAAGTAGAGAGATCCCCCAGTATCTCTCTGGTCTAGGCCATAGGACAGGAGGCTCCCCCTTGGAAAATTGGTTGGCAAAGAGTTCACCCTGGAGGTAATACAGGAAAGGTAAGAACAGGCTTTTAAAAGTGCTTGGACACAGGCTGAGCATTTGTTTCTTAGTCACAGTTGCTTCGTGCAGTAATTCATGTATGTAAATGTCCAAACCAAGCTCTATAGTTAATGCCTGAGTCCGAGTCATCCATAAAGATGAAAGACTCTTTTCTCTGAGCGCATTGTGTAGGTGCAACATCCGTCGGAGTAGCAGAGCGAGAACTTCCTGTGCGGTTTCAGTCGGAACATCACAGAGCAAATAATTTTCGTCTCTCATTCATGCGGACCCTCTTATAGCAGGACAGACAGTTTCTGCCTCTCTCTGACTCCTTGGAGGATTTTGAGACAGGACTAGACAGATACACCTCCTCAAGTTCTATTCCCAGACTCCTGCTCACTGACCAGAGGACACCTCCACAGGTATCATCTCTAAGTATTTGTGGGATCTTTCATTGTTAGGGATTGTAACTGCTGTAAGATTTTCCTCTTCTGTCTAAATTAGAAAGTGAGTGTTAATGGGTGACATTTTCAAAAGTAACTAAGAACCAGATTGAAATCAATGGGATTTTGAAGACTAAATGTGCCTAAAAATCTGGCCTTAAGGATTTAGGAGCATAATTCAGATTGAAAATCAATGGGACTGGGCATAGGAAGAGACAGAGGCAGATACTGGGAGAGGGGAAGCAGTCTCGGGAGAATAGTTAGTGTTTGGAGGAATCCATGCTACTGGTCCTTTAAGGGCCCAGGAGCAGGAGCGTTGTAGTGTAGGGTGAGGCAAAGCTCCCCTCTCTCCCAGCCAACCAGGATGAGTCCTGGGAAGGAGGGCCACATATATGCCTCCTCTTCATTCCTCATAAAAAGGGAGACTCTAGCAGGAGGAGGACTGCTGCTTGTTGACCTCTCCAAGCCAAAAGGGGAAAGGACGAAGTAAAAAGGGGCCAGCTGGTGAGAAGCTGACTGAAGACTGCCGCTAGCCCATATCAGAACTTGTCTGAATGAGTACCCAGTTCTAGATGAAGGGCTGAGTTCAAGGGGCTAAAAAAGAGGTTTTGTACAGTGTGGGAAAGGTTAATAAAGAGACCCCACAAAGGGGTACCTGTTTGAAGTATTTAAGTCTCAGAAAATGATTGCAGGCACTAAGAGAGATCAGACAGCAGCATTCCTGGAGATCCAAGCAGAGCCACAAGAGGACTTGCTCGAGGGTGGTGCCCCATTGCAGGCACTTACACTCCTGAGTCAGCTGGGCACTTTTAAAAATCCTATCCCTTATCTTTATTTAAAAGGATTTTAGACGTCTATAACTTGTGTATTGTTCTTTCCCTATCTTGTAAAGTTTAGTCTAAGCAGCAAAACGTGTGTTTGGGATGTATGATGTTGGTCAATCCCTATATCTTGTGGTTCTGCATTTGTAACTGAATGCTCTTTTTACCATATTCACCAAATCTACAAGATCGCCAAAAAGGAGGGTACCAAGTTTATGGCAGAGATCTCAGTATTAACAAAGCATCTGGTCCTGTCTGAAGAAACAAGGTAGCAACTTAGAAATTAATATAAACCATAAAAATAAGGCTAACCGTAAACAACTGTATAGTGAATCCAGAGCTAAGTGTCCAGTCAGGTGCTAACTGGCAATGAATAACAGGCCCTCATTTATATAACATCTGATGAAATGTTTTGGAAGAGAGCATAAGAAAAATGTTAATAAAATTTCTAGATGAATTGTATTGGAAGGCATTTGGAACCATAGAGAAGTCTGAGAAATGATACCTAAGGATTTAGGGGGATGAGAAATATGGGCAGGACCCAAAAAAGTGAAATTGAGTCAAATAAACTGGTCTCTATGCAACACACTCACAACTGAGATCACCTGAGATGCTTATGTTAATAAGCCTAGATATGGGTGCATTGACACTCAGTTGGCCGTACTTTCAGTGGAATGTCTTGAATTCTAATTTTTTCTCCTAGTTTTTCTGCTATTCCTTCAGATTTTCTGGCCTTTGAGGCATGATGCAAGGCTTGCTTATTTATTTATTTATTTATTTTCATTCTTGTGTTTTTTTAATGGGATTGTTATCCAGGAATGGTGTTGAGATGATATGTTTTCAGCTTTCCTCCGTATCACAGCATTATGATAGTTTGAATTAATTAGGGCCCTTAGGCAAAAAAATTCGAAAGTGCCTATGTGACTTGGTCCCATTAATTTTCTTTTCTCCAATAGACCATAGGTTCCTATGTCATGAAAGTACTTCAAAAATGGTACCTCCTATTCAGAACAGCACTTAAGCCTGTGAACTGCAGGACTAAAACCCACTTGAGTTTCAGGTGTAAAATACAGAAATAATTGTTTTAGTTACTAATGTCGGTAGATATGACTCAGACTGTGCACAGGAAACTTTCTTGAGGGAGACAATGTCCTTTTTCCACAATAATCTTTCAGAACAAAACTACACTTAAGGTTGTTCAGAGTATGGTACCTCAATTTTGTATTACATACTCTACAGAATTTTAAAAACTAAGTGTAGCCTTAATTTACAATCTCTTAATGTTCTAATGTTTCTTTTTGTAAAACTTCCAACTTCTAATTTATAGTTTGCCATCTTTGTTTAGTTATTTTGCTTCAGTTACTGATATACATTGACAATCAGCTTGTTTTTTGTCCCAAAACTTATAAATAGAGGTCAGATATTTAAAAAGATGTATGTGATTTTTTCTTCATTTCATTTCTTCATTTTTCTTGGTTTAAATCATCCAGTCTATTGTAACATTAAATAGGTCTCGATATTTGTTTGTTCTGCCAGTGAATATATAGAGTCCACTTCCTCATTTCACTGCACCAGTTTGATGCTGGTGCAATTCCATAAATGTCACTGGAGTTACACTAGAATGAACCTGGTATAACTCAGGCCCATTGATCTGTAATCTCTAGGGCTATCAAATGATACAAAAATTAATTGTGCCATTAATCACACTGTTAAACAAAGTAGAATACAATTTATTTAAATATTTTTGGATGTTTTCCATATTTTCAAATATATTGATTTAAATTACAACACATAATACAAAGTGTACGGTGCTCACTTTATATTTATTTTCTATTACAAATATTTGCTTTGTAAAAAGTACAAGAAATAATATTTTTCAATTCACCTAATAAAAGTACTGTAGTGCAATCTGCTTATCATGGAAGTTGAACTTACAAATGTAGAATTATGTAGAAAAAAACCCTGCAAGTCTAATTAGTCTTACTTATTTTTCAACCAGTAACTCAGACAAACAAATTATTTTCAGGAAATAATGCTGCCCCCTTCTTGTTTACAATGTCACCTGAAAGTGAGAACAAGTGTTCACATGGCACTGTTATAGTTGGTGTCACAAGATATGAATCTTTAGCACATCTGGCAAGTAAACATGCCCCTTCATGGTTCAACCATCATTCCAGAGGATAGGCTTCCATGTTGATGATGGGTTCTGCTCAATAATGATCCAAAGCAGGGCAGACTGATGCATCTTCATTTTCATCATCATAGTCAGATGCCACCAGCGGAAGGTTGATTTTCTTTTTTGGTGGTTCGTGTCCTGTAGTTTCCTCATCAGAGTGTTGCTCTTTGAAGACTTCTGGAAGCATGCTCCACATCTTGTACCTCTCAGATTTTGGAAGGCACTTCAGATTCTTAAACCTTGAGTTGAGTGCTGTAGCTATCTTTAGAAATTTCACATTGGTACATTCTTTGCCTTTTGTGAAATCTGCAGTGAAAGTGTTCTTAAAACAAAGAACATGTGCTGGGTCACCATCCGAGACTGCTATAACATGAAATATATGGCAGAATGCAGGTAAAACAGAGCAGGAGATATACACTTCTCCTCCAAGGAGTTCAGTCACAAATTTAATTAATGCATTATTTTGCAACGAGTGTCATCAGCATAGAATCGTGTCCTCTGGAATGGTGGCCGAAGCATGAAGAAGGCATATGAATGTTTAACATATCTGGCACATAAATACCTTGCAGTGCTGGCTACAAAAGTGCCATACAAACGCCTGTTCTCACTTTCAGGTGACAATGTAAATAAAAAGCGGGCATCTGTCTTTGTGTATTTGCATCTGTCTTTGTAGTGCTTGTATCTATCTGTAGAGGCCCGTCGGGGCAGACTGCTGAGCGGGCAGCCGAGCCCTGAGTAGGGGGCGGAGCTAGGCTGAGGAGGGGCCTATAAAAGCGGCCGCCGAGCCAGGCAGCGGCACAGCTGCAAGCAGCGGCACGGGAGCCAGCGAACAGGGCTGCTAACAGGGGAGTTTGAGTGGGAGTTTACAGGGGGAGGCGGAAGGGGGCGGCACCGTGTTTCCTGTGTTCCCCAGGTAGGAACGCCGAGCGAGGCCGAGACAGCAGCAGCCATGAGCCAAGCAGCAGAGGATACACTGAGGATGATAGCATGCAGCAGCTGCGGTATGTACATGGTCCTAGCGGGGGACCCAGAACAGTACTATGTATGCATGAAGTGCCGCCTAATAGAGCTGCTGGAGGAAAAGATCCAGGGTCTAGAGCTGCAGGTAGAAACCCTGGTAGAGCATAGAAGGGGGTTTGAGCAGCTGATGGAGCAATGGCAAGCAGTGACTGAAGGGGAATGCCCAGGACTACAGGGGGAAGCAGGGGCTAAGGCCAGTGAGGGGGGACTGCCAGATGAGGAATATGGGCAGTGGAAGCATGGGACCGTGAGAAGCAGGAAGGGGAAAAGGAGAGCCAGTGAGGGAGAAATAGAGCTAAGGAACAGGTTTGAAGGTTTGGAGAATGAGGAAGGGGTACAGCAGGTGGTAGCTGACGGTGAGAGGGCAAGGAAAAAGAGAAGAGCGGCTAGTCCGATAGAAAGAGGGGAGGAGTCGATGGAGGCAGCACCAAGTTTGGGCCCAGGGAGGATACAGGATGGCTTAAGGGGAACCACAAGGGATGATACGAATGGAAGGAGCTTGCAACCAGGGGGGACGGAGGATAGGTTAGAGGACCGCACTGTCCCCAGGCAAAGGCAGGTCTATCTGATTGGGGATTCCATACTGAGAAGGTTGGACAGGCCTGTGACCAGGGCCGATCCAGAGAACAGAAGGGTGTGCTGTCTACCGGGTGCTAAAATACGGGATGTGGACCTGAGGTTGAAAAGGATCCTAAGAGGAGCAGGTAAGAACCCGTTGATCATCCTTCATGTAGGAACGAATGACATGGCTAGATTCTCGCTAGAGAGGATCAAGGGAGACTATGCCAGGTTGGGTAAGACGCTCAAGGAACTTGAGGCTCAGGTGATCTTCAGTGGGATTCTACCTGTCCCTAGGGAAGGGCGCCAAAGGGGTGAGAGAATCGTGACGATTAATAGTTGGCTGAGGGAGTGGTGTTACAAGGAGGGCTTTGGGATGTATGGGCACTGGGAGGCTTTCGGGGACAGAGAACTGTTCTCACGGGATGGGCTCCACCTAAGTAGGGAAGGAAGTAGAATTCTAGGAGGGAGGGTGACTCATCTGATTAAAAGAGCTTTAAACTAGACATTGCGGGGAGACGGTTGGGAGAGGTCCAGGTACTCTCCACACCAAATTTATACATTGAGAGTGAGAACAACAGGATAACAACAGATATAGCCAGAGGGGGAGGGTTAGGTATAAGGAAGAGGGGGGGGGGGACGGATACTAGACCGACAGGTCATACTGGTAGTACTGTGTCCCTACCAAGTTGGGTGAAAAGGGTGAGAGGAGCCAAACAGCAAAAATTAGGATGTTTGTTCACCAATGCGAGAAGCTTAGGTAACAAAATGGAGGAACTGGAGCTCCTGGTCCGAGAACTGAAACCGGATATCGTAGGAATAACCGAAACATGGTGGAACGGTAGCCATGACTGGAGTACAGGTATGGAAGGGTATGTGCTGTTTAGGAAAGACCGAAACAAAGGTAAAGGTGGGGGAGTAGCATTGTATGTCAATAATGAGGTGAAATGTAACGAAATAACTAGCAATGCAATGGATAATACGGAGTCTGTTTGGGCAATGGTGACATTGGGGAAGAAAACTACTAGAGCGTCCCCTGGGATAGTGATTGGGGTGTGCTATAGACCGCCGGGATCTAGCCTGGATATGGATAGAGAGCTCTTTAATGTTTTTAAGGAGGTAAATACTAATAGGAACTGTATGATCATGGGAGACTTTAACTTCCCAGATATAGATTGGGAAACAAATGCTAGTAATAATAATAGGGCTCAGCTTTTCCTAGACATGATAGCTGATGAATTCCTTCATCAAGTAGCTGCTGAACCGACGAGGGGGGATGCCATTTTAGATCTGATTTTGGTGAGTAACGAGGACCTTGTTGAGGAAATAGTTGTAGGGGACAACCTTGGCTTGAGTGATCATGAGCTAATTCGTTTCAAAATAAATGGAAGGATAAACAAAATTGCATCTGAGACTAAGGTTTACGATTTCAAAAGGGCTAACTTTACTAAATTAAGGCGACTAGTTAGGGAAGTGGATTGGACTAACATATTTAGGGATCTAAAGGCGGAAGACGCCTGGGGTTACTTCAGGTTGAAGTTGCAGGAGCTGTCAGAGGCCTGTATCCCGAGAAAGGGAAAACGGTTCGTAGGTAGCAGTTTTAGACCGAGCTGGATGAGCAAGCATCTCAGAGGGGTGATTAAGAAAAAACAGAAAGTGTACAAGGACTGGAAAATGGGAGGGATCAGCAAAGAAACCTACCTTATTGAGTTCAGAGGGTGTAGGGAAGCAGTGAGAAAGGCAAAGAGCCGGGTGGAGATGGACCTAGCGAAGGGGATTAAAACCAATAGCAAAAGGTTTTTTAGCCATATAAATAGGAAGAAAACCAAGAAGGAAGAAGTGGGACCGCTTAAAATTTTAAACGGAGTGGAGATTAGGGATAATCTTGGCATGGCACAATATCTAAACGAATATTTTCCCTCTGTCTTTAATGAGGCTAATGAAGGGCTAAGGAATAGTGGTAGAGGGACTGACGGGAATGAAGATATGGGGGTAGACATTACGGTATCTGAGGTAGAAGCCAAACTTGAACAGCTTAACGGAAGTAAATCAGGGGGCCCGGATAATCTTCATTCTAGAATATTAAGGGAATTGGCGAGTGAAATTGCAAGCCCGTTAGCGATGATTTTTAATAAATCTCTAAACTCGGGGGTTGTACCGTTTGACTGGAGATTAGCTAATATAGTTCCTATATTCAAGAAGGGGAAAAAAAGTGACCCAGGTAACTACAGGCCTGTTAGTTTAACATCTGTAGTATGCAAAGTCATGGAAAAAATTTTAAAGGAGAGAGTGGTTACGGACCTTGAGGCCGATGGCAACTGGGACAAATTACAGCATGGTTTTACGAAAGGTAGATCGTGCCAAACCAACCTGATCTCCTTCTTTGAGAAAGTAACAGATTTTTTAGACAAGGGAAATGCGGTGGATCTAATATATCTTGATTTCAGTAAGGCATTTGATACGGTACCGCATGAGGAATTACTGGTTAAATTGGAAAAGATGGGGATCGAAATGAAAATCCAGAGGTGGATAAGGAGCTGGTTAAAGGGGAGACTGCAGAGGGTCGTATTGAAGGGTGATCTGTTGGGTTGGAGGGGGGTTACCAGTGGAGTTCCTCAAGGTTCGGTTTTGGGTCCAATTTTATTTAATCTATTTATCGCTGACCTCGGAACCAAAAGTAGGAGTGGGCTGATAAAGTTTGCGGACGACACCAAGTTGGGAGGTATTGCCAATTCGGAAAAGGATCGGGATATCCTCCAGGGAGATTTGGATGACCTTGTAAACTGGAGTATTAGTAACAGGATGAAATTCAATAATGAGAAGTGTAA
This sequence comes from Mauremys mutica, assembly GCF_020497125.1. NCBI lineage: Eukaryota > Metazoa > Chordata > Testudines > Geoemydidae > Mauremys > Mauremys mutica. The sequence continues at coordinate 145,740,752 of NC_059072.1, read as the reverse complement.
GGTTATGCATTTAGGGATGACTAACAAGAATTTTAGTTATAAGCTGGGGACGCACCAGTTGGAAGTAATGGAGGAGGAGAAGGACCTAGGAGTCCTGGTTGATCGTAGGATGACTATGAGTAGGCAATGTGATGTGGCCGTTAAAAAAGCTAATGCGGTCTTGGGATGCATTAGGCGAGGTATTTCTAGTAGAGATAAGGAGGTGCTAGTCCCGTTATATAAGGCGTTGGTGAGACCTCATTTGGAGTATTGTGTGCAGTTTTGGTCTCCCATGTTTAAGAAGGATGAATTCAAACTGGAACGGGTACAAAGAAGGGCCACTAGAATGATCTGAGGAATGGAAAGCCTGTCGTATGAAAGGAGACTTGAGGAGCTCGGTTTGTTTTCCTTAACCAAAAGAAGGATAAGAGGAGATATGATTGCACTCTTTAAATATATCAGAGGGATAAATACCAGGGAAGGAGAGGAATTATTTCAGCTCAGTGCTAATATGGACACGAGGACAAACGGATATAAATTGTCAGTCAGGAAATTTAGGCTTGAAATTAGACGAAGGTTTCTAACCATCAGAGGAGTGCAAATCTGGAACAGCCTACCGAGGGAAACAGTGGGGGCGAAGGACCTCCATGACTTTAAGATTAAGCTGGATAAGTTTATGGAGGGGATGGTATGATAGGATAACGGGTTTAGTCAATAGGTCAATAACGTGCCACACTGGTAATTAGTACAAAGGGTCAATGTTGGGATATTGTTAGCCTTTTCCAGAGGGTCTGGCTGGAGAGTCTTGCCCACATGATCGGGGTTCAGCTGATCGCCATATTTGGGGTCGGGAAGGAATTTTCCTCCAGGGTAGATTGGCAGTGGCCCTGGAGGTTTTTCGCCTTCCTCCGAAGCATGGGGCAGGGGTCGCTTGCTGGTGGATTATCTGCTACTTGAGGTCTTTAAATCATGATTTGGAGCATTCAACAGCAGAGTCAAGGGAGTGAATTAGTTCAGGAGTGGGTGGATCGGCTTATGTGGCCTGCATCTTGCAGGAGGTCAGACTAGATCAGGGGTCTCAAACTCAAATGACCCCGAGGGCCGCATGAGGACTAGTGCATTGGCCCGAGGGCCGCATCACTGACACGCCCCCTTGCTGCCCCTGGCCCCACCCCCAATCCACCCCTTCCATGAGGCCCCGCCCCTGCCCTGTCTCTTCTCCACCTCCTCCCCTAAGCGCGCGCAGTTTTAATAAATATATACACTCAGTAATGCACCTCACTCAAAGGACAAAACATGCACTTAGATTTACTGCCTAAGGCTCTGGGAGGGAGTTTGGGTGGGGGAGGGGGTCTGGATGCAGGCTCTGTGCTCGATGCAGGCTCCAGGCTGCGGCAGGGGGTGGGGGTGCAGGCTTTGGGACGGAGTTTGGGGATAGGAGGGAGTGCAGGGGTGAGGGCTGTGGGGCTGAGGGCGAGGGGTACATGATGCAGGAGGGGGCTCAGGGCTAGGGAAGAGGGTTGGGCTGTGGGGTGAGGGCTGTGGATGAGGGGTTCATGATGCGAGGGGGCTCAGGGCTAGGGAAGAGGTTTGGAGTGTGGGGTGAGGGCTGTGGATGAGGGGTTCATGATTTGGGGGCGCTCAGGGCTGGGGCAGAGGATTAGGGTGCGGGGGGATGAGGGGTTCATGATGTGGGGGCGCTCAGGGCTGGGGCAGAGGATTAGGGTGTGGGGGGATGAGGGCTCTGGCTGGGGCTGAGGATTAGGGTGCAGGGGGATGAGGGGTTCATGATGTGGGGGTGCTCAGGGCTGGGGCTGAGGATTAGGGTGCGGGGGGAATGAGGGCTCTGGCTGGGGCTGAGGGTTTGGGGTTGGAGAGGCTCAGGGTAAGGGAAGCCTGCCTTGCCAGTACTGGTGGAGGGCAGGCACTAGGACCCTGCACCCTAATCCTCAGACCCAGCCAGAGCCCTCATCCCCCCCCCCCCGAATCCTCAGCCCCAGCCAGAGCCCTCATCCCCCCACACCCTAATCCTCTGCCCCAGCCCTGAGCGCCCCCACATCATGAACCCCTCATCCCCCCGCACCCTAATCCTCTGCCCCAGCCCTGAGCGCCCCCACATCATGAACCCCTCATCCCCCGCACCCTAATCCTCAGCCCCAGCCAGAGCCCTCATTCCCCCCGCACCCTAATCCTCAGCCCCAGCCCTGAGCACCCCCACATCATGAACCCCTCATCCCCCTGCACCCTAATCCTCAGCCCCAGCCAGAGCCCTCATCCCCCCGCACCCTAATCCTCTGCCCCAGCCCTGAGCGCTTCCCTTCCCCCCCCCAGCCCGGCCCCGGCGGGTCCCGCTTCCCTTCCCCCGGCCCGGGCCCCGGCGGGTCCCGCTTTCCCCCCCCCCCCTTACCCGAGCGCGTCTCCGGCGGTCCCGCTCAGAGCCGCGTGGTGAGGGGGCGGGGCTGGGAGCTCCACGCCGAGCGCAGCGCTCAGCCCAGAGCTCCCAGCCCCGCCCCCTCCCCACGCGGCTCGGAGCGGGCGGGGCTCAGGCGCTCGGACGGAGACTCGGCGCTCTATGCGCCGAGGCTCCAGGAGAGGGGCGGAGGCGGGAGCCTCCGCTTTTCTCTTGGGGGGCCCTGCGGAGCTCCCCTGGGGAGCTCCGCGGGCCGCAGGGAAGAGCTCCGCGGGCCGCATGCGGCCCGCGGGCCGCATGTTTGAGACCCCTGGACTAGATGATCATAATGGTCCCTTCTGATCTTGAATTCTATGATTCTATGATTATCTCCTGTAAATGTAAACAAGCTTGTTTGTTTTGGCTGAAGAAGTATGTCTGAGTGGACTTGTAGGATCTAAAGTTTTACATTGTTTTGTTTTTTAGTGTAGTTATGTAACAAAAAAAAATCTACATTTGTAAATTGCACTTTCACAATAAAGAGATTGCACTATAGTACTTGTATGAGGTGAATTGAAAAATACTATTTCTTTTGTTTACCATTTTTACAGTGCAAATATTTGTAATCAAAATAATAATATAAAGTGAGCAGTGTACACTTTGTATTCTGTGTTGTAATTGAAATCAATATATTTGAAAATGTAGAAAAACATGCAAAAATATTTAATAATCTTCAATTGGTATTCTATTATTCAATAGTGCAATTAAACTGTGATTAATCACAATTAATTTTTAAAATCCCGATTAATTTTTTTGAGTTATTCATGTGAGTTATCTGGATTAATCAACAGCCCTAATAATCTCATCAGTCACCTCCATCCATTAAATTAGTTTAAACATTATATCCTATATTCCACTAGAAATGAGTGAGCAGGAAGTGACCTACACAGAATTTAAATTTCACACTTCTGCTTAACAGCAAAGGGGACAAACAGCTGAGAAAACCAAGAGCAAAGTTATTATATATAACAAGCTGCTAACTCTGCACATGTTGCTATTTTACAACCCAGAGTCATACCTCTTCCTCCAGTAACTTTCCTTGATATTATATGTTAGAATTCAGAAATTTTAATTTATTTTACTCTTGTGTTTTTGCCAATCGCATGTTACTGAGACCTGATCACAGCCTTGAATGCCAAATGGAAGAAGTAATCGTGCATGGTGGGGGAAGGTCACAGACCTGGAAGCTAAAAGGAGTGTCTGTCTTCTCCAGTCACTCTCATTGGCTGCTGGGCTGAGCAATCATCCAATCAGCTATTACTGGTCTGGATTAACTTTTTTTCTTTTTTTCTCTATAAATCCCCTTGTGTAACAAGGCAGAAGTCAACCGCCAACTGTCTGGGGTTAGGATGAAGCTTCCCGTATGGGCACGTTATTCTATAATTGTCCGTTATAGGAGGTGGGCCATAACATTTTGGGAATCACCCAGACCAGAAAGGGGTTACTCTCATCCTTCCTTATATATTTGGGTGCCTTAATGGTATGCTGCTACTGCTCAGAGTTCTGACACCAGTAGCCAGCCTACAAACATGAAGGTCTCCCCCTGGCTTCCAGCAGCCTAGTTACTCCTTGTAGGGTGACCTCACCAGCCCTTCTGGAACCAAATCTCTCCAAATACATCTACTCTGGGTTCTTAACTTGGCACTTGGACTTTTTCTTCCTTGTTCATCACCCCTGAAGGAGTGAAACCTGCCTCCAGTTGTCAGTTCACTTTGGCACCTACACTCTACACAGTTTTCACAACAGAAATCTGCCTGGGGAAAAATGAACAAAAGGTTTATTTAACAGAAAAATCAGACTCAAAGACAAAAATAGAGAGGGAGGCAAAAACATACAAGTTACACAGAAAATAAACAAAAAGACACAGCTTTGTAATGCAAGTCACCCTAGTGCCTTTGTGCAGTTTCCCAGCATGCCCCCTATCAGAGAGGGGATTGAGTCTTTCCTGGACAGTACCACACCTAAATGCTGGCCCTCATTTTCTAGATAAAAGTTTCGGTTTCAAGCCCCCTTTTAAAGACTTTTTTCTTTTTATTTTCTCCTGGCATATGGATTTAGGGTGGGGAAATTCTAGCCAGGTTGCCTTAATGTTTTTCCATTATTCTAATGGCCCATCATGTTTCTTTTTCCAGGTTGTACAAAACCAGGTGCATGGAGCTAGTCTCTTCTGGTTGTGGAGGCAGCCCCTCCCTGCCCGGTGACCACGTCCCTGTTGTGAGGCAGAGCTGAATGTTGCAGCACAGATTAGGAGCACAGTTTTATATCCTACACAAATACATAAATTCACAGGCTGCATACACGTCTCATAATGACCATCAAGTTCAGAACATTACACGCTTTCAATAAAAGATGTTACTTGACATATTTTTATACACATTAACATTGTATCCAACCAGTTGATTGGATTGCTTATTATTTGTGGTTGAGACCCCCTGTTCTCTCTCCCATTGCAGTGTCTGGATCCTGATTCTCACAGGGACATTAAACTTTCTTCTGGATCAGTCTAGTAATGTCCACTCTCAGAGACAAGATACTGCTTTCACTGCCTGGCTTGGCCCTGTCTCCTTTCTTTCAGACACTCCATCTCCTTGGTGGCAGCTCATTGCACTGACTCTTGGGATTTTCTGCCTGGTGTTGCTGGTAATGCTGGGGATCCTGGGTGCTGAGGGTGAGTCCATCCAATGAAGGCACTAAGGCTACAATGCTGTAATGAGCTCAAAGAATCTCCAGGATCCCCCTACACAGAGCCCTGTGCAGGATCAGGGCTTCAGAAGTTATCTGAACCATTGCAACACTATATGGGAATCATACAAAGTGGAAGCCTGAGCACTAGTTTAGCACAGTTAAGGTTTTGATTGCATTTCCACTTAAAGTGGGATTAAATTCCCTTAGCTTCACAGTTAAATGATTAATTTAAGTCTCCAAATATGGGTCAATATCTCTTTAAGAGTCTATTTAATGTTCTTTGTGGTTTTAATTAAATTTCTATGAAATTCTTTAAAAATCAAGATAATTCCTTTTAAATTGTCCCATGTTTTCCTGTCACTACTTTGTCATTTACTTAGCTTCACTATAGCTCAGATATAGGCAAGATAGTTAAACTGTAAAATGTAAAAATGTTTGTAGCAACATTAATATAATCTGTTTCTTGAGTATAAAATGTGTTTTGTGTAAATGGTGTTTCACACAGATGGGGTTAGACATAGAACAGAAATATGGTTTAAATGGGGCTGTCTGTGTATGATTCACATAAAATGGAGGTCATTCTTATTGCTTCCATCCCCCAACACACATCTCTGATCTCACCCACCCAGATCCCAGCACACGTCCCCAGAAGCCCATAACTCCCCACCTTCCCACTCACACCCCTGCCCTCTCCAGCATCCCCAGTCACCCATTGTTCCTCTGGTAAACAGCAGAGCAGCTGCACAGGGAAATAAGTGGGGTGAGAGGCTGAGGAGAGAGGGCATGTGGGTGAATGGACACATGAGTAGGCAGGGGGTGTCAGAATCACATGTGTGGAGTCTTGGCCACAAATGATAGTTGAGCTGGGTAGGGCCTGGAAGGCACTAGTGGGATGGACCAGTTCTCTTTTCTGGTGAACCCCTGTGGTTTGTGAAAGGGGCATCTCTGCTGTGATGAACAGCAAATGGTCTTTGGACCATTAAGTCACACTCTGAAGAACTCTTCTCAGAACAGAGATCCTCTGACAAACTACAGATGAGAAACTTCCCAGAGTGGAGAGCTTCTCCCTTTTCCTTTCCTGCTCAAGACCGTCTCCCAGCTCCAGGCCAATGTCTCCACCATGCTCCTCTGACACTCCTTTCCATAGTTCTTACAATTCCATTTCCCTCACATATTTTCCTCTGCCCACCATCCAATCTTTGCTCCCCTAGATCCTCACTCCCAGACACCACTCCTATGTCACAGCATATTGTCCCATGCTCCTCCACAGCCCTTCAACTTGCTCTTTAACTTGCCTCCTCCATTCGCATCCCCAATCTTCAACATATCTCTTCCATCAGTCACAGAAACTGAGTTCTACAGTCACCCCACAGGTGGCCCTTCTAATCATAGAATCATAGAATCTCAGGGTTGGAAAGGACCTCAGGAGGTCATCTAGTCCAACCCCCTAAGACAAAGCCAAGGCTCATTTATGATGGTGTCACTGCAAGTAACTCACTGGTCTATTGATATCAAATGAATTTTGGTTTCCAGATTTGTTAGTTTGGCAGTTTTCACCACAATACATGTATGCAGGGAGAGTTCAGCCAAAACTATGGACACAGAGTCCTGTCTCACCAGCGACAGGGAAATACTGTTTGATTGCTCATGCTTCACTGTTGCATTGTGTGACTTGCAAGAAGCTGAGTGAGAATCTTGTGAAGATAAATTGGGCTCCCAGAGGATCAGGATGGCTCTGTCTTTATCAAGGGCCATATTGCAGCTTTCCCTCTGCTTCTGTTTGACAGGAAACCTCGATCCACTATTCTCCTAACTACTTCTTCAAAAACACACAGTAGTTCTGGAAACACTCCCCTACCCCTCAACTGAATCATCCTTCCTGCTGATTGGGAGGGGGAGACTGGGGTCCAACCACATTTTGATGTTTCCTGGGGGTTTCCTGGCTTCTCCCCCAGAGCTCGCTGCTACTGGCAGGCAAAGGGCTGGGGGGAGTCCTCCTCTCTGGCCCCTGTCCCGGAGCAGCCTGCCTGCACCCCCAATTTATCCCCAGCCCTGTCCCACCCCAGAGCCCACACCCCCAGTCAGACTTTCACACCCTCACCCCATCCTCAACCCTCTGCCCGAGCCCTGAGCCCCTCCAGCACCCCAAACATCTCATCCCCAGTCCCAGCTAGAGCCCTCACCCCCACCCCCACCCCTCTGCCCCAGCCCTGAGCCCGTCCCACACCCCAAACCTCTCATTCCCAGCCCCAGACAGAGCCCTCACCCCTACTCTTGCCCTGAGCCCCTCCCACACTCCAAACCCCTCATCTTCAGCCACATCCCACAGCCCTCACCCCTGCACCCCATCCCTCTGCACCCTTCCCATCCCCAAACCACCTCCCAGAAGCTGCACCCCAACCCCCTGCCCCAGCCTAGGGTCTGCACCCCAGACCTCCTCCCTCACCCAAACTCCATCCCAGAGCCTTGGGCGGGTGGGGGTGTGTGTGGAGTTTGGGCAGGGGTGGGTTCTGGGCACCACCAAAATTTCTACAAACCTGCCACCCTTATCCTGCCCTGCAAACCTGAACTCCAAGCATTCTCAGGACACATGATGATCCCTAGTGGCCACTGCTGATATCCAGCACCTCCCTCCTCTCTTAATCTGTGAGTCCCTCTCTGGATTGGAACTGGACTGGAACCAAAGACCATCTTGGAAGCAATATTACCAGCCCAAGCACTCAAAAATAATGATTTAGACCCCCAAAAATCACAGGTTCTACCACCGTCCCTTCATTCATTCTTCAGTGGCAATTTGGCAGCAGGCCCTTCCCTCCGAGAGGGACTGAGGGACCCGTCGCCGAATTGCCGCCGAAGAGTTGGCCCTGGGGAAGGGCGCAATTTTATATTCTTGCCTCGGGTGCAAAAATACCTAGTTACGGCTCTGCCTCAAAGTGTCTCTCTGGAGTGTCCAGCCCCTGCTCCACTGGACACTCACAGTGTTCACTGATTTGTTGTTTCCAAAGAAGCAGTGCACCCCAGCTCACCAATTTCTCCTCAGATCACTGCTCTGCTTAGCACACAGAACTTAGATATACATATAGTGAAATCAAATAAAAGTGTATTTAACAAAGCACAATGATTCGAGTTGTAGCAAGTAGAAATACTGGAAACAAATGGTTACATATAAAATAACAATCATAACACACTTTCAAATGCCTAGACTTTATTAGCATGCTAGTCTCAAGACTTGTAGAATATTGCTCACCCAAAATCCTTGCAGCACTTTTCAGCCAGGCTGGCAGTGACCCTCCTTTCATGAGACAAGCACACTGCCAGACTGCCTCCTAGGTGAAGGATTCAGTGCATCCCATTGCGCACCAAGATTTATCAAAACAATCTTTTGGTTTTATTCATGAACAAGACACCCCACTGCTGTTTGCCTTCCTATAGATTTTCTCTTGTAGATTTCACAGTCTCTCAATATGTAAATAGGCATCCACTGTGAGGTTTGCAATACACAAATGACCAGACAGGGAGATAGGTGTCTATTACTTCCTCCCTGAAAGGAACATTTCTAAGGTATGTTGCCTCCTGGTGAGCTGCCGTGACTCCAAGACATTAACAACATAATTATCAGTGTAGCTACATAATGTCTTAAATATCATCTATACATATATTTTGCAATGATCATGATGACCAGTGGGCTACTGGCTCTTCGTAAAGACCTCACATGTCACCTTTTGATTAATAGTTATGCAGATGTCTAACCCAGGAAATCTCTGTAAAAGTGTATTCAATCCTGTGCCCTCTGCTGGTTGGCACCAAGTGGTCCCTGGGCCACACATATAGCTTTACAGCTGCTTTGTACCAGCCATGGCTCTATGTAACAGTTAAAGGCATTTTTTAAATTGTGTCTCTATATTGTAAACCATAATTTAGTTTTGAAGGGCACTTTTTGGTGTAGTACTATTGTGAATTTAACTTTTTTCATTTCCCATCAAGCAAACAGATGGCAGTCAAAGTTCACCCAGCAGCAGGAAATTCTGGAAAATCTCACTCACCATCAGGAAATTCTGGGAAACCTCACCCAGAAGCTACAAGAAATTCAGGAGAAAACCTCTCAGGAAAAGGAAGTTCTCCAGGCCAAGAATGCAGAGATTTCAAAGTCTTTGCAGTTCTTACAGTCAAAAGGTACCAGTCTATGGCCTTCTAATGGCAACTACTGTGTGTTCCTTGTATGTGACTTCAGACTGAAATAAACTGTGAGCAGAATCCCCTACACTGATTATACACCTGGAGCCAGACCCTGAGTTGTAAGAACATAAAAATGGCCATAATGGATCAGATCAATGGTCCATCTAGCCCAGTAATCTGTCTTCTGACAGTTGCCAATGTTAGGTGCTTCTGAGGGAATGAACACAAGAGGGTAATTACTGAGTGATCCATCCCCTGTTGTCTACTCCCAGTTTCTGGCAATCAGAGGGTAGGGACACCCAGAGCATGGAGTTGCATCCCTGACAATCTTGGTTAATAGCAATTGATGGACCTACCTAGATATTTACTATCTTATTAGATATCCCTTTCCTAATGGTTCCTAACATTCTGTTACCTTTTGTGACTGCAACTGTACATAGAGCAGATGTTTTCAGAGAACTATCCACAATGACTCCAAGATCTCTTTTTTGAGTGGTTACAGCTAAATTAGAGCCTATCATTTTCTATGTATAATTGAGATTATGTTTTCCAATATGCATTACTTTGCATGTATCAATGCTGAATTTCATCTGTTATTTTGTTGGTCAGTCACACATTTTTGTGAGATCTCTTTGTAACTCCTCACAGTCTGTTTTGGTGTAGGAGGGTGGTCCCCTGCTCCTGCCCAGGAGAGGGCTGTGGCTGGGGCAAGAAGCCTGGGCTGATTGGGGAAAGTAGGCTCAGCTGTGGCCATGCCCCAATCAGGCCCAGCTGGCCCCTATAAGAGGCTGTGAGCCAGGAGCCCAGTCAGTCTCTCTCTGGCTGTAGAGGGAGATGGGCCTGACTACAGGGAGCTAGACAGAGGGTACCTGAGTGGAGCAGGGCTAGGAGAAAGGCAGAGGAGGTGGGGTGCTCCAGCCTGGAAAGCCCCAGACTGCAGCCTAGTACAAAGCCAATAGGCAATGGGGGTACCTGTAGCCCAGGGGTAGGCCAAGGCAGCAGGTCCAAACCCACCCTTGTTAGTGATGAGTGGCTGATCCTGCAGTCTTGATGTTTTTTACACCTCATTTAATTAGTTTAGTTACAGTAGAACCCCTTTATCCTTGTCCTTATTGGCAACTGTCTATCCAAGTGCTCCTTTTGCCCTGTTCTGTAAAGATACAGCCTAACAACTCACAATACACTTAAAATACATTACCAGTGAAGACAGGGGATGGGGTGATTTTTTTTTAAATATTTCAAAATGTGTTAAATACATTATGCGATGACTATTAATCCACCTCTGAATAGGAGTATTCAATGCAATATAGAAGCAATCGGCATGGTAATTGAGGCTTATATTCAGATGGGCTGAGCACCCAAATGAACACTGAAATGAATGGGAGTGTGTGTGCTCAGCACTTCCATAAACCAGGCCCTAGTTCTGTGTGATCTGTTGCCAAATGAACAAGGAAACTGAGGGACATAATTGGAATTAATACCCCAGCTGTTCCTGTCCAGAGACCACAATTTAAATATTGGTTTTTTAGTCATAAGGAAAATGAGTTTGGTGCAAATAGTTTTATGTTCACTGTTATAGCCATGATAGGATGAGTGTTATTAGGGAACTGGTGCCCAATCCAGTGCTCATTGAAGGCAGTGGGACTACACAGTTTACCAATTTGTGCATTTCAGTGTTTCTTTAAGCAATTGCCTAATATGCATATTGTGGTGCACTTTTGGACCTTTGTATGGAAATTGCTGTATGAATGTCAGTCACAATAATTGGTAATAGCCTACAATATCATCTTCCCACAGTGCTTCATTTTCAGGTGCTATGACATGGGGTTTTCAATGAGATTTGGCAAAATAAACTGAATAGAATTCCCCTGCCCTGTACCATGTGCTTGGATGTAAACAGAATCTTCTTAGAGGGCAGCACACAACCGCTCAGGGCTCTCTGTTACCTGCATGACATTTTATGCCACTAGATATTTTCTATTGATTCAGGTACCTTGTACTTTCTGTGCCGGACAGATTTGCATGGATTCTAGTCTAGACTTAAACTAGGAATTGACAAAGATCTGAGCCATGCATCAGGGACTGTCATCCTCTTTCCTCCTTCACATTTACAGTACCACAAAACAAGTTAAAAAAAAGTTTTTATTGTTGAAAGGGGAATGAGCTTGTCAGCAGCAAAATGACTCTGCACACTGTGCAATCAGACAGTGGAGTGTCAGAAGCCAGTAACGTTCCCTGTAGGTTTTGGAATGATTTGTTAGTCAGAAGATGCCAATCTTCAACTTCATTACATACAGGAACACAGAAATCTGACCAATCTCTTTGTTTTCTTTTGAAGGAAACAAATGCAGAATCTGTTCAAAGGATGAATGGATGCAAAATGGCGAGGACTGTTACTACTTCTCTACTAAAATAAAAACTTGGTTTGAATGTAAAGAGTATTGCTCTTCCCTGGGCTCCAGACTGCTGAAGATAGACAGCAAGGAGGAGCTGGTAGAGTCTATTTTACTTTTTATATAACCTCTTATATATCCCAAATTACACATGGCAGTTTTGTCAGGATACTATTTATAATTTACTTGGGTATAGTACACAAATGTTTATGGGGGAAAACTCCCAGCATGATTTGAAACAATTCTGGTTTAAACTATGCAGAGGCATGTGATAAAGGTTACCGGAAGGTCAGACTAACTGATGAGTGTTAAATTATTGGGAAGAGGTAACTATCTATATAGTAAGTGGGTATGCACCACAGTTGGGAGATGATCAAAAGGTAAAAGAAGAGTTTTTCAAGATGCCTTATTGGAAACATACCACCTAATGAGGAGATAATTATCAGAGCAGGTCTAAATGCACATGTTGGAACTGAAAAGGCTGTATATGAAGCAGTCCATGGGGGGCACGGCATTGGAATCAGAAACTCTGAAGGGGAAACAAGTACTGGGATGGGATGTAGTGATTGCAGACACACACTTTCAAAAGAGGGAAAGCCACCTCATAACTTATGCCAGTGGAGGACACAAGTCTTAAATTGATTATTTATCACTTCTTGATAAAAAGAAAATCAAGTGTAAGATAAAACCCGGTGAATGCATTGTGAACAAACACAGACTTCCTCTTAGAGACTTTAGAATGCTGAGACCTCAGAAATATCTGAACTCCTGGGTGCTGAAAAGGCCTAAATGTGGAAACTTACAGATATGAATGAAAAAATCTTTAAGCAAGAAGTAATATGTAGTCATCTTGACTACACAGCAGAATGGCTGGAGGATAACTGGTACAAAGTGAAGTTAATGTTGCTGAAACAGTACATGAAGTCATAGGAGTGATGAAACCAGTTCCAAATGGGTAAAAAGGGAAATATGGAGTGGAATCCTCAAGTTAAAGAATCAGTTGAGAAGGGAAAGGTAACCCCTAAAAAATGGCAGGCCAGTGGGTTGAGCATTGATAAGATGTGTATGGAGGCAAAAAAAGAATGCTAAAAGAAGCATTGTGACAACTAAAAACATGGCCAGTGAGGAGGATGTGAGGGAGAAAAGACCATCTACAAACTCACTAAGGCAATGGAGAAAAGATGAGGAATGTGAATGAATTTGCTTATATTCCAAATAAGTGATTATTTTGAGAGAGTGATGAATGAGGAGCACTCAAGGGAGGAATTAAGAAAATGAAAGCTGATAGAGTGCATACAGGAGGAAGAGTTTGTAGATGCACTTAGGAAAGTGAGAAGGGAGAGAAAGGACCTAGCCCATATGAAGTACATATGGATATGTTGAAGACATTGGGAAAGGAAAGTGCCAAGTATTTTATAAGTCTGTTTAATGATATTCTTAAAGAGAAAATGCTGAATGAATGGTGTTAAAGCTTTCTGGTTCCCATTTTTAAATGTACAGGAAATATTACACTGTGTGCTAATTATCACCTAATTAACTGACTTTATATGTTATGAAAATATGGGGGGAATTATTGAAAATGGTCTGCATGGAAGAGCTGAAATTTGAAAGGGTGACTATTGATTTATGGAGTATAAATGATGCCATATTTCCTCTACAAAACCTCATGGAGAAGTACAGAGAAAAAAAGATCCCAACTGGGCATGGTCTTTCTGGACTTGGAGAAGGCATATGATTGTGTTCCAAGAGAATTAGTTTGGTGACGTTTGTGATAAAGATGCCTGCTAAACCCAGGTTGTGTGTTCAATCCTTGAGGGAGACATTTAGGGAACTGGGGTGTAAACACAAAAAAAGACACTGTCTGGGGATTTGTTCTGCTTTGAGCAGGGGGTTGGACTAGATCTCCTGAGGTTCCTTCCAACCCTGATATTCTATGATACAATCATGAGTTTTGGAAGAAGGCTATAAAAGTCACTGACTCCAAATAAGGGAAGTGGCAAGAAATAATAATGTAATTTTAAAGTTAGGACTTTATGTATTATTATTCCAATCCTCAGGAATATTAACATACACTCCTAACTTTAACATTACATTAATATCATGAATCTACAAGAAGTCCTGACCAGACTGGGGAGAAAAGGCAAACACGTGACATCACAAAAAATGAGGAGTCTTTGTGGCACCTTAGAGACTAACAAATGTATTTGGGCATATGCTTTCATGGGCTAGAACCCACTTCATCAGATGCATGAAGTGAAAAATACAGGAGCAGGTATAAATACATGAAAGGATGGGGGTTGCTTTACCAAGTGTGAGGTCAGTCTAACGAGAAATCAATTAACAGCAGGATACCAAGGGAGGAAAAATAACTTTTGAAGTGATAAGAGTGGCCCATTACAGCAGTTGACAAGAAGGTGTGAGTAACAGCAGGGAGAAATTAGAATTGAGGAAATTAAGTTTTGTAATGACCCAACCACTCCCAGTCTTTATTCAGGCCTAATCTGACAGTATTGGGTTTGCAGCTCTGAACATGACATCACCACATTCATCGGGTTTGGCTAAATCCTCAGCAAGACCTGGAGTGTGAACCTAATGTTTTCTGTTTACCTTTGCATCACTGCTGTGACAAAACAAAAAAACAATAAACAACCAGTTAGCCTGATCCTGGAAACATTTTGCCAGATCTTAAAGTGGCTAATACAGTTGTGGGAACTGTGTGACATTCCTGAGATATCTATCCAGGAACTAAACTGCAAGTGGCAATCACAGAGAGAAAGAAGCTGTGTCTCCTTATCTTTACAAGTCATTCCTTTCTCCCTGTCTGAGAGTTTTTTTCTTGTTTTCTCTTGGGAAGAAATAGGATCGGACTTCAACTACAGCAAAATAAAAAGCTATCACCTATAATTATCCCTCTTGTTCCAAGTGCTTTTAATATCTACAGAACAAGCAAGCAAGGGATTTTACCTTGGAAAACTCTCTAAGCCAAAAAATTGCAAATTGTTCAAATAAATTTTACATATCTTCTAAATTTCAAATGTTTTTCACTCATTTTGTTTTGGCTTTTTTTATCAATGTGTTAGCAAAAGGTTACAAAGTATTTATGATGGTCATTTATATTGAATGTAAGCCTGCCATAACTCCACGCAGACCCTGTACCACAATTATTTTCTTTTTATTGTTGTGCGACAGTAAAAATGTGCATAACAGAGCTGTTTAGACAAGATTTTGATCTCTTGGGACATTCTGATATTTCAATATTTGTTTTCATCCTGATCTTGTTCTTGTTCCGTGGATAACAGAGCCCCAGTCCTGAATGGGTCCTCTAGGCATGCTCATATTGCAAATAAATAGTAGTAATAATGAGACAACTAGTCTCCATAGATGCCTCAGCACAAGATTTACATTCCCTTCCCTCACAGCTGTATGGCCATGGAAAGGACAGAGAAGGAGGATGAAACATGGATTGTGTTAATCTTTTCCTTTTCTTTCTTTTGTGGTTCCCCCCAACCCAAGGACTCCCTACAAAAACTGGATTATTCCTCTTACTGGATTGGATTATCCCGTAATGGAGCAGATGGACCCTGGCTATGGGAGGACAGCACAGCTCTCTCCATTGATGTGTAAGCCACAGTGTGAACCTGTTCAGTTCCCTGTACATTTATATAAAAGCTGGCATGAAACAAATGGGAGAAGGAGGCTCCAATGTCCTGAACTCAGTAATGTGTATGACTATGTGGGTTAGGATCTTTGTTTAGTAATCTCCTTGTTTCCAAGTCAGTGCCATAGGCAGCAAAGAGTAGGGTGTGGTGGAGTTGAGTGTAATATAACCTGAAATCCAGAAAAAAGCAGATTCCTTAGTCTGTATTTTTCAAAGGAGTCTATGGGAGTTACATGTCCATATCACACTGAATTTCAGCAGTGTATGGGCACTTAACTTCCTTAGTGTCCTCTGAAAATCCTAATCTTAACTAGTAAACAGACACATGGAAAACCTACTTAGATAGAATTCTGCTACTTCATTCTAGTTTCTGTATTTCTTCATTCTTTCTTATTAAAAGGTATTTGCATGAAACAGAATCTTTCTTCAAAGCCCATCTCCTCCTGATACTTATTTTGACTTTTCATGAATAAATGTGAGTTTGGTGGCCTGCCATGCTCACCCTCACTTCTCTACATCTGAAAATCAGCACACAATTGGCCATCAATTAGGAGTAGACATGAATGATGTTTTTTGCTGAAGAAAATTTGTTTTTCACAGCTAATTAGAAGAGTAACAATTTGGGGTTGTGGTCTTCATTCTTTGAATGAAAGATAGAAGTTTTTGGCAGAAAGCAGTTCAGTTTTGCAAAAATAAAAAAATAAATGTTTAAACAAAAACCATTGAAAAACAACTTTGATGGGGGAAAAAAATGCAAATGGCCTTATTCAGTTCTGTAGTGAGGACTGAGGTGCCCTGGCAGAGCTCTTTGGGATCCTAGAACAGGAATAGAAAATCGTGTGGCAGGTCAAGTTTCAGGTGCACTGGTAGCTCCACACACTATGGGGCAGATGCTCAGCTCATTCAAATTGTCATTGTTTCATTGACTTCAGTGGAAGTATGACAATTTAGACAAACTAAAGCTCTCCCTGCTCACACATGATTCTCACCAGATGTCGTATTCCCCACTTTCATAACCACTAATTAATATCATTTTTAATCAACTCTCCTGCCCATCAGAATGACCCACTGTTAATACCTACTTATGATTTTGCCATGTCATTGGTATGACTGACAGTAATGTGTCTTTCCTTCCCAGCTCTGTAATACAGAAAAATTACCATGAAGAATGTGCAGCTTTCTCTCTTTCTCAAATACGCTCCAGTGTTTGTACAATCACCCGTAGGTGTGCTTGTGAGAAGGAGGTAGTTGAGTTGAAGTCCCTTGCACTGTTACGAGGAAAAACATAGTAACTCTGAGATTCATATCTGGAAACATCCCAGAAGGAAAAAAAACTCGGAAAGAATTGCTGCTTCTTGGCTTTGCTGAGCTGTGTTATTTTTATATAGTACTGCAGTTATCAAATTCTTTGCTGTATAACTATATATAATGTCAAATGTTTGTAACAGTCTTTTCCTCGCTTATGATTGTAAAAATGGAGGTACTGAATTTTTTACCCTTTTTCACATGTCTGCTGTCACCTACATTTGGAGAAATTGTCATTGAATACATGTGTGTTTGGATGTATGAAGGTTATCTGGAAGGGACATGGAAAGGGGTAAGAGCTTCACATCTCTGCCAGCCAATTAGATAATTTGTTTACTCCTATTACTGTGTCTTCCTGTTAGTCAATGTCAGATATTATTGTGTCGTAGTGCTGAGACCCAACTGTGTGTTGCTAATTTGAGAAGGGCTGCCCAAGGAGACTGTGAGCTCAGTGTTGACCAGTTTATTTTTTCCTGTAAAATTTTCCAAGCTCTGTATGGGCAGAGATTGTGTTTTGAAAAAACAAGCTATGCAGACCACCTGAGTCTAGCATAAGATCACTGGTTGACGTCTGCATCTACTCTTGACAAAGATTCCCTATTTATCTCCCTTTTCCAAAGTATGTGTTTCAAGTTCTGACCATTCTAGCTGGTGGCAGCCCTTCTCAAAATAGCAACTTGAGTATGAGAACTTCCTGTGTGATTTCAGCCAGAACACTGTTAACTGAATATTTCTTTCCCTGTCCAAACCCAATGTACCTATATATATATGTTTGGCTATGATTCAGTCAAAGATTGGGGATAGTTCTTCTTCTACCCAAGCCACTTCATTGCACTCCAGGTTCCAGAGAGGTAAAGTGACATGTCTGTAGTGAACAGATCCAGGGTTGAGCCAGGAAGTGCACTCAGGTCTCCATTTGGTTACATTTGCCTCTCTAGTAAGGCAAGTCAGGAGCGTGAACACAGAGACCATGGGCTAGACTCTGATCTTGTTTATATCACTATAAATAGGGAGTGAATGTATTAACTTCAATGGAGCTACAATAGGTTTACACAAGTGTAAAATACAGAAGAATCTCACCCCATGTTTTAAGAAGTGCAGAGACACTAGCTGATCGATAGTTTCTTAAGCAACCTTGTTTAATAAATTCAATATTTAACTGACTTCAAGCAGATTAAATTTAACACCTTAGGCCTTGCGTAAACCTACAAAGAGAAGATCCTGGGAGCATTTTGTGCGGGCGCAGCGCACCTCAAACTAGCAGAGTGAGAACTTCCTGTGCAGTTTCAGATGGTGCATTGCAGAGTGAATAATTCTTCCCCTCTCAGTCCCTGTTGCCCATCGCCTTACAAGGCAGTGACAGAGTGACACCAGACTCTCTCTCTCCATCCCCAAGGGATTTTTAAGAAGGACAAAAACATTTCTAACACTTAAAGGTCTAGTTCCTGCCCTCCAGCCTCCTACCAAAAAGCTACAAATGTATGAGTTCCATATTTTTCTGGGGCTTAAATTGGTAGAGTACATAGTTGTTACAAAAGGGATAGGTGATTGCTTCTGTATAATTCAAAAAATGAGTGAAGTTAGTTATTCTGAAATAGAGTTATTTCTGCATCCTGTACAATATTTTTCTTCTGATTAAAATTTGAGACACTATGAAATACAGTATTTTATCATTGTTATTTTTAAGGGACTAAGAAAGGATTTATAATCTTAAGCAAACCAGCATTAGAAGTTTACATTCTATATTTTTCAACTCTGGTGCAGTATGCATACTTGATAACTGTATACACCAAATCTATAAATCAACATAAGCCAGAAAAGACAGGAAATATACTATCCTGGTTTTAGTGAGAAATTTAACAGTTTCTCAAGAAATCTTTCTTGGGTAATTAATTCAAATAGTCTTGGATAAGAACATTATCACTGAACAAAAAACTGTTTGAAGTACTGTGAAGCAAGGGTAATGATAAATAGAAATGGGCTGAGTTAGGTTCTTTGTTATTTATCATCACCATAAATAGGCTGGAAACTGCAGTGACTAGACTGTTATATTGTAAGTTTACATCATTCAATTCTCAGATGATAATTCAAGGGTGAGCAAACTTTTTTGCCCAAGGGCCACAGCTGGGTATGGAAATTGTATGGCGGGTCATGAATGCTCACAAAATTGAGGTTGGGGTGCAGGAGGGGGTGAGGGCTCTGTCTGAGGGTGCAGGCTTGGGGGTGGGGCCAGAAATGAGGAGTTCAAGATGTGGGAGGGGGGCTCTGGGCTGAGGCAGGGGGTTGGGATGTGTGTGTGTGTGGGGGGGAGAGAGGGTGAGAGCTCCAGCTGGAGGTGTGGGCTCTGGGGTGTGGCTGGGGATGAGGGTTTTAAGTGTAGGAGGGTGCTCCAGGCTGGCACCAAGGGGTTCAGAGGGGGATCAGGGCTGGGGCATGGGAGGGGAGGGGGGGGAGGGAGGACTCCAGCTGGAGGTGCAGAGTTTGGGGAGGGTCTCAGGATGAGGGGTTTGGGATGCACAAGTCTAGGATTGAAGGCCTCAGAGGGCAGGAGGGGGATCAGGGCTGGAGCAGGGGGTTGGCGTGTGGAAGGGGCTCAGAGGTGCAGTCTCCGGGTATCACTTATGTCAAGCAGCTCCCGGAAGAAGTGACATGTTCCCCTTCCAGCTCCGATGCAGAGGCATGGCCAGATGGCTCTAATCTGCATGCTGCCCATACACATAGGAGCCGGAGGGGGGACATGCTGCTGCTTCCGGGAGCTACATGGAGCTGCTACATACATGCACAGAGTGGCCCCCAGCCCTGCTCCCCAGCAAGAAGTCAGGGGCCAGATTAAATCAGCTGGCGGGGAGGATGTGGCCCTTGAGCCGAAGTTTGCTCACCCCTGTGCTAAATGGAAGTGTGTTACAAACACAAACAAGATCGGATACAAAAGCCAAAGCAGTTTGGAAAGCTTAGCAAAATTATCTGAAAATAAAATTAAAACTACTACATCTGTTGTAATAATCCAACAGATGGCTATTTTATAGAGGGGAGAAATGGAAAGCAGTAATAAAGAAGGTAACCTAGGACTGAGGGCAGGTCTACATTACAGTCTAAGTTGATCTGACTTATGTCACTCAAAGGTATGGGGAAAAAAACCCCTCTCCTCGGCCTGAGCAATGCATGTTTCACACAGTCTGCACTGGTGCTATGTCGGTGGGAGATGCTCTCTCACCAACATAGCTTAATTTCTTGCTGAGATGGAGTAATTATGACAATGGGAGAGTGCTCTTCCTTCGGCATAGTGCATCTTCACCAGACACGGTGCAGCGGCTCAGTTCACCTGTGCCAATGTAACATTGTAGTGTAGACTTGCCCTGAGAGTGGATAGCAGATTGGATATATTATTGCAAAGCAGTATGTTAACAAAAAAGTTATTAAAATCTTGTGCATAGGGAGGTGCATCTTGCTACAGGACCATCTCTCTTTCTATGGTTCTGATGAAAGCCTGCCTAGAATTCAGTTCTGTGCATTTCCATTTTGATTAATTATTAGTAGTATTTTATTATTTATTTGTTGGACATCTACTGTGTAGTTAACTGTATAGCACAGAGGGGAGATGGGCCAAGGTTTTAAAAAATGGGTGCTGTGATACATGAAGGTGGTGGTGGGGGAATAGCTCCCTTTGATGGACACTCAGCCAGCCAGTTAGCTGTAAAATCTGTCTTGGTCTGTTCTCTGCTTGCTTTACCTGTAAAGGGTTAACAAGCCCACAGGTTAAAAAAAAAAGTGGGCACCTGACCAAAAGAGCCAATGGGAAGGTAGAACTTTCTAAAATGGGGGGGGGGGACTTTTCTTTTGTCTGTTGTTCCCCAGAGAAGGAGACATGGAACAGCAATGCTATAAGCAGGAATGCTGTGTAAGGCTTAAACCAGGTATAAAAGTTCATCTTCCATACCTAGAAAAAAATCATTGGACAGGGCATGTTTAGGAAGACACAATTAGGTTTATTTCTGTTTATTTTTTAAGGCTTGTGGACTCCTCTGTGCTAACCCCAGATGCTTTTGTTTGCTTGTAACCATTAAACTGAACCCCCAAGAAAGCTATTTTGGGTGCTTAATGTTTTGGAATTGTTCTTTTAAAATCTAGCAAAAGCCTAAATTCCAGATGTATTTTCTTTTGTTTTTAATAAAATTTACCTTTTTTTAAGAATAGGATTAGATTTTTTGGTATCCTAAGAGGTTTGTGCATATGTTGTTTTATTAGCTGGTGGCAACAGCTAACTTCCTTTGTTTTCTTTCTCTGGGGGGGAAGGGCTTGAGGGTACCACACAGGGAGGAATTCCCAAGTGCTCCTTCTTGGGTCAAAGGGGGACTTTTGCATTTGGGTAGTGGCAGTGTTTACCAAGCCAAGGTCAGATAAAAAGCTGTAACCTTGGGAGTTTAATACAAGCCTGGAGTGGTCAGTATTAATTTTTAGAATCCTTGCGGGCCCCCACCTTCTGCACTCAAAGTGACAGTGTAGGGATTCAGCCTTGACAGGTGCCTAAAATTGGCCTCTTAAATTCATATCTATAGAACTAAAAACTGATTTATGTTCAAAACATTGAGCACCCATCAGCCCCTCTGAAGTCTATAGTTGCTGCTGGATACTCAGCACTTTTGAAAACCAGGCTGCATAAATAGGCACCCTCACATTGACTTAGAAGCCTAATTTTTAGCACCCATTTTTTAACATTTTGGTCATGGTCTCTGACCCAAAGATTTAGATAAAACATGTCTTTAAAAAAAAAAGAAAGCAGGAAGTGGTGGGCAGTTTGGAAGGAATTCAGAAAAGAAGACATTTACTTTATTAAAGGGGCTGGAGGGATTGATTTATACAGAAAGACTGAAGAACTAAATATATGTAATGAATTTGCAAACCATGGCTAAAAGGGGATGAATGATGGTTGTCTAGAAATATTGAAAGTGTATCATCATCAAAGAGGAAAATTGGTTGTTTAGGGTGGTGTGAGTTTGTAGAACTTGGTGTAAAGGGAGGGAATTAAAGCAAAAGAAAGTTTCCCAAGGCAAGGAAATCCACCAAGAACCATTTAAAATTAGACTGGATAAAACACTAGAAAGAATCGTGCCATAAACATATGAAAGGGATCAAATAAAAATGAGAAAATAATGCAACTGAAAACACTGATCCTAATCCCCAGAGGCTTCCCTCCCTCAACCAGCCAGTGTGAAAGAGGGCCTCCTATTCCTTGTAACATTTCTGGACTCAGAACTATGTGCCATATTCCAAGGGCAATGAGAGAGAGGCTTTGTTCTTCTAAAATCCCCAGTTATTCTGCTATTAGATCATGATGATTGCTGTCGTGGTTCCTTAGTACAAGTATCACTTTCTATCAGATCCTATTGTTCATCTCAGTCTACTGAATCCAACCTTTCTAGCCCAGAATGCACCAGAAATGAGTGAGAAGGCAGTATCCTATGTAGACTTGAAATGTCACAATCCTTCTGAGCAGCAGAAGAAACAGAGACCTAAGAACACCAGGGACAAAGGTGTGGTATGTTTATAAACGTCTGAGACCATATCTGCTATTACTGATATTTTATTGTCCATGTTAAATCTCTTCTGTGAGCTGGAGACATTGTACCTGGCTTTATCTACTTAGATTATTAGCTTTTTCTTCATTGGCAGGCACAGTTATTTTAGTAATTTATTAACATCTTTCAGCTACTGAAATGCCCCTAGAATGGTAAACAGTATTCAGGAGTGGGAAGTAGATGCCATCAAACCTCCAGAACACTGGAATACAGTTCTGTGATTATGTTTTCACAAATCATTCCTTGTCAAAGAGTGTTGTTTGAATTGCCTCTTTAAGTCATGCCTTATTGTGGGAGGGTTAAAGGATGTGATGTCTGAATTCTACTTTCCCTTCTGAAACATACTCATACTCAAAGTATGAGCTTCCCTCTGCTTTGCCTGATTGTGATAGTCAACATCATGAAGTCATGACTCATCCTTAACTGATTATATTTATTTACCATCCCAGAGCTTTAAACTCATTTCTGTCCAGCAGAGGAATTTCATACCTATGGAAGAATTCCAATGAGCATCAAAGACACTGGGCAGTTAGTTTTTGAGAAGATGATATTTTAAAATCTTTTTTTAAAAAGAAGAAAAACATCTCCATAAAGAAGAGCATAATGCCAAGTGCCATGTTTCCTCTGAAATCAACTGTAAAATAGCCATTGACTTCAATGACAGCAGGATCAAGCTTTAAATTAAGGAAATAGCACTAAATGTGTTGAATGAGTTTATAAATGTGTATTGTAGATCAGAGTTAAATTTGTGTTAGAATTATAGAAATGTAGGGCTGGAAGGGACTTGAGAAGTCATCAAGTTCAGCCATCTGTGCTGTGGCAGGAACAAGTAAACTTTGCCCATCCCTGACAGGTGTTTGTCCAACTTTTTTTTAATACTTCCAATGATGGGGTCTTCCGATAATGGGGTCTCCCTTGGAAGCCTATTTCAGAGCTTAACTACCCTTAAAGTAAGAAAGATCTTCCTAATATCTAATCTAAATCTCCCTTGCTGCAGATTAAGCCCATTACTTTTTGTCCTCTCTTCAGTGGACATGGAGAACAATTGATCACCCTAGTCTTTATAACAACCCTTAAGATATTGGAAGACTGTTATCAGGTCCCCACTCAGTCTTCTTTTCTCAAGACTAAACATGCCCAGTTTTGTCAGTCTTTCCCCATTGGTCAGGTTTTCTAAACCTTTTATAATTTTTGTTGCTGTCTTCTGGACTCTTTCTAATTTGTCCACATCCTTCCTAAATTGTGATGTTGAGAACTGAACACAGTACTTCAGCTGGGGCCTTAGCAATGCTGAATAGAGGCTGACCATTACCTCCTGTGTCTTACATCCAACACTCCTGTTGATTACTTCACAATCACATTAGCCTTTTTTCAGCTGCAGCACTCTGATGACTCATATTCAGTTTGTGGTCCACTGAAGCCCTCAGATCCTTTTCATCAGCACCCCTACCTTGGCCCCATTTTGTAGTTGTGCATTTGATTTTTCCTTCCTAAGTGAAGTACTTTGCACTTGTCTTCATTGAATTTCATCTTATTGACTTCAGACCAATTCTCCAGTTGGTCAAGGTTATTTTGAATTATAAACCTATCCTCCAAACTACTTTCAACCCATACCAGCTTGGTGTCATCTGCAAATTTTATAAGCGTACTCTCTATTCCATTATCGAAGCCATTATTGAATAGAACCAGATCCAGGACTGACCCCTGAAAGATGCCACTAGATACACCCTCCCAGTTTGACAGCAAACCATTGATAACTACTGTTTGAGTATTGTCTTTTAGCCAGTTGTGCACCCACCTTACTGGAGTTCCATCTAGACTGTGTTTCCCTACTTTACTTATGAGAATGTCATGTAAAAGTGTGTTAAAAGCCTTACTAAAATCAAGGTATATCGTGTCTACTTCTGCCCCCATCCACTAGGTCTGTAACCCTATCAAAGAAGGAAATTAAGTTGGTGAGGCATGATTTGTTCTTGGCAAATCCATGCTGACTATTCTTTATAACCCTATTATCCTCCAGGTGCTTACATATTAATTGACAATTTGATCTGGTATCTTTCCAGGTATTACAATTAGGCTGATTGGTCTATACTTCCCAGGTTCTTTCTTGCTCCCTTTTTAAAGCTAGGTACTATGTTTGCCCTCCTCCAGTCTTCTGGAACCCCTCCTGTACTCCAAGAGTTCTCTAAGATAATTGCTAATGGCTCCAAGATTGCTTCAGCTAGTTCTTTAAATACCCTAGGATGAATTTCATCTGGCCCTGTCAACTTGTATGCATCTAACTTATCTAAATATTTTTAACCTGTTCTTTCCCTATTTTGACTTGCATTCCTTCTCTCTGGTTGTAAATATTAATTGTGTTGAGTATCTGGTTATCATGAACCTTTTTAGTGAAGACTGAAGAAAAATAGGCATTAAGCACATCAGATTTCTTGATGTCATAAGTTATTAGCTCTGCTTCCCTGCTAAGTAGAGGTCCTACACTTTCCTTTTCCTTTCTTTTGCTCTTAATGTATTTAAATAATCACTTCTTATTGCCTTTATGTCTCTGGACAGCTTTAACTCATTTTGTGTCATAGCCTTTCTGATTTTATCCCTACATAATGTTTCTATTGTTTTATACTCCTCCTTTTCAATTTGACTATGTTTCTACTTTTTGTAGGATTCCTTTTTGATTTTCAGGTCATTAAAGAGCTCCTGATGGAGCCATATTGGTCTCTTACTATTGTTTCTGTCTTTTCTTTGCATCAGAATAGTTTGTAGCTGTGGCTTTAATATTGTGGCTTTGAGGTACTACCAGCTAAACTGAAATCCCTTATCCCTTAGATTTTCTTCCCATGAGATCTCACCTATTAGTTCTCTGAGTTTCTTAGTCTGCTTTTTTGAAGTCCGTTATCCTTATTCTGCTGCTCTCACTTTTTTCTTTCCTTAGAATCATGAAATTTGCCATTTCATGATCACTGTCACCCAAATTGCCCTTCACTTTTACTACCAAATCCTCTCTGTTGATCAGAATCGAGTCTAAATGGCTGTCCCCTGGTTACTTCCTCCACTTTATAGAACAAAAAGTTGTCCCTGATACATTCCAAGAACTTATTGGAAATTTTGTGTTTTGATGTATTACTTTCCCGACAGATGAATGGGTAGTTAAAGTCCCCCTTTACAACCAGGTCCTGATTTGGTGGTCTATAGCAGACCTCCACTGAGACATCAACCCCTATTTTTAACTCTATTATCTTTACCCAGAGACTCTCAACCGGTCTGCCTCACACTTCCTCATGGACCTCTAAACAATTATACATATCTGTAACAGGGTGCTGGCCAAAAACATCCTGGCCAGGCCCCTATTAGCCCAGCTCTAATTAAGCGGTATTAATTGGGACTGGCTGGGTGTGGCTCACCAAAGGGTTTCAGGCAAAACACCTGTGGGCCTTGTTAGCGAGAAGACTATATAAAGCTGGCAGGAAAGGGAGGAGCCTGTGGCTGTAGTTCCCAGCTGGCCAAAGAAGCTAGCTGTCACCCAGGGAGCTGGCTGTAATGGACTGTATATAAATGGTGGTGTAAACTGACACAAGGCATAAAAGGGCACTGGTGCTGGCACATTAAGTGGTCTCCAGCTGATTTTTGGCACAAGCAGGGAAGCGCTCCATTACAATATCCTTTATGTATAATGCAACCCCTCCTCCCTTTTCCCCCTCCATTGTCCTTTCTGAACAAGCTATATCCCTCAATATTAATATTCCAGTCATGAAACTTATCACATGAAGTCAGTGTGATGCCAATTAAATAACAATTTAGCTTATGTACCAGTGTGTCCAGTTCTTCCTGTTTATTCCCCATACTCCTTGCATTTGTTTAGATATCTAAAATGTTGATCCGATTGCCTCACTGATTTCTTTTTTGTTCCTCCTTTGACCCTACTCTAATTTTCCATGTCCTGTCCCCACTACAACATCTAACCCTCTGTTAATGTCTCCTTTTTATATTTACCTTTGGGCTTTTGTCACCTGCTCCAATAGAATCTCATTTAAAACCCTCCCCACTAGGTTGGTGAGTCAGTGCATGTCATAAACAGATAGTTAAGGGTTAATGTCTCTTTTACCTGTAAAGGGTTAAGAAGTTCACCTAGCCTAGCTGACACCTGACCAGAGGAACCAATGTGGGGACAGGATGTTTCAAAAGGAAGGAGGGAAGTTCCCTTTGTCATAGTCAGTTTCAGTTTCAGCGGGAGTGGAAAAGATCAAGGAACCAGCCTCTTATCAGAGAAGTAAGTTTAGAAAAGAATAAATAGGTTTATGTTTATTTTCTTTTTGTGACTTTGTCTTTGTGCAATTAGAGGAATAATCAAATTGGGAATTCTTTTGTGTACTAAGTTTTGCCCAGGGCAATATCCTCTGTGTTTGGAATCTGTTGTCTGTGAGAGTAGCTGGTATGCTAATCTCTCCCAGAGGTTTTTTTCTTTTACCTTTCTTTTCTTTAATTAAAAGTCTTATTTTTAAGAACCTGATTGATTTTTCCTTGTGTTAAGATCCAAGGGAATCATCAGGAATTGGTGGGGGAAAGGAGGGGGCGGTGGTTAAATTCTTCTTGTGTTAAGATCAAAGGGGTGGGATCGGTGTTCACCAGGAAATTGGTAAAGAAGTCTCTCAAGACTACCCAGGGAAGGGAGTTAGTACTTGGGAGTGCTGGCAGCAAAACCAGATCTAAGCTGGTAATTCAGTTTAGGGGTTCACATGCAAGTCCTCATATCTGTACTCTAAAGTCCAGAGTGGGGGTGAAACCTATGACAGTGCACAAAGATGATCTTCCCTTTCTTGGTCAGGAGGACCCCATCTCTATTATATTTCAAGTACACAAAAGGTTTTTACAAAGAGAACGGAGAAAAAATATTCTTCTTAACCTGTGAGGATAGGACAAGAAACAATGGGCTTAAATTGCAGCAAGGGAGGTTTAGGTTGGACATTAGGAAAAAGTTCCTAACTGTCAGGATGGTTAAACACCGGAATAAATTGCCTAGGGAGGTGGTGGAATCCCCATCATTGGAGATTTTTAAGAGCAGGGTACACAAACACCTGTTGGGGATGGTTTAGATAATACTTAGTCCTGCCTGAGAGCAGGAGACTGGACTAGATCAGTGGTTCTCAAACTGTGGGTTGCAACCCAGTACTGGGTCACGGAATGTAAGGCACTCGGTCGTGGCGGCTCTGGTCAGCACCACTGACCAGGACATTCAAAGTCCCATCGGCAGTGCTACATGGCTAAGGCAGGCTAGTTCCTATCTGTTCTGACACTGCGTTGTGCCCCGGAAGTGGCCAGCAGCAGGTCTGGCTCCTAGGTGGGGGGAGAGGGGCATGGGGCTCTACGCACAGCCCCTGCCCCAAGCACCCGCTACGCACTCCCATTGACTGGGAATCAGCCAATAGGAACTCGTGGGGGCATGGTGCCTGCAGGCAAGAGCCACACGGAGCTGCTTGCTTGCCTCCGCCTAGAAGCCGGACCTGCTGCTGCCCACTTCTGGGGTGCAATGCAGTCCACGGTACCAGGACAGGCAGGCAGCCTGCCTTATCACCCCCACTCCGCTGCTGACTGGTGCCCAAGGCAAGTCCACACCCCAAGCCTGTGCCTCAATCCCCTGCCCCAACCCTGAGCACCCCCCCAACCTGGACCCCCTTCCTGCACACCAAACCCCACATCCCTAGCCCCACCCCAGAGCCCTGACCCCTCCCACACCCCAGCCCAGAGACTCCTACCATACCCCAAACCCCTCATCCCCAGCTCCATGGGGTAGTGGGCATCAACAATTTTCTTCAATTGGGTCTCTAGAAAAAAAGGTTAAAAACCACTGAACTATATGATCTCTCGAGGTCCCTTCCAGTCCTATGGTTCTATGATTCTACCCAGCAGACCTTCCTCCCAGAACCACATCCCCTGGTTAAAGAAACCAAAGCCCTATCATTGATACCATCTGCCCTGCCATGCATTCATCTCCAGGATGCTCATGTCCCTGCCAGGACCCTTACTCTTAACAGGGAGGATGGATGAGAACACAACCTGTGCCCTGACTCCTTCACCCTAGCTCCTAGATCCCTGTAGTCATGCTGGCTCAGACCTGGCTGTATCATTGGTGCCCACGTGGATGAGTAGCATAGGGTAGCACTCAGAGGGACAGATGAGCACTGGAGACCTTTCCATAATGTTTCAGACAGAGGCACCAGGCAGGCAGCACGCCCCCCAAGACATCATGTCAGGTTGGCAGATGGATGCCTTCATTCCAGAAGAGAGTCCCCGACCACCAGCATCCTAAGTGTCCTCCTCTCATGTGTGGTGGTGGTGAACCTTCCAGCCTTGGGGCAAATGGCTCCTCCTTCTCAGCCATTGGGATCTGTTCCTCGCTTCCTGTTGCCAATACAGCATACCAGTTTTAGACGTTGATGGATAGGGAACTAGAGTGGGGTGTGGAGCACTGTCTACTGACTGAGGTGGCCAACTAGTCTATCAGCAACTTGAAGAGCTGCCCATTCTCCCATTTTCGCTGCTGCTGCTGCAGTCATCTGTAGTTGGCTAGTATCTGTAATAGGAAGAAAGCCACAGCATCCTCCATCCCAGATGACTGCACGTGCATCCAATTGATGAAATTCTCATGCTCCCAGATGCTACACAGACAAGCCACTTACAGCTCTCTTATCTGCTTCCCAAGGGACTCCTCCAACAGACACCTCTTATACCTGGTTGTTCTCCCTGCTTAGTTTTCATTGGCAGTGAAATTCTGGACACACTCCCAGCAAGTCAAGACCAGAACCTGCATGGAAACCTCTAGGATCAGGGTGCTTGTTTGGTCGGGACCTCCACCAGTGTAGACAGAAAAAGAGATAGCAGTGGTGATGGAAACATGCCCTGCCCTGGTGGGCTCTTTCTTGTATAGTATCTGTAAATTTAAGGAAGCAGAATGAAAACAAACAAACAGAAATAGAAACACACACAAATCTATCTGCCTCTGCTGGCAAACTCAGAAGGCTAACTCCCTTGGTCTCCCAGCTTTTGGTCTCCTACTCTTTTGAAGTATATACATTTTCAATATTGACTTCTATTACAACACAGACTACAAAGCGCACAGTGTTCACGTTATACTGTAGTTGGTTACACATACATGCACTGTAAAAATGATAAAAGAAATACAGTAACTCCTCACTTATAGTTAATGTTGTTTCGTTGTTATGTTGCTGATCAATTAGGGAATATGCTCATTTAAAGTTGTTCAATGCTCCCTTCTAACGTCGTTTGGCAGCCACCTGCTTTGTCCACTGCTTGCAGGAAGAGCAGCTTGTTGCAGCTAGCTGGTGGGGGCTTGGAAACAGGGTGGACCAGCAGCGCCCCATCAGCTCCCTGCACCCCTAAGTTCTCTGTGCTGCAGCCACCCAGCAGGCTATCAAGGCAGTTCAGCTGTACCTCCCCCCACTGCCATGTGCTGCTCCTGCCCTTTGCCTTGCAGCTGCTCCCAGAGATTCCTGCTTGCTGTGCGGGGGGGGGGGGAATGTCAGGGTGTCCCCTTCCCCCCTGTTCCTGCACCCCTCTTACCCTTTCTCCATATAGAGCAGGGAGGGGACACGGAGGGAGAGAGACCGAGAGAGCTTGGGGCAGCAGCTGCTGTCTCAACTTCCTGACCCACTTAAAAAGACAATGTGCTTAAGAGTGAGTCAGCTTACTTAAAGGGGTAGTGTGCATCTCTCTTTCTCTCCCACACACAAGATGTGTGCCTGTCTTTGTCTGCTATGCTGTCTCCCCTCCTTCATGTTTGTGCTGCCTTGTGTGAGAGGCTACATTAACAACAATGTGTTAACCCTTGAGGGCTCAGCCGAGTGCTAGTTCATCATTTAGCAGTAAGGCACTCCCTGGGAAATATCTCTCCCTCTTCCACCCTATAACTTCACCACTTCAACCAAGCTTCACAATCATCATAGCTGTGAACAGTATTAAATTTTTTGTTTAAAACGTATACTGTGTGTATATCTATATAATATATAGTTCATTGTCTGGTGAAAAAAGTTTTCCTGGAACCTAACCCCCCATTCACGTTAATTCTTATGGGGAAACTGGATTCATTTTTCTTAAAGTCGCATTTTTCAGGAACATGACTACAATGTTAAATGAGGAGTTACTGTAGTATTTTTCAATTTACCTCATACGAGTACTGAAGTGCAATCTCTCTGTCGTGAAAGTGTAACTTACAAATGCAAATTTTTTTTAGTTACACAACTGCACTCAAAAACAAAACAGTTTAAGCTTTAGAGCCTAGAAGTCCATTCAGTCATGAATGCATGTTCATTTTAAGAACAGGAGATTTGACAAAGCGCAAAGAAGGTACCGATGTGAGATTTCTAAAGATAGCTACAGTACTCAACCCAGGGTTTAAGAATCTGAAGTGCCATCCGATATCTGAGAGGGATGAACTGTGGAGCATGCTTTTAGAAGTCTTAAAAGAGCAACACAGAACCCAAACTACCAAAAAAGAAAATAAATCTTCTGCTGGTGGCATTTGACTCAGATGATGAAAATCAACATGCATCAGTTCACACTGCTTTGGATTGTTATCAAGCAGAACCCACCATCAGCATGGAAGCTTGTCCTATGGAATGGTGGTTAAAGCATGAAGGAACATATGAATCTTTAGCACATCTGGCATGTTAATATCTTGCAACGCCAGCTCCAACAGTGCCATGTGAGCACCTGTTTTCATTTTCAAGTGACATTGTAAACAAGAAGCAGGCAGCATTATCTCCTGCAAATTGTAACCAACCTTGTTTATCTGAGTTATTGGCTGATGAAGAAGTAGGACCGAGTGGACTTGTAGGCTCTAAAGTTTTACATTGTTTTATTTTTGAATGCAGTTTTTTTGTGCATAATTCTACACTCGTAAATTCAACTTTCATGGTAAAGAGATTTCACTACAGTACTTGTATGAGGTGAATTGAAAAATATTTTTTGTTTGTTTTTTACAGTGCAAATATTTGTAATAAAAATAAATATAAAGTGAGCACTGTAAACTTTGTACTCTATGTAGTAATTGAAATTAATATATTTGAAAATGTAGTAAACATCCAAAAATATTTAAATAAATGATATTCTATTCTTGTTTAGCAGCACAATTAATCATGATTAATTTTTTTAATCACTTGACAGCCCTAGTGTTTTTGGCTTTCAGTTTTTAAGGTCTCCGATCCGCCATGTGGACAGCTGGAAAACCTCATGAAAGAAATAGAAGAAATGGAAATTATCCAAGGTGAGAATACAAATCTACCATAGGTTTTGAACGGGAATGATATAGGTCAATTTCTTAAAAAACAAAACAAAAACAAAAAAAAAAGTTTCTTATATGTGCTTTACCTGTTGACTAAAATAATTTCAAATTGAATCCCCAATGCTGTAGTGGCACTGATCAATAATACACAGATCATGACATTTGGGGTTAATTGGAACACTGGTCTTTTTATCCCTGTTTACTAAAGAATCTCCCCAATATCCTCACTAGGCAAAATTCAGAGGTGAGCCTTAGGGAAGGTCAGGGAAGCTAAACTGATCTGAGTGACTTGCTGAAAGGCCATAGAGAGAAGTACAGCAAGAAAAGCAATCAGCTGGAGAGAATAAAAACTGTAAAATAAACCCATCAACCTCCCACTTTACCTTACACCTTGTTCTGGCTTTTCAGCATATTAGTTACACCATCTTACACTCCCTGACACTCACATGCCTGTATGAGTGTAGCAGCGATAGGAACCCGTTACTGTATTTTCTTTTTAAGGATGGAAGTCTCTTTGCCAAGAACATTGGTATCAATGTGGAAAGAAATGTTACCACTTTTCTACTGAATACAAACATTGGCTGGAGAGTTGAGAGGCCTGCTCTTCTCATGGCTCCAGAGTCCTTCTGATAGAAGGCAAAGAAGAGCTGATAGAGTATCTTCCTCTTTTGGAGAGCTGCATATTCAAATCTTCCAATAGAAGATTTGTCAGTGAAAACAGGATTGGGGAGAATGAGATTTGGCTTCATTTGGTATTTGCTTTATTATATATTTTTTCTTGAAGGCTAATTACCTTGAGCTTTCTCCACTCCTGCCAGTATTAGAATCATCACTAAATTCTAAATTCAAATCAAATACATCTCCTGCAAGGCAGTAATCCAATGTCACCTGTACTTTTCACATTCATATTCAAGGTACAGCTATTACTGTAGTATAAGATGGAGCTGTACATTACACTGGGCATTTTTCTCTGTCTCAGGCCTTGTCTACACTACAAGACTATTTCAAATCAACTTAGTTCGAATTTGTGGATTCGACCTTATGAAGTCGAATTTGTGTATCCATACTAAATACACTAATTCGAATTTCTGAGTCCACTTTCACGGGGCCAGCGTCGACTTTGGAAGCGGTGCACTGTGGGAAGCTATCCCACAGTTCCCGCACTCCCCGCTGCCCATTGGAATGCTGGGTAGAGCCCCCAATGCCTGCTGGGGGAAAAATGTGCCGAGGGTGGTTTTGGGTAACTGTCATTATTGAACCGTCACTCCCGCCCTCTCTCCCTGAAAGCGCCGGCGGGAAATCTGTTCGCGCCCTTCTCTTGTCAGTTACAGCGCGTACGCCACAGCACTGTGAGCATGGAGCCCGCTGCGATCATCGCTGCACTTATGGCCGTTGTCAACTCCTCGCACCTTATCGTCCACCTCTTCCACAGTCAGCTGCTGAGAAATCGGGCTAGGAGGCTCCGGCAGCGCGGTGAGGACAGGAATTCACAGAGTGGTGCAGACCTCTCACAAAGCAGGTTACGCCGCGCCGTGGAGATCATGGTGGCAATGGGTCAAGTTCATGGTGTGGAACGACGATTCTGGGCCCGGGAAACCAGCACGGACTGGTGGGACTGCATAGTGCTGCAGGTCTGGGATGAATCACAGTGGCTGCGAAACTTCAGGATGCGTAAGGGCACTTTCCTTGAACTCTGTGACTTGCTGGCCCCTGCCCTGAAGCGCCAGGACACACGGATGCGAGCAGCCCTGACTGTGCAGAAGCGAGTGGCCATAGCCCTCTGGAAACTTGCAACGCCAGACAGCTACCGGTCAGTAGCGAACCACTTTGGCGTGGGCAAATCTACCGTGGGGGTTGCTGTGATGCAAGTAGCCCACGCAATCGTTGATCAACTGCTCTCAAAGGTAGTGACTCTCGGAAACGTCCAGGACATCATAGATGGCTTCACCGCGATGGGATTCCCAAACTGCGGTGGGGCTATAGATGGGACTCACATCGCTATCCTGGCACCAGCTCACCAGGCCAGCGAGTACATTAACCGAAAGGGCTACTTTTCAATGGTGCTGCAAGCACTGGTGGACCATAGGGGACGTTTTACCAACATCTTCGTCGGGTGGGCGGGCAAGGTTCATGACGCGCGTGTTTTCAGGAACTCTGGTCTGTTTAGACGCCTCCAGGCAGGAACTTTCTTCCCGGACCACAAAATAACGGTTGGGGATGTGCAGATGCCTACAGTGATCCTCGGGGACCCAGCCTACCCGCTAATGCCCTGGCTCATGAAGCCCTATACAGGCGCCTTGGACAGTGAGAAGGAACTCTTCAACTACCGGCTGAGCAAGTGCAGAATGGTGGTGGAGTGTGCTTTCGGACGTCTCAAGGGGAGGTGGCGGAGCTTACTGACTCGCTCGGACATCAGCGAAAAGAATATCCCCGTAGTTATTGCTGCTTGCTGTGTGCTCCACAATGTCTGTGAGAGCAAGGGCGAGACCTTTTTGGCCGGATGGGAGGTTGAGGCAACTCGCCTGGCTGCTGTTTACGCTCAGCCAGACACCCGTGCCGCAAAACTATCCCAGCGGGAAGCGCTGTGTATCCGGGAGGCTTTGAAAGCAAGTTTCCTCGGAGAGCAGGGTAACCGATGACTCTACACTTGATTTTAAGAGAAGCTGATCCTGGGCCTGTGTCTCTATGTGTTGAGTGAAATCTGCGGTTACATACCCCGTTCTCCAAGTTTCCCCCACTTCCAAAACACGTTTTTAAATAAATTAAATGGAACAGTTTTTTTTAATAAATCTTTCCTTTACTTTGCATTTCTGTTCAGGGTTTGAAACATGGACGCATAGTGTGCTGGATACGGTGTGAAATGATCTAGAGACCGCTTGTACAATACAGGACGGACAGCCTCCTGCTCCTACATAGGTCTCTGGGGTGGGGGACGGTTTCAAGTGGTTGTGCATGTAGGGGTGGGTTTGCAGGAAGGGGCGAGTGATGCAGTCTTTGCATAGGGATTTGGATGCAGGCTCTGGGCTGTGGGTTTGGGCGTAGGAAGGGGTGAGGGGTGTGGGGGAAAGGTGAGTATCTGTCTGTGGATGAGGGCTCTTGTTGGGGCTCAGGGCAGCGGAGAGGATCGCGCCTACGGTGGAAGTGCATGGTAAGGGCAGCATGCCTTAACATTAGGGGGTGGCAGGCGCTAGGACCGTGGACAAGCGTACACATCACAGAATGACCCGGGGCAGCATACACCACACAGAGGGACCCTGGTGACTACTGAATGCAGTCTGTGTGTGACCTGCAGTTGATCCTGCCCCCGATAGTCTGTACCCTGCTAATGTAGGCTATCCCGTGCAATTATAAATCCCCTGCCCCCCCACCCCACATACACAGTCTTCTGACACGAAAGACGTGACGGAAAGAGTGAACAACAGCAAACAGCTTTTATTAATCTACTACATAGTGGGGTGATGAAACTTGGATTTGGGACTGGGTGATCCTGTAAGGGAAGCGCTTCTAAACAGTTATAGCATCAGAGGTGTGTGGAACATTAGCGCTCAGCTGTGGTGCAGTGACAGTTCTCACTCTCACGGCCCCTACCGCCCCTCCATCTTGTAATTTTCGGTGAGGGGGGGACAGGACTTCTTGGTGTTGGAGGGTGGTTGCAGATACAGTGCAGGGGGGCTCTCTCCTCCTGCCTGCGGTCCTGCAGCACATCAACAAGGCGCCGGAGCGCGTCCGTTTGCTCCCTCATTAGCCCAAGCAGCGTTTGAGTCGCCTGCTGGTCTTCCTGCCGCCACCTATCCTCCCGTTCGATGTGTGTGCGATTTTGTTGACATAGGCTCTCCCTCCACTGTCTCTGCTCTGCCGCCTCGGCTCTGGAGCAGGCCATCAGTTCCGCGAACATCTCTTCCCGAGTCTTTTTCTTTCGCCGCCTAATCTGAGCCAGCCTCTGCGAGGG
This sequence comes from Mauremys mutica, assembly GCF_020497125.1. Lineage (NCBI taxonomy): Eukaryota > Metazoa > Chordata > Testudines > Geoemydidae > Mauremys > Mauremys mutica. The sequence continues at coordinate 145,705,287 of NC_059072.1, read as the reverse complement.
GGATGCCGGGGCAGTCCGGGAAAGAGCAGAAGCTGTGTGATGGGAAACAGTAAATGATTTCCTTGAACAGATACATGTTTGCGAACAGTGAACACAGTCTAGTCAGTTTCTCTGAACAAGACCATACAAGGCACCAAGTCTCACAAGATCTCAGGAAAAGTTCGAGATTTCGGAATACGCTCTCATTGGCGGCGCCATTGCACAGGAGAGCGGACAAGCGAGGAGATACAGCATAATCCGTCTTGCAGACAGTCCTGGTAAGCCTTAAGTAGATCATGCTTATCAGTTAGTGGATAGCTGTGCTCTCCTGCTAAAGGCAATCTGGAAAGCAGAAAGGCTGAGCCTTTTCCAGCCCCTCCTGCCAGTGCACGGGAAAGATCAATGTCTGCTTGTTCTCTGTGGCCTCCAGCACGTGGCTGTTAAGCGAGGGTCGTTGTTATGCAACCTAATTGTAAACCGTTAACAATAGTAACAATACACTAATTGCCTGACTTAGATGCAGCCTGTCCAGACCGACATCACCCTGAGGCGGGTCACTCGCAGTCAGAGAGAGCGGATGCTAATGGAAGCCCTGCACAGACCAGGACCATATGCAGCAATGCTGGTGGAGGCGATGATTCCTCTCTACATTAGGATCTCCTGGCGCGGAAGAGTGTGCTTCCATGGAGCACCGAATAAGGCACCTCTCCCCAGGAACCTCCTGCGGAGGCTTTTCGAGCTGCTCTCTGAGAGCTTTGTTGAACTGTCCCAAGAGGATTATTGTTCAATCCCTATATGTGTGGACCTACTATTTATATAGTTTGACATGTAAAATTTTGTATATAGTATTTCTATTTTTTCTATACCCGTTTTTTAAAAAATAAAAGTTTCCATGTTTATAGCACTTACCGCCTGATCCTTCCCCTGATTCTGAGTCCGGGTTAACGGGCGGGGAGGGTTGGTAGGGTTCCTCATCTTCCCCATCGGCGAACATCGCCGAGGAACTGTCCAGGTACACTATGCCATCCTCAGAGTCCACGGTCACTGGTGGGGCAGAGGTGGCAGACCCACCGAGAATGGCATGCAGTGCCTCGTAGAAGCGGCATGTCTGGGACTGTGCTCCGGAGCGTCCGTTTGCCGCTCTGACTTTTTGGTAACCTTGTCTCAGGTCCTTGACTTTCACGCGGCACTGCATCGCATCCCGGCTGTATCCTTTCTCTATCATTGCTTTAGAGACCTTCTCGAAGGTCTTTGCATTCCGCTTGTTGGAGCGCAACTCCGAGAGCACAGACTCCTCGCCCCACACAGCGATCAGATCCAGGACTTCCCGGTCTGTCCATGCTGGGGACCTCTTTCTATTCTTGGAGTGGCCGGACTCCTCTGCTGGAGAGCTCTGCATCGTTGCAGGTGCTGCGGAGCTCGCCCCGATGTCCAGCCAGGACGTCAGATTCAAAGTGCCCAGACAGGAAAAGGAATTCAAATTTTCCCGGGTCATTTCCTGTGTGGCTGGTCAGAGAATCCAAGCTCGGACTGCTGTCCAGAGCGTCAACAGAGTGGTGCACTGTGGGATAGCTCCCGGAGCTACTAAGTTCGATTAGCGTCCACACCTAGCCTAATTCGAGCTAGCCATGTCGAATTTAGCACTACTCCACCTGTCGAGGTGGAGTACCAAATTCGAACTAAAGAGCCCTCTAGTTCGAATTAAATGGCTTCCTGGTGTGGACGGTTGAGCGGTTAGTTCGAATTAACGCTGCTAAATTCGAATTAAAGTCCTAGTGTAGACCAGGCCTAAGTGATATAGATATAAGTACTACATTTAGGAATCAAATGGGGGAATAACTGACTGGGCAGTAGTACTGCATGAAAATATTTAAGAGTTATATTAATATGGGATGCCTACACTGCAATAAAAGACCCTTGGCATGACCACGGTTGGCCTAGGTTAGCTGACTCAGACTCACGGAGCTTGGGCTATGGGGCTATAAAATTGAAGTGAAGATATTTGGTCTCCTGAATGGCAATGGAAACATGTAAGCCTAATTCTAACCAAGAGAGGGCAGTTGTACACATCCATACTCATCCATTCACATTTGGTGGGGTATGAGGTCTCATTGTAGAGTAGTGGTAACACAGAGCAGCCAGGACATTACACAATATTCAGTATCTATCAGCATCAGTCATGAGCACAGAAATATGTATTCTCTTTTCAAGGCCACAAATGCAGCCCAGATAATTGGTTCTGGTATGGAGAAGTCTGTTACCACTTCTCTAGTGAATTGAAAAAATGACAAGGAAATAAAGATTATTGTTCTTCTCATGACTCCAGACTTCTTAAAATAGAAAGCAAAGAAGAACTGGTAATGTATTTTCCTTCTTACTGTAGATATCAAACCAGGAATGAACACAGCAATGGGTCTAGATTTTACATTGAATTTTCATGCTGGCATTGATAAGATAACCCTCTACTCCACCTATGTATTGTATTCTTGGTCATCATCAAAGGAAGACAATGCATTAAATTACAGAAGGAAATGAACAGGCATTTAAAAACTAAATGAAGGAATCAATGGCAAAGCAATTTGAAAGGTCCGGCAGGCCAGTGCTTTGTGCTGCCACATACAGATGTGGGTACCTCACTCTCATATGACCAGCAAAGGCCAAGAATGCTATGGAGGTGCTGTATCCTGCCTGTCAACCCCTGTGGCTGGTTGCTATCATTAACCAGGGGAAACCCATCCAGTCTTCAAGTTCCATGGGTAGAAGGGCTGTAGCTGTAATGTGAGCTTGTGACATTATTGACATAAACTGTGACCATATAGGTCATTGTTGCAACCACTGTTATATATTTGCAGCAAATATTGTACAACGGTTGTGGTGTTATGTGTCTATAAAAAGGTTATGCTTTGCTGGTTATGATTATGCTATCTGTATGTATGTATCATTTGTGTAGCTGAAGTTATGAATATTGGCTATGTACTTGTATCTCAATGTGTTTTGTTTCTAAGTAGCCTCAGTGAAGCATTGGTCAGCTTCTTGAGAACTCAGTAAGTGCCCAATCAAGAAACACTTAACTGGTAATGGACTTTGGGAGATGTCAATCCACATCTGAGCTTTCCTGGGAACGTTCAAACTAACATGTAAACTATGGCATCAGCCTGTAAAGAACTGAGTTATGCATGGACATGTGACTTGCTCATGTGACTCCAAACTCCATCTTGCTGCTGTGATCTTCCACAGGTCAGAGACTATGAAAGGCCCTTGAAACCCCTCCATTTTGTCTTCAACCCTGCTTCTTGCCTCTGGAGAAACTTTGCTGCAAACTGAAACTCTGAACAAAGGACTGAATGACCCATCCCACCTGTGGATGTACTCCAGAGACCTGATTTGAACCTACAGTTTATTCCATCACTGCTACAAGCCTGAACCAAGAACTTTGCCATTACTGTATGTAATTGTTCCATTTAACCAATTCTATCTCTCATCTATATCTTCTTCCTTTTATGAATAAACCTCTAGATTTTAGATTCTAAAGGATTGGCAACACCATGATTTGTGGGTAAGATCTGATTTGTATATTGACCTGGGTCTGGGGCTTTGTCCTTCGGGATCGAGAGAACCCTTTTTACTTTTACTGGGGCATTGGTTTTCATAACCATTTGTCCCCATAATGAGTGGCATAGGCACCGACTCTAGGGGTGCTCTGGGGCTGGAGCACCCACGGGGAAAAATTATTGGGTGCTCTGCGCCCACTGGCAGCCAAGCTCCCCACCCTGCCTCGCCTCACCTCACCTCCTCCTCGGCCTCCACCACCTCCCATTAGCGCACCGCATCCCCTACCTACCTCCCAGTGTTTGCCGCCACCAAACAGCTGTAGCAAGCTCTGGCAGGGAGGGGGGAGGAGCGGGAACATGGCACACTGAAGGGAGGAGGCGGGGCTGGGGCGGGGCTTTGGGGAAGGAGTTGGAATAGAGGCAGGAGGGGGCAGAGTTGGGGTGTGGACTTTGGGAAAGGGGTTGGAATGGGGGTTGGAGGGGGCGGGGCAGGGGTGGAGTCAGGGCAGGGCCGGGGCCAGAGTGGGGTCGAGTACCCACTGGCACCAGTAGAAATTGGCGCCTATGACCAGTGACACTGGTGGTGATACTGGGAAACTGGAGTGTCTAAGGAAATTGCTTGTCTGACTTGTGGTTAGCCAGTGGGGTAAAACCAAAGTCCTCTCTTTCTGGCCGGTTTGGTTTGTCTTACTAGTAAAGGAAACCCAGCATTGGGCTGTAACTGCCCTGCTCTAAACAATTTGTCCTGAACTGATACTCTCAGAAGTGTCCCACTAAAGGGTAGCATCATTACAGAGCTCTTCAGGAAGTAGATGTGTCTTAAAATGAGGGGAAGAAACATGGTTTTTAATAAATCTATTGGAAAATTTCTTGAGGAAAAAAATGAGTGTCAGTTAGACATTTTAACACAGGAAATGACAGGATGGAATTGAAATGAAGTGCAGAGACAATAGCTGATCAATAGTTTCTTAAGCAACCTTGTTTAATAAATTCAATATTTAACTGAGCTCAAGCAAGTTAAATTTAACACCTTAGGCCTTGCGTAAACCTACAAAGAGAGAAGATCCTGTGAGCGCTTTGTGCGGGTGCAGCGCACTTCAAACTAGCAGAGTGAGAACTTCCTGTGCGGTTTCAGATGGAGCATTGCAGAGTGAATAATTCTTCCCCTCTCAGCTCCTGTTGTCCATCTCCTTACAAGGCAGTGACAGGGTGATACCAAACTGTCTTTCTCTCTCCATCCCCAAGGGATTTTCATGAAGGACAAAACCATTTGTGGCACTTCAAGGTCTAGTTCCCGCATGCCAGCCTCCTATCAAAGAGCTACAAAGGTATAAGTTCCACATTCTTCAGAGACCTTCATTGTTAGAGCATGTAGTTGTTGTAAGAGGCATAGTTTATTACTTCGATATACTTCAAGAATTAAGTGGAATTAGTTATTGTCGGATAGACATATGTCTGCAACCTTTTACAATATTTTTCTTCTGATTACATTTTAAGAGAGACAGTATGAAATATAGTACAATTTCATTATTATTATTTGTATTAAATGACTGTGGAAGTATTTATTATCACAGGCATTAGAATTCTACATTTCTGTACTTTATGCATCTCTGGTGCAGTATGTAGACTATCTAAATGTATATGGCAAATCTAGCAGATCAGCATAAATTGGGGAAGACCAGAGACCTAAGATCTTAATTTTTAGAAAGGAATTTGACAGTGTGTCTCAAGAAATCTTACTTAGCAAATAGTCTTGGATAAGAACATTATCACTGAATTAAAAACTGGTTGAAGAACTGTGAAAAAACGTTATGATAAATGGAAATAGACCGAGTTTAGTGTCATGGTCTTTGTAATTTATCATCTTCATCTTCTTAAATAGTCTGGGAACTGGAGTACATAGCCTGTTAATGTAATGTAAACTAATGTCATGTAATTCTCAGATGATGCTAAATGGAGGGTTGTTGCAAACACAAACAAGATCAGACAGATAACCCAAACACATCTGGAAAGTTTAGCAAAATAAGCAGAAAATGATATTAAAACTAGAACATCTGATGTAATAATCCAACACATGGCTATTCAGTGGTAGGGAGAAATGGAAGCCAGTCCTAATGAAAGAACCCCAGGAGTGAGAATAGAGAACAGATTAAACATGTGCTTGCAATGTGTTGTTTCCAAAAAGGTAAATAACATTTGTGCAGAGGTAGAAGCACTGTATTACAGGAGTGTCTCTCTATGGCTCTGATGACAGAATACCTAGAATACCATACTCAATTCTGTGCACTTCCATTTTGAGTCATTATTATTAGTATTTTATTATTTATTTGTTGAACGCCTAGTGTGTAGCTGTCTGTACAGAATATAAAGGAGATGGCCCAAGATTTTCAAAAAATTCATGGAGTATAGGTCCATCAGTGGCTATTAAGTAGGATGGGCAGGAATGGTGTGCCTTGCCTCTGTTTTCCAGAAGCTGGAAATGGGTGACAGAGGATGGACCACTTGATGATTACCTGTTCTGTTCATTCCCTCTGAAGTACCTGGCATTGGCTACTGTTGGAAGATAGGATACCAGGTTAGATGGATCTTTGATCTGACCCAGTGTGGCCGTTCTTATGGTATGTTCTTAAAAATGGGCCTAAAGTTAGGTTCCTAAATTAATATCTAGGCATCTAAAAGTAGATTAATGTTAAAAAATATTGAGCACCCATCAGCGTCTCTAAAATCTATGGTTACTAATGAGGGCTCAGCACTTTTGAAAATCTGGCTGCTTAAATAGGAACCCACACATAGACTTGGAAGTCTAATGTTTAGCACCCATTTTTGAACATTTTGGCCATGGTCCCTAATCCAAAGATTTAGATAAATGTGGTTTTTTTTGTTTGTTTGTTTGTTTGTTTGTTTTAATTTTTTTTTAAAGGCAGAAAGTGGTTGGAAGTTTTGAAGGAATTCAGAGAAAAGACATGCACTCTATTAAAGGGGCTGGAGGGATTGACTTACAAACAAGAAATGGAAGAACTACGTGTGTATAATGACCTTGGTGCAAACCCTGACTATAAGGGGATGCACAATAACTGTTTAGAAATATTGAAAGTGTATCAGCGTTGAAGAGGGAAACGGGCTGTTCGGGGTGGTGTGAGGCTGTATAGCTAGAGGTAAAGGGAGAGAGATAAGACAGAAACATTTCCCCAGGTGAGGGGTGGAAATCCCTCTGCAGGAAACGTTTAAACTTAGACTGGATAAAGCTCTAGACAGAATTCTACGATAAACATATGAAAGTATAAGCCCCAGTCTGTGTTCAGTGCAGGATTGTTGTATAGACCACGTGTGGGGAGGGGAAGAGGGTCTCTGTTTCATCAGCTAGGGGAGGGAGGCAATCTCCAGGCCCAAGTCCCTTTTCATCCCCTTCTTTATTGTTTACAACAATGAGAACAAACAAAAATGAGAAAAATAACACAACTGAAAACACTGCTCATAATCCCCAGAGGTTTCGCTGCCTCAACCAGCCAATGGGAAAGAGGACTCCTTTCCCCTGTGACCCTTCTGAACCCTGATTCCTGTTCTTCTCTGGCATGTGAGAGTCAGGGATCCCTTAACCATTCCAGTCTGCTGCATTATCCTTGTTACAGACTCCCAAAGGATGAAATAGATGACATTAATATGGGATTGACACTTTCACTTCTATCTCTGCAGCATGAGGCCACATTCTGACCTCTTTTGGACTGTGTAAATCTGGAGTAATTCCAGTGATTTCTGTTGAATTGTGCCAGATGTACACAGGGGTGTCTCAGAGCATAACTTGGTCCCATGATGCTGTACTGGAACTCAATGTGCATATTACTAAAGGATATCACTCGGGGAGGAGCAGATGGAGGAGGTGCATCAATCAAGTGTCAGTTCTTGGAGGCACTGGGGTCTAAAGTTCTGTTCCTAAATTCATATTTAGGTACCTAAGGTGGGATTTTTAACAAAAGTGCCTAAGTGATTTAGGCACATAATCCTTATTAAAGTCAGTGATATAAAACAGGTGAAGAATCAGAACCAGAGCCTCTAGAAACCTAAGGGGAGAGCAGAGAGGGGCATTCCTTGTTACATTGTGCATGTATGACATATGTTGTAAGCATTTCCCCCAGGACAGCCATCCCTGTCAACAAGAGGAGGGAGCCACAGTCCAGTTCCCGCATTACCCAGAAATTGTCTGACTGGGGGCTCTTTTGCTACTGGTGATGCCACTAACTATTGAGTTCTCCAGTATTAGGAGCCAGATTGTGTCCAGCCTCTGTCCACTGCCAGAGCAAATGAAATCATAGCTCTATCTTTTAGACTCCTAAATCTGTCTCCAGGGGGGGTTATTTATTTGTTTGTTTTTCTTTTCTGAATCCCTCTAGTTTGTCAGTGTGTATTAATGTGTCCCACATTCAGAACTAGGTGCCACATTCCAGGTGCAGTGAGAAGGAGGCGTGGTTCTTCCAAACCCTCAGTTATTCTGCTATTAAATCCTGACAATTGCTGTTTTTCCTTCCTTAGTACATGTATCAGTTTACATCAGATCCCATTTTTCATCTCAGTCTACTGAACCCAACCTTTCTATCCCAGAATGCAACAGAAATGAGTGAGCAGGCAGTGATCTATGTAGACCTGAAATTTCAAACTCCTTCCAAGCAGCAGAAGAAAAAGACACCTAAGAACACCAGGGACAAAGGTGCGGTATGTTTGTAAGCATCTGAGAACATATCTGCTATTACTGATATTTTATTGTTCATGTTAAATCTCTTCCTTGAGCTGTACGCATTGTACCTGACTTTATCTACTTATATCATTAGTGTCAAGTATCAGAGGGTAGCTGTGTTAGTCTGTATCCACAAAAACAACAAGGAGTCCGGTGGCACCTGAAATACTAACATTTATTTGGGCATAAGCTTTCGTGGGTAAAAACCCTCACTTCTTCAGATGCATGTCCATCTGAAAATGTCCATGCATCTGAAGAAGTGAGGTTTTTTACCCACGAAAGCTTATGCCCAAATAAATCTGCTAGTCTTTAAGGCACCTCTGGACTCCTGGTTGTTTATATCATTAGCTTTTTCTTCAGTGTCAGGCACAGTTATTTTAGTAACTTATTAACATCTGTCAGGCACTGAAATGCTCCTGGAATGGTACACTGTATTCTGGGCATGGGGAACAAAAGTTATGGTACCTTTGGAGCCCTGGAACACAGTTCTGTGATTGTGTTATCGCAAACCATTCCATGTCAATGGATGTTGTTGATTTGCCCTGTGTTCAAGGAGACACGGTCTCTTTAAGTCATGCCTTGTGGCTGGAAGATTAAAGGAGGTGACCTGTGAATTCTTCTCTCCTTTCTAATGGGGATGGTATAATGGGATAGCCTGATTTTGGCAATTAATTGGTCTTTGACTATTAGTGGTAAATATGCCCAATGGCCTGTGGGGTGGGTTACTACAGAGAATTCTTTCCTTGGTGTCTAGCTGGTGAGTCTTGCCCACATGCTCAGGGTTTAGCTGATCACCATACTTGGGGTCGGGAAGGAATTTTCCTCCAGGGTAGATTGGCAGAGGCCCTGGGGTTTTTTTGCCTTTCTCTGCAGCGTGGGGCACTGGTCACTTGCTGGAAGATTCTCTGCACCTTGAAGCCTTTAAACCATGATTTGAGGGCTCCAGTGACTCAGACACAGGTTTGATACAGGAGTGGATGGGTGAGATTCTGTGGCCTGCATTGTGCAGGAGGTCAGACTAGATGATCATAATGGTCCCTTCTGACCTTAAAGTCTATGATTCTATGAAACCTATTCATATGCGAATAAAGTACCATTTTCTCTATGCTTTGCCTGATTGAGATAGTCAACATCATGAAGTCATGACTGATCCTTAATTGTCCATATTTATTTACCATCCCAGAGCCTTAAGATCATTCCTGTCCAGCAGAGAATTTCCTGAGCTACAGAGGATTTCCACTGAGCATCCAGGAAGTTGAGCAGTTAGTTTTTGAGAAGATGACATTTAAAAACACTCTTTAAAAAAATGAAAAAAATGGGCTCCATCTAGAAGAGCATAATGCCAAGTGCCATGTTTCCTCTGAAATCAATAGTAAAACAGCCTTTGACTTCAATGGGAGCAGAAGCAAGCTTTAAATCAAGGAAATAGCACTAGAAATGTTTAATGAGTTTATAAATACTCTTAGTAGATCACAGTTCAATTTGTTTTGAAGTATGTAAAGTGAAATTTTACATTTCAAGATTGCCATTAGCAGAATGCATGAGTCAAGGGTAGTCAAATAGATACATTATCTTAACTGGATATTTCCATAACTTTTAATGCTTAGCTTTGAAACTGTAATTTTCTGATTATAGTGTATGTGCAAAGGGTTATATAAGTCACATGAATAACTTTAAATGTAACAACACTTTCGAGTAAGACTCTAAATAGGAGTCAGATATTGGAAACAAGGTGATAAAATGCATATGCTGAATTCACAGATGTTAGTTGGTTGACCCCAGTACACTGACAGGCTACTGCAGACCATTGTGTTTTGGGACAAAACCTTTTAATACCAAAGTTCTGCCATGCCTTGTGTACTACAATGACAGTTTTATGTGGCTATAGATTGTAATTAGAGCTGTCCACTGTGATAAAGTCAGGCTGGATGGCTGCAAGAGGGTAATCTTATTGGGTGTTGGGAAGTGCTGGGAAGCACAGCTAAAAGCCCCTCCCCAGCCTGGGGAGGAGCTACTGAGCCCAGAACTCAACTAAAGTTGGGGGACAACGAAGGAAAACAAAACAGGAACAGGTGTGGAGGTCAAAGGTCCAAAACTAGCAAACTGGATGGGGACACAGAGCAGAGAACCCTGGACAGTGCCCACTGCTCCTCAGTGCAAGAGGGTAGTCCTATTGGGTACTGGGAAATGGATGGGCGGAAGCCTGCCCACAGCTAAAAGCCCCTCCCCCAGCCTGGGGAGGAGCTACTGAGCCCAGACCTCAACTAAAGTTATGGGTCAATGAAGGGAAAAAAAGGGACAGGTGTGGGGGTCAAAGGACTATACCTAGGGAACCAGAAGGGGACACCGAGCAGAGAACCCCAGACAGGGCCCACTGCTCCTCAGTGCAAGAGAGTAGTGGAAGGCAGATATGTTAGCCCTAGAATGTTAAAGGCCCTTTTCCCTACAAACTGAGAATGGGTTACCTGTGGTTAATTAGAGATACCTGAATCCAATTAAGGGCTGCCTGAGACCTTTTAAAACCCCTCCTCCAGTGAGAGAACGGGAAGAGAGATAGACACTAGTTGTTACCAGGCTAGTAGCAGCAGGGAAGTAGCTTCTCCAGGAGGAAAGGCTCTGTTCCTCGCCATAGGGGAAGCAGACAAGCACGATTGCTGGCCAGAGGAAGGACTGACACCCCAGGACAAACAACAAAACAACACCCTATCCCAGTGAGGAGGCAGGGAAAGGTATCACCCTTTGTTTGTGTCTATGGGAATATTTCCCCTTTTTGAGTGAGGAAGGAACAACCCTTAGGCTTATCCTCATGCCTACCCTGGAGACTCAACCAAGTGAGCACCGAAGGGTGAAGGCAAACCCTGCCTGAGTGGGACTGATTACATCGCCAGAGGGGAGAAACACTAAGCCTGGCAAGAGAAAAGAAGTGCCTTGCCACATGACCTCGTCAGTGCAATGAATAAAATTCACTGTTTCTATGCTATAACCCACTAGCAATAAACGAGGAGGTGGTGACCTACACAGAACTGAAATGCCATAATGCTTCTGAGCAACAGAGGAGGCGAAGGACTACGAACCCCCAGGGCAAAGGTACTGTGTGCTACATGCTGCTGACTCCTCTCATTCTACTATTTAACTGTTCATAGTCTAACACCTCCTTGAATTGTATGAGAACATTAAAAGCAAAACTCCATATAAAGAATCAGTATTTAAATACCCCAAATCAAGACATTCGATGGCTAAGATGCCACAAGCATTATCCACCTGGCCACCTTGCACATTCTTTATATTAAGATATAAAATTAATCCTTAAAAATAAATTCAGAGCAGTGCTATGTATCCACGTAATAAAGGGAACTGGGCCAGATTGTTCTCAGCTGCTGTATGAATGTTTGCAGGGAGAGGAGCAGAGGGTACTAGGAGTGCCCTGTCTTCTACCCCCAAATGCAGTGGCCAGTTATTCTCTTCCTAGCTGCAGGGATTGTTCCCTCCTAGAACATACAGGCACATTGGCCACCCCAAAGTGGATGGAGGGGAAAATACAACTATGGCCTTATCTGGCCCCCTGTCCGCAGAGCCAACACTAGACATAAGCAGATTAGGACATTGCTTAGGTCCCCGACCAGCTCCGTGGGGCCCCCATTCGCTTTTTATTATAAAAACGTTCCTGTTCTAGAATTAAGGGGCACAAAATATTTCTGCTTAGGGCCCACAATACACTAGCACCATCACTGCCTCCCCCACTAGGTAACACAGGGGAGCAGCTCCACCATCCTATAAGATGGTGCAGTGAGTGCTCTCCCCTTGCACACTTGAGAGCTCAGGGAGGGACTGTTCCCTAAGAGACACAATCCCCACCCAGATCTCCTGTTGGGGAGGCTCCACGCTGGCCCAACACAAGGCAATTCCTAAAAGGCACAGCTGAGGCCTTAATGGTGGAGGGAGGGATAACTCAGTGATATGAGCATTGGCCTACTAAACCCCAGGTTATAAATTCAATCCTTGAGGAGGCCATTTAGGGAACTGGGGTAAAAATCTATCTGGGGATTAGTCCTGCTTTGAGCAGGAGTATAGACTAGATGATATTCTGTAATTCTTGAGCCTCCTTATCTTTACCCCACCTTTATAAGTGTACACAATACTAGCAGTGAATGAATATAATGCTTCCCCTCTTTCACAAATTGCTACACAGAAGCAATTTGGCCCACTGCACAGGGCTTCTAAATAGCAGCCAGTAGAGTTGGTTTTATTCAATTCCATGGTAAGCCTGGGCAAAGCATTTCACCTCTCTCTGTTTCAATTTTTCCCATCTGTAAAATGGGGATAATAGTTTCCAACCTTTTTAAGTGCTACAGTTGAAAAGCTCCATATAAGTGCTTAGGTGGAAGGAATATCCCTTAATGGTGTTCTGCTAGGACCCCAGAGCACAGTTCTGTAACCATGTAGTCCCACGTAGAACAGTCTGCCTTCTTACTAAGGCTTTGTTAAGGCTAGATCCTGCTCTCCGGGTATCTTGACCTGTATAACTTTGACCAGGGCAAGAGTTTTCATTCCATAGTTCAAGAGCCCTGACAACATGTTCTGACACGGCTGAATATGTGTGAGGGTAGGGGAAGGAGAATGAATACTTGTGTGCGGTTGAGCTGCATTTCACTAACACAAAGAATATGAATGGCCTATGGCTCATTTAGGATTTAAAAGCTTTCCCCCCAATAATTCTGTACTTTTCTCTCTCTCAGATTCTTCTGCTCCGGTTCCTGCATGGTGGCTCATAGCATGTTTTTTGGGGATCTTCTGCTTGGCTTTGCTCATAGCAGTGGGGGTCTTGGCTGCAAATGGTAAGCATGAGCAAAGTAGATACTGAGAGACAAGCTCTGTGCTGGAGGGTATTTATTATTGCTGGAGGGTAAATCTCACAAGGTGTAAGCCAGTGAAGAGCTGTAATCCTTAGCTCCTCTGAAAATCAGGACAATTATTTAGATGCCTAATTATGGCTTTAGGGGGCTTGGAATGGAGAGCAGCTGGATTCTGTCACATTCTCTCCCCACCCTCTGCCGCCCCCCTTTGCAGAGTTTCCTGGGACAACTGCAGCTGACAAGCCTCTGGCATAACAACTCCAACTGTCCACCTCACCCAAGAGCCAGAAGGGTTGTAGGGTCCTCCAGAACAAATATGAAGCACAGACTTTCTGTGGACCCCTGCAGAATCATGAAGTTGGTGTCTAGATCACTGGCTTCAGCCTCAAGGAACAATACACATCTCCTTATGTGAGCATTCCTCTGGGCTGATACGCTCATTGAATTTCTTGTCCATAGTGTAAGTGTCCTTGTCTTCCTTGCAAAGATTCCAGGGCTTTTTACTTACCACTTTCTTCCTGAGTATCTGATTTTTCTGTTTTGGAGTCTAACTTTGAAAATAGGATTTTTCTGCTTTGTGGTCACTGCAAACATCACCTATGTTCAACCCAGATGATGGAAACCAGGAGGTTTTCAATTGCTACTTTAGGTGAATTTTTATACAGTCAAGATTTTCAGCCACACATTTTTTTCTCAGGGGTTTTATGTACAAAATGTTATTTTTAAGATGACTTTTAACAAGAAAAAGTACATATAACATATCATGGTGTTCTAACAATATAATAGACACTCTTCCCAATGGTATAACCGTGGGTAGAACTTGGCCCTTTGTTTCCCTATAAGGCATTGATCTCTAAAACTGTGCTGCAATTTATTTTTAAGTGGTACATTATATTGTTATATTACTTTGGTTTTAAGTTTTTCAGATTTCCCTTGTACCATGTAGACAGCAAGATAACCTCACCCAGCACTGGGAAATTACCCAAGGTAAGAACGGAAACCTGCCAATGGCTTTAAACAGGAAAGATACAGGCCAATTGGCTTCAGGAGGGCAAATTTTTTCTTCTATGTGTTGTGACTTTAGACTGAAATAATTTCATATTGAATTCCCAACACTGTTGCTACACTGATGGATATCAGAGTATGACATTTTGGTTAATTAGATTCCAGTTCTTTTTATCCTTATTTACCAAAATTTTACATTAACTGAAAAACTCAGAAGTGAGTCTTAAGGGAACATAAGGGAGGCTAAGCTGGTTTAAGTCACATGTTGAAAGACCATCAGAGAGGACGGTAGGAAGAAAAAACAATTAACAGGAGGGAATAATGCAATCAGAGAAATGTAGATCGCGGAAGGACCTCGAAAGGCCATTTAGTCCAGTCACCTGCACTGAGGCAGGTCCAAACATACCTAGATCATCCCTGACCGGTGTCTGTCTAAATCAGTGGTCCCCAACCTTTTTGTGGCCAGTAGCACATTCATGTTTTCAGAAGAGTGTGGCGGGCACCAACAATTTTTCAAGGCTTATTTTGTATTTGTACATTAAATAATACAAAAAACATCATATTTAATATTACATAATATATGAATCTATAAGCTAAAAAGGGTAATTTTACATGTAAAAGGTATTAATTAAATTATTCGGCAATTACTCTTTCACCTTACCATGTGAATTTGCTCTTTTTTATCTACCTGTAAGAAAAATTAAGGAGTTTTTACAAAATAAATATCATAAGCAGTTTTCATCATATTTATTTTTTAAAAGTAAATTATTGTTGAACTGCTAGTCCAAATATATTTATTATTCTTACTTTAACATAGAATGAAGCCTGCAGCCCCAAAGTTTTCTGTCCCCAGCAGGTGCGGGGCCACGGTTTTTCTCCAGCTTAAGCCGCAGCCCTGCGCCTGCCAGGGACTGAGAACACCAGTGCCTGCAGCCCCAGAGTTCTCTGTCCCCAGCAGGCTCAGGGCCGCGGCTTCTCTCCGGCTTAAGCCACAGCCCTGTGCCTGCCAAGGACCGGCACCCGCAGCCCTGGAGTTCTCTGTCCCTGGCAGGGGCGGGGCCGCGGCCTGGCGCCTGCCGGGGACAGAGAACACCGGCGCCCGCAGCCTGCAGCCCCAGAGAAGCCTCAGAGAAGATGCAGCCCCGCGCCTGCCAGAGAGAGAGAACACCGGCACCTGCAGCCTGCAGCTCTGGAGTTCTCTGTCCCCAGCAGGCGTGTGGCCCCGGCTTCTCTCTAGTTTAAGCCATGGCCCCACGCCTGCCAGGGACTGAGAACACTGGTGCCCGCAGACTGCAGCCCCGGAGTTCTCTGTCCCCAACAGGCTCGGGGTCGCGGCTTCTCTCCCCTGCTGGGTGCTAGGCGGGCACACATAAATACCCTGGCGAGCACCATGGCACCCACGGGCAGCACGTTGGGGACCACTGGTCTAAACTGTTCTTAAAAACTTCTAAAGATGAGGATTCCACAACCTCTCCTGGAAGACTATTGCAGTGCTTAAAAATCCTTATATTTGGAAAGTTATTTTTTCTAATATCTAACCCAATTCTCCCTTGTTGTAGATTAATTTGATTACTTCTGTCATCTCTCAGTCTTCTCTTCTCTACACTAATCAGGCATAGTCTTTTCAACTTTCCTCATATGTCAGGTTATCATTTTTGATGCTCTCCTCTGGACTCCCTCCAATATGTCCATATCTTTCCTAAATGTAGCACCTAGAAATGGACACAGAACTCAAGCTGAGGCCTCACCAGTGCTGAATAGAGGGATAGTTATCTCTGATATATTACATATGACACTCCTGTTAATACACCTAAAAATGATATTAGACTTTTTTGTAACTCCATCACACTGGGGGCTCACATTCAATTTGTGATCCACTATAAACTCCAGATCCTTTTCAGCAGTATCACTGGCTAGCCAGCTATTCTCCATTCTGTAGTTGTGCATTTAATTTTTCTTTCCTAAGGCCTGGTATACACTTGGTGTGTGTGTGGCGGGGTGGGGGGGAGGGATTGATCTAAGATACACAACTTAGGTATGAGAATAGCATAGATGAAGTTGATGTAGCTTAGATCAACTTAGAATCACTTACTTCACATCCTCAGGGCGCAGGATTGATGGCCACCGCTCCCCCGTCGACTTTGCTTCCGCCTCTCACCGAGCTGGAGTTCAGCAGTCAATGGGAGAGGGATTGGGGATCAATTTATTGCGTCTACACTATACACGATAAATTGTTCCCTGGTAGATCAATCGCTACCCGATGATCCAGCGGGTAGTGTAGATGTACCCTAAGTGTAGTACTTTGAACTTTTCTTTAGTGATTTTCATCTTGTTGATTTAAAACCAATTCTCTAATTTGAATACTGAACCTGTCCTCCAAAATGCTAGCAACCCCCTCCTCCTGCCCCTGCTTGGTGTTATCTACAACTTCTATAAGCATACTTTTTACTCCATTATCTACATCACCAATGAAAATATTGATAATACTGGACCCAGGACCCTGATAACTAATCTTTAAGTAAGGTCTTTCAACCAGTTTTGTACCCACCTTATATTAATTTCATTTACACCATATTACCTTAGCTTGTTTATGATAATGTCAGGTGGGACTGTGTCAAGAGACTTACTAAAATCAAGATATATAATGTCTACAGCTTCCCTTCTATCCACTAGATCAATAGCCATGTCAAAGGAAGAAATTAAGTTGGTTTGGAATTATTTTTTCTTGATCAATCTATGTTGTCTATTATGTATCACCCTATTATCCTCTAGGTGCTTACAAATTGATTGTTTAATAATTTTTCCAGTATCTTTCCAGGTATCAAAGTTAGGCTGATTGGTTTTCTTTGTTCCCCTTTTGAAGATCAGTACTATGTTTGCCCTTCTCCAGCCCTCTGGACTTCCCCAGGAGTTCTCAAAGATATTTCCTAATGGTTCCAAGATTGCTTTAGTTAGTTCCTTAAGTATTCTAGGGTGAATTTCCTCAGGCCCTACTCACTTGAACACATGTAACTTATCTAACTATTTTTTATCCTGTTCTTTCCCTGTTTTGGCTTGTGTTTCTTCTCCCTTGCTGTTAGTATTAATTGTGTTTAAATATTTGGTAAATTTACCTATTTAGTGAAGGCATTAAACACCTCACCCTTGATATAATTCATTATTAGCTGCATTTTCCTTCACCTTTCTCTAGCACCTAATGCATTTACAGAAACACTTTTTATTGCCTTTTATGTCCTTTGCTAGGTGTAATTCATGTTGTGCCTTGCCGTTTCTGATTTTGTTCCTACATGCTTCTGCCATTATTTTGTACTTAACCTGCACAATTTGTCCATGTTCCACTTTTTGTTGGATTCCTTCTTGATATTCAGTTTGTTAAAGAGCTCTTGATGGGGCCATGCTGGTCTCCTATTATTTTTCCTATCTTTCCTATCAAAGCCCACATTGAGCGCAGGCAGAAGGGGGAGGGGAGCCTCTCCTGCCAAGCAGCAATCAGCCTGACCACACCCCCATGCAGCTACCACAACTGCCAGTCATCAAGTCAGGGAGCCACAGCTGCAACCAATAGAGGATGCAGGGACTGCTATAAAAAGAAAGAGTTCAAATAAGGAAGAGAGGGAGAAAGGCCTGGGAAAGCAAAGGGGTGACACTCCTGCACCTGGCTGCCTCCAGAAACACAGCCCGAAGGGGCTGAAGCAGATCACTGAGCCTAACTAGAGCCAGGGGCCAAGAACTGCCATTACTATAGGCTAAACAAAGAAAACCAGTCCCAACAGAGACCTCCTGAAAGACCACAGAAAGAACCTTCACATTGTGATGATTTGCTGCTGTACCTTTAATATTGTCTCTCTGAGAAACTGACAGCTTTCCTAAACTTCTTATTCCCTTAGATTTTCATCCTTACCTACCAGTTCTCTGTTAAGAAGCTGTAAGATAAACTAGTCAACCTCCCAATTTAATGTTTTCCATCTCATCTCTGGTGATTCTCAGCATGTAGTTTTCACAGTCTTAGATTCCATGACACTTACATATCAGTAAGTGAGTGATAAATGGAGACTAACTCTGTGTGAAGGCACCTCACTTATAGATCACTGAATTTTACCCATTGTGCAAGAATCCTGCTCAATAATTACTAACAAAAAACCAGCCAATTAATTACAATAGCACTCGCATTTGATGTACAGAATCCATAAAATACACAAAATTCCCCTGGGGAAAAACAAATGTGATTGCGTATAAAAGGAAAGCGATGTAGGCATAATAATAATTACTTTATTTTCTATAGAACAAGAGTCCTCATGCCAGCATCAAAATACGAGCAATCATGTCAATGCTTGTGACTCTAAAGATGGTTTGTGATGCACCTAATGCAAAATCAAATTACAACAGAAAATTGATTGTCACAACTTGACCTTAATACTTCTAATAAAGTAACATCTAGAGGTCCCAATCAGTTATGGGCCTCACTCATATTAGGTGGTGTACAAACACACCATAAGAGACAGTCCCTATGAGAGAGATGACAAATTTAATACAGACAAGACACAATAAGTGGATGAAACAATGAAATGAGGGAGGGAGGACAAGGGTAACAGCAACAGAAGAAAAGTAAACTGTATTTCTTTTTAAGGATGGAAGTTTCTTTGTCCAGAACATTGGTTTTCCCATGGAGAGAAATGTTACCACTTTTCTACTGAATCCAAACCTTGGCTGGAGAGTCAAAAGGCCTGCTCTTCTCATGACTCCAGGCTCCTCCTGATAGAAAACAAAGAAGAGCTGGTAGAGTATCTTTGTCTTTGGAAAGCTGTATATTCAAAACAGCCAACAGAAGATTTGTCAGTGAAAAGAGGATTGGACAATGAGATTTGGCTTCATTTGGTATCTTGCTTTATGTTGTTTTTTTTCTTGAAGGCTAATTACCTCACACCTCCTCTTCTCTCCCCACCATTAGAGGCATAACTGAACCCTAAATAAAATTAAAAGGCACCTATTGCAAGGCAAAACCCCAGTGTCATCAGTACTTTTAATATTCAAGGTACATCTATTACTATAGCATAAGAAAAACCTGTACATCACTCCAGGCATTTTTCTCTGTCTCAGAAGTGATTTAGGAGAGATATTGTCCTCTAGACACGAGAGTGAATAGAGATTAACCAACAGAGGAAGCTGTCACAATTTCTACAGCAAACATGCTTGGAGGAAATGAAGAATGTGATCAGTCTGGCCAATGAGTTGATCACCCATGAGGCTGCCTCGGCATATTAACCACATTATTGTTAGCCACATCATTGTACCCAATATCCATACACTTGTGAAACCAACAAACACCTGATGCACATACATCCATGAAATGAGCAGGGAGAAGAATTAACTGTCTTTGTCTTTGTACAGGATTTCATAAGCCCTCTCGCAACTTCTCACTGGATAGGATTATCACGTGACAAGACCGACAGGCCCTGGATGTGGGTGAATGGCACAGCTTTCTCCACAGACCAGTGAGTTCCAGACACAGCTAGAAACTTCTCATTTCAATAAAGTGCATTGACAGTGCAATGAGGGGAGAAACCCAAGCTTCAGTAACAAGGAGTGCATTATGTAGTCACTGAAATGTATTTTAAAATTCTATGGGAACCCAATCAGCAGAGGATGATGTAAGTTAAAGTTAAGATCTATTGATTAAAAGCTATAGGTAATGAAACACCAAAAGGGGAAGTGAGGTGGGTGCTGCAGGTCAAGAATAAACTGCACTGGCAGATCTGAGGGGAGTAGTGACTCAAAAAAAATGTAGAGAGGAGGTTGGGTGACATGTCTGACGTGCACTGGCATATAAGTGAGAAGTGTGCACACCATGAGATACACTACTCCTGATTGTAGCCAAAGCAGTTATTCCCTGACATTCATAAATACCACATTTATTCATGATTTTTTTCAATAATGGACCCTCTGCTTCTCCACAATTGTTTTGTTATTATTAAAATTATTTGTTTTTGCCATATGTTTAAGTTACTGACATGTTTACGTTGAAAAAATAAGGTAGTAATAGAGATATAACCAGAATGACTTTAAGTAACATTTTATTCTATCATAGGTTTGTAGTAAAGAAAGGATACGTTGATGGGAACTGTGCACTTGTCACAGGTGGAGAGCTCTACTCTGGTCCATGCAAAGAGTCAAAGCTCTATATTTGTGAGCAGCTGGTTCTTTTGCCAAAGCCTGACATATCGGCATGAGATGGACAATGGAAACCACAAAATCTGGGGCATCCCAAACACTGTGATAAATATCCCCAAATAAATACTACAACTCTCATCTTTTCCTCTTCAGAGGCTGCCTTTATGTTGTAAAATTGTAACACACTTTGCTGTGACCACATATTGTTTATGAGTCTGTGTCAAAAGGAGCTGGGAATGGCCAATCAGAGTATAAACCACATGGTTAAATCTGATAAAACACACAAACCAGCCGAACCTGGTTTCTTTTTCCTTTTCCAGTTCATTGATAGTTTATTTTAAAACAATAATTTGTTCACTATCTGGTTCAAATAGTTTTCTTTCAATAAATTGGTAAAAAAAATCTGATTTAATTGTCAGCTTTTGTTTTTTGCTTTTACTTCATTGCTTTGCATTCAATCTCAGAAGAACTGCCATGATGAAGCAGTACAAAAACAAAGATAATGTTGATTAAACTAAGAGTACCTTTGGGGAAAAATAGTGTATAGGTTTTCTTTAATAGTGTGGTGGGGTGGACTAAGCTGGCTGTCATGGGCAGTCAATATCCATATCACAGGGGCCAACACAGCAAAGGCAAATTCATGTACTGCCCCTCCCCAATCCATCCCAGCTTCTAAAATCACTAAGGAAAGTTACAGGTGCATCATGAACAGGATGAGAGCAATGGAGAAGCCCTGCTGTGAGCTGTAGTAGTTACCAGGGAAGAGGTTCTCATTGACATCGTTGGATAATTAAAGATGCTGTTACACAAAGTACACAATTAGGGAGAGGATCCCACTACTGTACCATATTCTATGGACTGGGCATGGTCAAAAGGGATGTTCCTTAACTTCACCACCTCATGACCCAGTCAGTCCCCCTTTGTCCCCATTGGGAAAACATTCCATGCCAAGAACATTATGGTCTCCTTAGCCCTCTTGCTGCAAACTTCATGTCCGTTTACCAAAGTGCTCCCAATGGTTTACATTTATGCCTAATGCTGTTGGGAATTGGCTTGCTTTCAACAGCACTAAATGCCACGTGGTCCCAAACAATTCCAATTTGAATGATTTTAGAATCACTGTGGACAATCTGAGGGTCAAGGAGCCCTCCCAATAATTTCCACTGCACAAGAGTGGCCTTTCAAAATCTCCCAGAATCCTCTGCTTCTCAGTTTTGCACTGGGAAAGATGGAATATGTACCCACAGAGCACTGCAACTTACAGAATTTACAGCAGTGGTCCTGGAGATGCAGGACAAACTTGCAAACAGATTGCAGCAGCATGGATGTAGTAGAGATGCTGAACCATTTGTTTTAAAACCATTTCTACCCTACCCATTTGATAACTAATGGCTCATTTCCAAAGTGCAAACACAGCTGTGTTTTTATGAAATATTGTCTGTGTATAATGGAGCTGATCCTCTCAGTTATTGCTGTTGGGATGTTTCCAGTTTCCTGTAAGGTGGGGTGACCAGCAGGGCCGGCTCCAGGCACCAGCGCAGGAAGTAGGTGCTTGGGGCAGCCAATGGAAAGGGGTGGCATGTCTGGGTCTTCAGCGGCAATTCGGTGGTGGGACCCTCAGTCCCTCTTGGAGGGAAGGACCGGCCGCTGAATTGCCGCCAAAGAATGAAGTGGCACGGCAGAGCAGCTGCCGAAGTGCTGCTGATCGCAGCTTTATCTTTTTTTTTTTTCCTCTTTGCCACTTGGGGCGGCAAAAATGCTGGAGCCGGCCCTGATGACCAGGTTAAAAGCATCAGTTACACTGTGAAGCACAGTGGAAATAGTTATAAATGACTATATTGGAAGCATTGGTTGGAGTTCATTTTTTGTTTGTTTGTTTGTTTTGGTTTTTTTCTTGTATAAGAAGAGTTAGACTCCGAGGAATGCAGAAAACACTGCCGAAAGGCCCTCCAAACTGATATTTTTGCACCTGCTGCTTTCTAATGTTTGCTGTTGAACTTACACAAACACACAGACATTAAAACATTGAACTGATTTTGTAAACAAATATGAGTTAATGTGGAAACAAAACTTTAGAATTTTACTCTTCTTCACCTTCTTATCTGTAGCTTGTTCTGAGAGTGCTAGTCAGAGTGCAGGGCTTCTGATGGACACTTCCTGTGTGGCATAAGCCAGTGCCTTTGAACAGCATTTTTCTTTCTCCTGTTTGCTGGTGGTGGCATTAGAAAAAGAGGACAGTCAGATGGTCTGTCTCCTCTTGATATTTAAATACCAGAAAGGATTAGTGGAACAGAACCAGAATTGTTTGCAGCCTGAGAGAGAGAGATAATGTATGTTCACTCTGACATCTTTTTTCTCACCAAACATTAGCTCAAATATAACAGTGTTGCAATATGATGAGGCAAACATCCAGGCTCTGTTGATAATTTCAGTCTGTTTCTTTTTTTAAGATTCATGAAAAGCGTTCTGGTCTCAGGCCCATTATCTGTGGTGTGGATCTACATCCCTCCTGGATAGTGAAACCTAGTAGTAGGTTTCAGTTCTGATACTGACGAAGGTGCTCAGTACCTCAGTCTGAAAGAGAAGGATCCCACCATGATTATGTGTGGGAAAGTTTGTATTAATATAACTTTCTCTTCATGAGAACAACTTGACTGAGTACCAATTTGCCTTCAACTTTTATTTTGTGGGAGCAATCAATAAAACCTTTATCTACCCTCAGCAAACTCCTGGGATGCCACTGATCTTTCATTTGGACTGAGCACCAGGCAGGACACAGCAGCAGCATTTTCATTAATGACTTGGATGATGGAGTGGAGAGTACACTTATTAATTTGTGGATGACAGGAAGGGGTTGCAAGCATCGTAGAGGAAAAGATTAGACTTCACAAATTGGAGAATTAGTCTGAAATTAACAAGATCAAATTCAGTAAACATAGATACAAAGTACTGCACTTACAAAGAAGAAAGTTCAAATGTACAGCTACTTAATGGGGAATAATTAGCTAGGGGTTAGTACTGCAGAAAAGCATCTTGGGGTCATAGTCAATCACAAATTGAATATCAGTCAACAATGTAATGCACTTTTGAAAAGGCTAATATCATTGTTGGGTGTATTAATGGGAGTGTTATATGTAAGTCATGGGAAGTAATCATCACGCTATACTTGGTACTGAGGAGGCCTCAGCTGGAGTAATGTGTTGAGTTTTGGATGCCACACTTTAAGAAGATGTGGACAAATTGGAGAGAGATCAGAGGAAAGTGACAAAAATGATAAAAGGTTTAGAAAAACTGAGCTATGAGGAAAGGTTAAAATAACTGGATATCCTTACTCTTGAGAAAAGAAGACTGAGGGGGGCGCCTCCTAAGATTCTTCAAATATGTTAAGGGCTATTGGACACTGGTCAATTTTTCTCCATGTCCTTTGAAGTTAGGCCAAGAAGTAACGGGTGTAATCTGCAGTAAGGGAGGTTTAGGTTTGATATTGGGAAAAAAACTTTGTGAGTACAAGGGCAGTTAGGTGCTGGAATAGGCTTCCAAGGGAAGTTGTGGAATCCCTGTCATTGGAGATTTTTAAGACCAGCCTAGACAAATACCTTGGTCCTGCCTCAGATTCTTCAACTGTGCTAAAATGACAGGCAATCATCACTAGCAACTCCTTAATAAAAAGAGTGGACAGAGAATTCAGCAAAGAGACTCAAAGACAGCAGGATGGTGTGCTGTCTCCCTGAAGAAAAGACACGAGATTCATCTACAAGATTGGATGGGATTCTGAATTAATCTGGCAAATCTCCCCTGCTGATGATGCACATTGGAACCAACAATGTCTGAATGAGATGGCTGCATCTGAGTGAGATGGTTGCATCTCAGAAGTAGCAGGGATAATTTTGGTTGGAGATTATTTGGAGCAGCCAGGAGGTTGTTAAATTAATAAAGCAAGCGGAAGAGGCACTGGGTGCATAAACAGTAGAAACTCAAACCAAGTAGAACCAAACCCTATGGAATCCCATTAGAACCACCCCTGCTCAGGGATGAGTCCCTCCTGACGACTACTTTTTTAGAAATGTCAGTTATCCAGGTCTTAATTCATTTAGTGTGTGCTTCATTGATATGCTATAGTGCTAATTTTTTTTATCAGAATGTTGTGGAGTATTTAGGCAAAGACCTTCAAATAGTCTGGTACAGATCTTCATGGAGTTAGGCACCTAAATACCTTTGAGATCTTGGCCTGAGTCATTTAGGTGCTTTTGAAAATGTTACCTACAGTATTTAAAAACATAATCACAATTTACGCTGCATGTCTCTGGCTTCACTCAGCGTACAGGAGGGACATAATTTGAAACAGCGGGTTATAAGAAGAGAGAAGATTTTCTTTTGTGAGTAAAGGACTCTTTACTAAAAGCTTGAGAAAGTGGCTGGAATTTAAACAGGCCCAGAAATGGGGCTGAGGACCCTGAGGACCATTTGTTGAACTCTGTTACCCCAGAAGTGGTTAATTCAATGCAAGTTATCATAGCACATAGGCGCCGACTTCCCCTCTACCTGGGGGGTGCTCGACTTCCCGCTCCAACCCTGGCCCTGCCCCCACTACACCTCTTTCCCACAAGGCCCCACCCCTGCTCCACACACCCTCCCCCACTCCATCCCTTCCCCCAAACCCGCCCATTGTGCAGTGCAGCTCTGATAGCCCTGGTATCTAGCTACTCAAAATCAGCAGCCAGGCATTCTGCCTCAGCACTCCACCCCTGAGTAAACTTTTTGCCCTACCCTTCACAAATATTATGCAACATGTGGCTAACAGCATGGGAATATTTTCCTCATTCAGATCTAACCTACCATAAAGGCATCACTAGGGTGATGCACATTCAATGCATTCAGTGGTCATCCTGCACCTACTCAGCCTACTTTTGAAACACTCCTTACTGAAATCCAGGTATCCTGAGTACGGTTTAATGAGCCATGGAACGTGTGTGCATCATCACTCCACAGTTAGGGAAACCCACTGCTGCAAATCCATCCACAATTTCACGTATGTTGCCAAGAGTCATGGTCTCGTGCAGCAAGATGCATTAATGTCCCTGCAAACTTGTGTTAACGCAGCCCAAACGGTCGATTTTCCAACTTTACTTGTGACTGACTGGTAGCCATCTGGAGTTGCCAGCTTCCACATTGCGATCGCCATGCACTTCTCAGGGCAGCTCTCATTTGGGTGTCCTTGTGCTGCAGGGCTGGGGCAAGCTCAGCAAACAGTTCCAGAAAGGTGTCTTTCCACATCCTAAAGTTCTGCAGCCACTGCTCATCATTCCAACCTGCATAATGATGCAATCCCATCACTCAGTGCTAGTTTTCCAAGCCCAGAAGCAACATTCACAAAATATCGGGGTTGGAAGGAACCTCAGAAGATCATCTAATCCAAACCCCTCTTTAAAGCAGGACCAATCCCCAGACAGATTTTTTTGCCCCAGTTCCCTAAATGGCCCTCTCAAGGATTGAGCTCACAACCCTGGGTTTAGTAGACCAATGTTCAAACCACTAAGCTATTCGTCCATCATATTCAGCTGCTCTGTGAATGCCAACAGCAATCTCATGTTGCTGCTAGCCACATAATCCATGCTGGACAGCGTACCATGCAACTGTGACTCCCGTCGCCTTCACAAGTTCAAGATTAACCTCATTACCATTCACGATGTGCTACTGACAATTAGCAGAGCAGTGGAGAGCAGCACGGGATCCATTCCTGCATACAGAGATGGCAGGGTGACCAGAAAGCAGGGACATTGAAAAATGTCACAAACTGGAGATGGAAGCACAGGGAATGCTGGGATGGAAAGCAAAGCATCATGGGACATTGAGCCCAGACCCATGATGCGCTTCTATCTGGTCCACCTTCCCACAACACCTAGCTGTACAAAGTGGACAGCTGAATTGTGGGATAGCTACCCACAGTGCATTGCTCTCACTGTTGATGGGACCGCCACATGTGTGGACATGCTAGGCGAAAGAGAAAAACAGTGTGAACATGCAACAATGATTTTCTTTAAATGCTTTTTGGTTGTTGACCAAACTTTCAGTGAAAAAACTCTGCCAGTATAGACATACCCTCAGTCCTGACTCTACCACAGATTTCCTACATGATGCTGACTAAAACTGTGTCATAATGCATATGCACAATGCAGCCAAGTTTGAACAGGCAACATTAATTGAGGCCTTTCTTGACACTTGAGTGCTTGACTTTGTGACCTTAATTTTTTTTGAGTGGTTCATTTATATAAAAGACTGTGTAGTCCATGGTTCTGTGGCTGATTCAGATGGTCTAGAATCAATACCTTGCCTACCCTTTACTGCTGTGGGTTGTGCAGATGATCTTCAAACTGTGAACTGAATGTATCCAGTTCAATGTTATATTCCTGAGCTAGCAGACCACCTTCAGCAATAGCTATGAGGTATTAACTGGCCCCTTCATCTCAACAGGCTGTTGATGCTGAATCCTAAAGGGACAATTGTGGGTTGTTGAAAATTTTCCACTGAAACTTTTTTCTGAGAGGAAAATCAGTAGTCAATGCTAAAGATTTTTGCTCAGAACAAGGTTCATAAGACCATAAGAATGGGCATATGGTGTCAGACCAATGGGCCTTCTAGCCCAGTATCCTGTCTTCCGACAGTGACTAGTGCCAGATTCTTAAGAGGGAATGAACAGAACTGGGCAATTATTGAGTAATTGATACAAATCTTAATGTTCTATTCCACTGTTCCAGCTCATCGACTTCAAGAAACCTGCACAGGTATCAACACTTTTTGGGGACTTTGATAATTACTGTATATTGAAGGATTCCTTCACTTGTCTAAATCAGGAAAAGTGTGACACATTTATCTATTTTGAAAGATCTTGCATATAACTATAACTCTTGTATTTTTTATTTGTTTCCTACAATGTAGTACAAGTATCAAATCATTTATTTGCAATCAATTATTTAGTGTTGATGCTGTAGCATATGGTTCTGCATTTGTAGCTGTGTGTGCTTTTAATCATTATGTCTAAGAAGATTATCACTAACCAGGGAAGGTAGAAGATGGAATAAGTCATGATATTAGTAAAGCATTTGGTACAAAGTCCCAAGAGATTGTATTTGAAAAAAATGTTCTAATTGACTTAGAAGTGAGCATAGTCATTTTGAATGAAAATTATTTGAGACCCCATAAATAAGGGGTAAAGATAAACATCAGCATATTAAATATAGGATTTATATATGGTCAAGTGCTGCCAAGATTCAGACTTTCTCTTACGTATGGATCCATGTGTAAAGTTTCTTCCATTTTTAAATATTCTACTGGTTTGAGAGACCATATTTCCAAATGGAAGACTCTTTTTAAGTGAGACCACCGTACATGATATCTGCACGAATGATCTGGAAGAGAGTGTAAGCAACATGTTAATAAAATTTTGAAATGATTCTAAATTGTTCTGAATCCTATCAAAATAAGGGAAACAGAGAGATGTTAGCAATATGCATGGCCAATGACCAAATGAAATCTAGACAAATGCAACACCTTACAAAAACATGCCCACAGCTCAGATCATCTGCTTCCAGTCTTTTATGTTACCTAGTTATCTCTGGGACTCTAGGCAGGCCAATTTATGCAGAGGGTCTTCAGCTCTAAGTTGCTTCCCTTGTAATTCTGCTACAGCCTGCATTTATTGACCATAGGGGCATGTTGCAGAGCTAAATTTTATCATGCTTTTTTTAGCTTGAGGGGAGTCTCTTATAGGAAAGGGTCTCTGTCAAGGTTTCCTCCCCCACTCTGAACTTTAGGGTACAGATGTGGGGATCTGCATGGACCCTTCTAAGCTTAATTCCTAGGTTAGATCTGGTAACGCTGCCACCAGCCAGAAATCAGTGTCTGGCACACTTTCTGTCCCCCCAAAACCTTCCCTGGGGAACACAGATCCAAACCCCTTAGATCTTAACCCAAGGAGAAATTAACCATTCCCCCCCTCCTTTCCCCCACCAACCCCTGGTGAGTCCAGACCCAATTCCCTGGATCTTACAACAAAAAAAAATCAATCAGGTTCTTAAAAAGAAAGCTTTTAATTAAAGAAAGAAAAGGTAAAAATTATCTCTGTAAAATCAGGATGGAAAATGCTTTACAGGTACTTAGATTAATATAGCCCAGAGGAAACGCCCTCTAGCCTCAGGTTCAAAGTTACAGCAAACAGAGGTAAAAATCCTTCCAGCAAAAGAACCATTTACAAGTTGAGAAAAACAAAAATAAAACTAATCCGCCTTGCCTGGCTACTTACAAGTTTGAAACATGAAAGACTGATTCAGAAAGATTTGGAGAGCCTGGATTGATGTCCTGTCCCTCTCAGTCCTGAGAGCGAACAACAACAACAACAAAGAGCACAAACAAAGACTTCCCTCCACCCAGATTTGAAAGTATCTTGTCCCCCTATTGGTCCTCTGGTCAGGTGTCAGCCAGGTTTACTGAGCTTCTTAACCCTTTACAGGTAAAAGAGACATTAACCCTTAGCTATCTGATTATGACACTGCATTTATTGACCATAGGGGCATGTTGCAGAGCTAAATTTTATCATGCTTGTTTTAGCTTGAGGGGAGTCTTACAGGAAAGGGTCTCAGACAGTGTTTCTGAATTATTTCTTTCTATTACACCACTGTATAGGAATAATAAATAAAGCTGTCTCAAAATGGGAAAAATGTTGCTTAAACTTTCATGATCCATTTGTTATATTTTGGTTGAGAAAGGTGAAAGTTTGCAGCCACATCAATAGCCGATTTAAAAAAAAATCATAAGAAGAAAATAATAAAAAAGCACTCATTTTACAAGTATATTTTCTTGAAAAATTCTCTCCATTTTTCATAGAAGCATCACAAAATTTGATTTTTTTTTGACTGGCTCTAGAAAATAGTTAGTTGAGAGAGGAATTTTATTGATAGTGCTATCAGCAGGAAGGATATTTTTATGATTTTTGTTTATATTGGGTTTGCAGGGTAACCAATTAGAACTTAAACAATTCTGTTGATGATGCCAAAGAAGAAAAAAAATACAGGTAACTCATTCTTAGTTGTATTGGAGCTGCAGTGGAAACAGGAGTAAAGCACAATAAGAACTTATTTTAACCAATAAGGTTAACAATTAAGACTTTGAATATAGATAGCAAGTATGCTGTGTAGGAAGAAGCCCTTGTCATTTTTCAGAGTTTAACTATACTTCGAACGTCTGGAGAACCTTCTCTCTGCAGTTGAAATTGTTTGTTTCTTTCTATGTTTTTTTTTAGGATTTCCTTAAAATTACAAAATCCTACCTTTCTAAAAGATGGCTTTCATACAACTTATTCCTTTTAAGGTTATTTATTCTTCTTCTTGCCTGATTTATTGACACATAATCATAACTTTGATCCCAAATTTAGCTAACCCTCAAACAGGTTTCTTTAATTCAACCTATTATGCCATAAAATAAGTCACATTGTCCTTCGCTTGTTACAATAAATTCATATGTCTGTTATGTCAGTTATTTATCAGGTCCCATCATCCACTTTGCACCACAAAAGCAGAATAAAGAGTGCTTAGAGTTCAAATAATTGTGCTTTTATTGCCAAAAAACCACAACACCATGCACACACACACATACAGACACACACCCATTCGGGGTGGGGAGGAGGGAGTAATCAGGGGAGGGCTGATTTTTCAGAGCCGAGCGTAAGTCCAGCTTTCGTTTGTAAAGGTGTCTCTGGAGATGGAGTAAACAGGAACGCAAGAAGTCCCAGAAATCGGAGAGGAAGGTGTGGGTGGAGTTTGGGGAGGGCTTGGGAAACAGTTCTGAAGGGAAGGGCAGGAACACATCTGCTCAGGCTGGAGTGTTAGGAGGAACAGCAGCATGTCGGTTTGCTGCTCCAAAACTTTTATCAGCCTCTCTGTTATGTCCCTAGTATACGTCTCATTTTATTTCTTTCCTGCTTGTCACTCTTCCTCCACTGCTTGTGTTCCATCTTGTCTGCATCAGAGTACTGCAGCACCTCCCGGAACATCTCTTCCTTGCTCCGTCTTGTGTGCTTTCTCATTCGATGGAGATGTTTGGCAGCAGTGGAGACGATGCCTCTTCTCAGAGACATATCTGGTGAAGCACAAGTAACAATAAACAGAAGCATTATTGTTAAATATATATACAGCATTGAAACGATACATTAAAATATACCATTGGTAATACACCAATCACTTTCCTGCTGACCTTTGGGAAGCACAGGTGCTGGTGAACACCCCAAGCCTGGTGAGTGTACCCATGGGTGGGGGACAGTGTATGTGGGAGAAAAGCAGTGTGAAAGGGGTCACGGGGCACTTCTCGGGGGACAAATTTCTAAAGTTTCCCACCGTTTTCCACAGGCAGGGGTCATTGTGGCAGTCATCTCACTCCTCAGGGCAAGCAGGGAGGAAAGAAAGCATCTACTACAGGCTTGTGGCTTCCACCCCATTCCCTCTGCTGCTCACTTGTGTGCCCCTTTGGTCTCTGCACAAGTGATGGCAGAATGGCACTGGAAAGTGTCCCTTAATTAGGGTGACCAGATAGGAAGTGTGAAGAATCAGGATGGGGGTGGAGGATAATAGGTGCCTATATAAGAAAAAGCCCCCCAAATTGGGACTGTCCCTATAAAATCTGGACATCTAGGCACCCTATCCTCAATGGGGGAAGGAACAAAGCAGGTCTGCCAAGGAACCTCTGGCAGAGGCTTGCAGAGTACCTGCAGGAAAGTGTCCTACAGAGCTCTCTGGTGGATTCCTGTGAAATCTCAGTGTGTATCAACACCCTGTTCCACTGTGCTGCCTGGCTGCATGAGGATATGCCCAGCACACAGAAACACAGCCAGCTTTGTACACTTCTCTGCCCTCAACCCACCTCCACACTTCAAAAGCAAACCACTTACTGGGGTCTCCTCTCCTGCTTCTTGCTTGCCGGAGAGCAACTGCCAAGATTGGCTAGACACCACTGGAGTGGATAACACCTCCTGACTGCATGCCGTACCAGGCGACCCCATCATGTGCTCCACATTGTCTTCTGCCTCCATCTCTTCATCAATGACTTCCTCCTCTGGGTTAGGTGCAGTTTCCGTCAGCTCCAGCCCCACTGAAGTATCCATGGGCTCTTGGCCATGGAGGTGGGGTTACCGCTGAGGACAGCATCCAAAGCCCTACAAAAACAGCAGGTATGGGGGTGCAGCATCAGAGCCACAGTTTGTCTCCCGCACTTTCTGGTATGTGTGCTTCAGCGCCTTCACCTTTGCTCTGCACTGCGTCATGCTCCGATGATAGCCCTTTTCCTAAAAACTGTGCCAATCTGGCCATAGGTATTGAGTCTCCTCTCCCCAAATAGTGAGCAGATCCACAGTGCTCCAAGTGGGAAGTAGTTGCTGTGTGGAGTCACCATGCATGGGTGGCAGGTTGCATTGCCTTCCCAACAACCAGGTGTGACCCTGCCTGCTCCTTACATGCAGCTGAGGCTCCAGTCCTCCTAGCTCCAAGTCCAGCCCCACAAGCACTCATAGAATATCAGGGTTGGAAGGGACCTCAGGAGGTCATCTAGTCCAACCCCCTGCTCAAAGCAGGATTAATCCCCAGACAGATTTTTTCCCCAGATCCCTAAATGGTCCCCTCAAGGATTGAACTCACAACACTGGGTTTAGCAAGCCAATGCGCAAACCACTGAACTATCCCTCCTCTCTTACGCTCGTGCTGGGGCCACACACTGCTCATCTTCCTGTGCTCTGGGGCCGCATGCCATTTTCCTTCCTGCGCTCTGGAGCTGGGGGACTGGAGCCGTGTGCCACCCGCCTTCCTGCGCTCCAGAACCAGGGGGGCTGGGATGGCATGCCACCCACCATTCCATGCTCCGGGGCTGGATCCATGCACCGCCCGCCTTCCTGGCCCTCCTTTGGGGCTGGGGGGCTAGCTGTGGGACTGGGCCAGTGGAGGGGGCAGCTCTGGGCTCCGGTGGGGTGGGGGCTTTGCTCTGGCAGGGCTTTGGGCAGAAGGGGTGGGGCTGGGGGTAGCCTCCCTGAGCCTGCAGTTCACATGCCCCCCATGCTGCCATGGTCATCTGGAAGGATGCAATGTGAGCTCCCACGCTGAGGAAACAGGAAGTAGGATTTCAAAAATTCCTGGGGCTTTAAAGGGGGAGGGGAAGAAGGTGTTTACCTGATTGCAGAGCAGTGGAGTTGAAACTGCTGACCAGAGCCATCAAGATGGGCATTGTGAGATGCCATCTGGAGGTAAATTGACGCGATAAAATCAAGTGCGTTGTCTACGCTGGCCCTTTGCGACAAAACTTTTGCATAAAATCCCTTACAACTCTCATCAATGTGGTTTTATTATGGTGCCGAAACCGAGGCATTCCATCATCGAAAGTGGCTTTGCAGTGTGTACATCTCCACTGTTTTGTCGCCAAAAGCTGCCTTTTTGCAAAAAAAAACTTGGCAGTGTAGACAAGCCCTAACACTCAACTCTTCTGAGTCCCAGAATCCCTTACTCACAAGAGAAAATCTTTTCTTTTCACAATCCTCTTCCTCAAACTGTGTCCATCCTGCACTTACTGAGGTTGGAGACATGCAGAATAAATTATTGGGAGGGCTCCTTAACCCATTTCAGCCAGTCCTGTCCACAGTTATTCTAAAATGATCCAGACTGAAATGGGTGGGACCACACAGTATTTAGCCCTTGTGACAATATACACCCCAGGGGAGTATCCTGTGACCCCCATATTCATCATTGTATATAGTTGTCATATTTCATATAAAGTATGCCAGGTAAGGTATCATGGGAAAGGTTATGATCTGCTGAAACCCACTGTTTCCCATATGTATATCATTAATGCATATGAAGTTATGAGAATTGTGTTATAGGGTTGTCACTAAAATATGCTGTGCATTTGGGAAGCGCCCAGATACTAGCTCCTCAAAGACAGTAACCAAAGGGATAACCAATGACCAGGTGGGCATGGAACAACCATCAACAGCCTTTGTCTAGCAAGAAAGCTACAATGGTATGACTCACCTACACAAGACCACACCAGGGGAATTGTTCAACCTTGCCTGGTGACTCAGCAATGCCCACTAGACATGCCTGGAATTGTGTTCTCCAAGCACATGGACTAAAGGTATAAAACAAAACACAGTGGCCCCATGCTTGGCCTTTTATTCTCTCCCCACCTATGCTGCAAGCAACAGGGACACTCAGAAGAATGAAGACTCCAACAGAGGAGACTGGCCCTGGCCTCAAGGGTGAAACCTGTGTACCATGAACTACAGTATCCAGTGGGGTGAAAAAACTGCTTAATCTAGATGTTGCCCAATCTAACAGGATTGAGAGGCTAGACTGTGTGCTTTTATTTTATTTTGATAAATAATTGACTTTTTTCCTGTCATTTATAATCACTTGAAATCTATCTTTTGTATTCAATAAATTTGTTCAATTGTTTATCTTTACCAGTGAGTTTGCCTGAAGTGTTTGGTAAATCTGCTCAGGTTTGCAAAGGCTGAGGTATACCCACTTTCCATGGATGATATGGTGAACCAGTTAAACTTGCACTGCTCATCTTGAGCAGTGTCAGGCTGTATATCCCTGAGGTACAAGGCTGGGAGCTGGGAGGATTTGGCTGGTGCCTTTCTCTGTGTGATTCATGAGAGGCTCTGGGACCATGCATGCAATCTAGCTGGGCGTGGGGCTCCACATGTGGTTGTGCTGAGTGATGACAGCGCCTGCAGGGGTTTGCTGCTTATCACTAGCAAAGCACTGTGAGAGACAGCCCAGGCTGGGGAGATAAGGGCACACAGGGGTCCCATGGCCCCAGGTTACACCCCGTGGATCCTGTCACAGTCCTGTTGGAAGCAAGCCTAATACCAGTAGCATTTGACATAAATGGGGGTGGAGGACAATAGGTGCCTATATAGGTACTATTGGGAGTACCATCAGGTATGTATCTTGTGAGCTAGGGAGACTATAGTGTTTTTTGCATGGTACATTTCTCTCATGAGGACAAAGGGGAACTGACTGGGTCATGAGGCATAAGGACAGCTTGGCACCAAGCACAGTGTACTGGAGTTGAGGTGGTGAAGTTATGTAGCATCACTTTTGACCATGCCCAGTCCATGCAGTATGATACAAAAGTGGGATCATCTCTTCTATTTATGCCCTCTGTGTAACATTATGGTTAATTAGCCAATTATGTCAATGAGAACTTCTATCCTGGTGACTATAACAGCTCACAGCAGGGCTTCTCAGTTGCTCTCATCTTGTTCATGATGTACCTGTAGTTTGCTTATTGATTTGAGAAGCTGGGGGGACGAGTGGGTGGGGCAGGTGGTTTTACCTTTGCTGTGTTGGCCCCAAAGACATGGATAGTGATTCCCCAGGATAACCATTTAAATCCATTCCACATACCTTTAAAGAACACCTTTAAAATATTTCCCCCAAAAGGTATTTTAGTCTGACCAATGTTATCCTCATATTTGAATTTTTTTCTGTGATTGACTGAAATGTAATAAAGTAAAAAAAATCATAAAAGGTGGCAACTAAATTCATTTATTTTTCAATTTTCAACAATTTATTGAAAAACTATTCTAATCAGATAATGAACTAATTACCATTTTACAATAAATTATCACTGAACTGGAAAAATAAAAAGAAAGCACCTTGGCCTTTTGGGGGAGCTCTGATTGGCTGTGAGTATCCAAAAGACGTGGTTTATTAGATTTCTTTCTACTCTGATTGGCCATTCCCAGCTCCTTCTGAATCAGACTCATGAACATTATGTGGTCACGGCAAAGTGTGTTACAATTTTACAGTATGAACACAGCATCTGAAGAGGAAAAGGTTAGAGTGGTAGTATTTATTGGGGGATATTTGTCACTGTGTTTGGGATGCCCCCGATTTTACGGTTTCCATGGTCCATCTCATGCCAATTTGTCAAGCTTTGGCAAAAGAACCAGCTGCTCACAAATATAGCACTTTGAATCTTTGCATGGACCAGAAAGGAGCTCTCCACCTATGAAAACTTCACAGTTCCCATCAATGTATACTTTTTTACTGCAAACCTATGATAGAATAAAATGTTACTTCAAGCCATTCCAGGTATACCTCTATTACTACCTTATTTTTTTCCAAAGGTAAACATGTCTGTAATTTAAACATAGGGCAAAAATTAATATTTTTAATAATAACAAAACAATTGTGGAGAAGGAGAGGGGACATTATTAAACAATTCATGAGTAAATTTGGCAATTATGAATGTGAGGGAATACCTGCATTGACTAGAGTGAGGACTAACGCATCACATGCTTGGTAAACTTTTCACTTAATGGCCAGTGCAACTCAGCCATGATACATACCTTCTCTCTATATTATGTTTTTTTGAGTTCCTACTCCACTCAGCCAATGCACTTTATTCTTGACCTTCAGCACCCCCTTCCCTTCTCCTTTTGGTGTTTCATCACCCTTGGCTTTTGATCAATACATCTTAACATTGACTTGCACCATCCTCTGCTGATTTGGGCCCCTATAAAATTAAAAAAAAAATACATTTCAGTGATTACATATTGCAATCCTTGTTATTCAAGCTTGGGTTTCTCTCTGTCAGAGCACTGTCAATACACTTCATTGAAATGAGAAATTTCTTGCTGTGTCTGGAACTCACTGTCGATGGAGAAAGATGTGCCATTCCCCCACATCCAGGGTCTGTAGGTCTTGTCATGTGATAATCCTATCCAGTGAGAAGTTGCCAGGGGCTTGTAAAGTCCTGCACAAAGACAAAGCCAGTTCATTCCTTTCCCTGCTCATTTATTGGGTGTATGTACATCAGGTATTTGCTCATTTCATGAGTGTATGGATATCAGGTACAGTGATGTGGTTAACAGGTCCCTATATGCTGAGGCAGCCACATGGTTGATCAACTCCATTGGCAAAACAGATCATTTCTTCATTTGATCTAAGCATGTTTGCTATAGATTTTATAGAAATTGTGACAGCATTCTCTGATCATTAATCTCTTTTCACTCTCTTGTCTGAAGGATAATACCTCCTCTGGATCTCTTCAGTGAGAGTGAAAAATGTCTGGAGTGAATTACATATTTTTCTTATACTACAGTAATAACTGTAGCATGAACATGAAAAATACAGGGGACATTGGGGTTTTGCCTTGCAACAGGTGCCTTTTAATTTAATTTAGGGTTCAGTTATGGCTCTATTGCTGGGGAGAGAATAGGAGGTGTGAGGTAATTAGCCTTCAAGGAAAAAAATCATAAAGCAAGGTACCAAATGAAGTCAAAACTCATTTTCCACAATCCTCTTTTCACTGACAAATTTTCTAATGTCATATTTGAATATGCAGCTCTCCAAAGACAAAGGTACTCTACTGCTCTTCTTTGTTTTCTATCAGGAGGAGTCTGGAGTCAGGAGAAGAGCAGCCAAGGTTTGGATTCAGTAGAAAAGTGATAACATTTCTCTCCATGGGGAAACCAATTTTCTGGGCAAAGAAACTTCCACCCTTAAATAAGTTTTGCCCTCTGGCTTGCTCTGGATTCTGCCCTCCTGATATCTGACCTGGCCTCCTGCTTTCACTGCTAGGTCAGTCCACCCATGCCCCGGTCATAACTCCCTGTTTCCAATTTCTCTCACAGAAATTACCATCCTTATATATTCATATACTGGAACATTTGTAACAAAGTTACTGCAATGACTGGGTGAGTGCTGGCGTTTGGTCCAGGAAGCAGTTCTGAGAGTCTGCAGCAGCACAAGACTGGATGCTCTCCTTGTGTTGTCCTCTATTCTAGTAATCCAGTCAAGCTGCGGACAGTCCCACAGATATTATATTGTGTTGGGAAAAGGGAAACTTAATCAAGAGATGAATGAACGTCTGAGGTTTAAATTGTCCAATGGAGTTTGAGGGGTGAAGACTAATAGATTACTATGTGCATTTATACTTTAACTTTGGCAAAACGTGAATGAAATTAGGTTCATGAGGGCAGTAAGAGAGTGGCCCCTCCATTGAGGAATCCCAGGAGAGAAGGTGGGTCAAAGCTCTTGGTTACCTCACTTACCTTCAGATATTTTTAGGAAAAGAGAACTTTATCCTAAAGGAATTGGGGAGGAGGAAGACTTTAGTGGTGACTGCATTCCTCTTGTGGGCCAGTGGGCTCTCCTGGTGGACTACATGGTACTGTGCTGAAAGCAGAGGGCTTGCTCCACATCTCACTGGATTGGAATAGTGATGCTCCCTTCTCCTGGGGTTGTGCAGTGAGGACTCACCAGTGAGGACTCACCAGACCCAGGAATGTGACGTGTGAATGTCAGGGGGAGCTGGTGCCTGAATGGGGATTTGCTGGGGCTCCCAGACTTCCCTGCAATCAGAGGAGTGTAGCAGGGTTGACTGCATCCCAAACAACCCCTGTAGGCCAGCAGTAGCTCTGTGGCACCCTGCTTTAGTTTCCTCAATAACTTAAAAAGAGGCTTTCACAAGTCCAATAACCCCTTCCTGGGGTCTGGTTTTATTAACATAAAATTCCAAATAAACCTGAAAATTCCACCACCCAACCTTAAGATGGACACAACCCCTCTTCCCTGAGATACTCTCCCTTCCTCTGAGCTGCTGAAGAAGATGCATGGCCTGGCCTGCCTTCTTCCAAAAAGGAAAACAAGACTTCCAGCTGGGCCTTTCTACCAAGCCCCAACTCCCTTCCTCAGGGATCACTGCAGGAGACTCACAGTCCCCCTTTGACTATCCAGAGGCTGGCTTTAATCACATGAGTTAAATCAATCTTTCCACCTGGTGAGGCAAACAGGCTGTGACCTATCTTCATTTAGAAGCAGCAGCCACACTACCTGCTGGGGTGAAAAGAATTGTTCCAGACAGGAGCTCCTTAACCTCTTCTTCCTCTCTAAAAGGAGATCTGTCCCAATGCTGGCACCACTCCTCTCCTGAGGGAGAGGTAAAGAAGGTGAGACCCCACCATGGGGAAATCCAACCTTAGCCAGATCCTCAGGACAACAAAATGATCTTTACTCCTTTTGAGCCAGCAGGTCCCTTTCTGTGGTATGTTTATACAGTGTTTAGCATTAATATAATGTATTCTCATTTTGAAGATGAAGCACAGAGTTAAATAATTTTCCTAAGGCCATGAGAGAGTGGCAGAGCAAGTAATTAAACCCTTTCCATTGCTCTAACCACTTAACACATTTGCTCTCATTAATCTAAAAGATTCCTCAGTCACTCGAACTGACCATCCTGACTGGCTGGTGAATGTTGCAAATGGTTGAGGTTTATCCCCATAAACTGCTCCCCACTTTGAATGGCCAAGTCCTGTTTCCTTCCCTAACAACCTCATCAACAGTTTTCTCTGACCAAAGTAATGAAGGAAAAAATAAAGGTAACCTATACTAATAGTAAACATAGGGCAAGATCTTCAGTTGGTATAAATTAGTGTCTTAATCAAAAACTAGGGACACTGATTATTCCAAGATTTTTTTTTCTGCAAAGGACTTGCTAGAGTATGATTCCATCATTTCTAGGTTTCGTCTTGAGCTGGTTAAACAGATTCCAACTAAGCATTTTTTTTCTTACAAACACAACGATTATGATATATGCATCCATAGGATTGGGCTTTGCCATCTTCCAAAATCACACAGTCCCCTTCATAGTAATTTTCACTGACTTGAAACCTGAAAGACACAGTTTACACTTAGTTGTGCAAATCACTTGCTGATGAAGTAAGAATCAGAGTGTTAACATTGGGACCACTTGGAGCTGGGAGCCAGGAGCTGTTTAACAATGTGAGAGTGAGGTTGATATTTCTGAAAGTGAGGAAATAATAGCGATAGGGTCAGCTACAGAATACACAGTGTTGTGAAGGCACCCTCACCCAAGCTCTGCATCTGAAAATCAGTTCTGAACTGCAGACCTTTCTTATACTCCTACCCCATTGTACCTCTTGTGCACAAATTGCCAAACCATTTGGAGCTGGGAGCCAGGAGCTGTTTAACCATGTGAGATTGAGGTTCATGTTTATGAAAATGAGGTACTAACAGCATGGCTAGCATCAGCTATAGAATATGCAGCATTGTGAAAGTTACCCCCACAGATCTTTGCCTTTGAAAATCAGTTCTAAACTGCAGGACCCTCTTGTACTCCAGCCCCAGGGTACTTCTTGTGCACACATTGCTAAGCCATGTCAAATGGTGTAGTCATTTTCTAGTGAAAATACACTGGGACTTGGATGAGTGATCGCCAAACTCACTTGTTCCTCATGAAAGGTTAGAAATTTCTGATCTTGGGCAGCAGAATTTCCTCTCTTCATTCGCCCCCCACCCACCCACTCACTCCTGCCATCTGTGTACTAAATAGGTTAAGAAAAAGAGAGAGATGAACTTTCTAAATGTGCTAGAGACTTACAAGTCATTGGGAAGTGCTGCACCATCCTCCCACACCCAGGTCCTATTCACTGCATTACGGGATAATCCAATCCACAAGCGACATGACAATGACACTATGAAACCCTATATGGGAACAAATACTAATTATTTCACTTCAATTCCATCCTATGCCATTCCCTGTGTTAAAATGTCTAACCGACCAAACACTTGTTTTTTCCCTCAAGACATTTTCCAAGAGACTTATTAGAAATCATGTTTTTTTCCCATCATTTTAAGATGCACCTACTTCCTGAAGAACATAAGAATGGCCATACTGGGTCAGACCAAAGGTCTATCTAGCTCAGTATCCTCTCTTCTGACAGTGGACAAGGCCAGGTGCCACAGAGGGAATGAACAGAACAGGTAATCATCAAGTGGTCCATCTCCTGTCGCCAATTCGTAGCTTCTGGCCAACAGAGTCTACACCATCCCTGCCCATCCTAGCTAATAGTCACTGATGGACCTATCCTCCATGAATTTATCTAGTTCTTTTTTTAACCCTGTTATAGTCTTGGCTTTCACAACATCCTCTGGCAAGGAATTGCACAGGTTGATTGTGTGTTGTGTGAAAAAAATACTTCCTTTTGTTTGTTTTAAACCTGTTGCCTATTTATTTCCTTTGGTGTTATGAGGAGTAAATAACACTTCCTTATTTACTTTCTCCACACCAGTCATGATTTTATAGACCTCTATCATATCCCCTCTTAGCTGTCTCTTTTCCAAGCTGAAAAGTCCCAGTCTTATTAATCTCTTCTCATATGGCAGCCATTCCATATCGTTAATAATTTTTGTTGCCCTTTTCTGAATCTTTTCCAATTCCAATATATCTTTTTTGAGATGTGGGCAGACCCTGCATTTTTATAGAGGCAATATGATATTTTCTGTCTTATTATCTATCCCTTTCTTAATGATTCCCAACATTCTGTTCGCTTTTTCAACTGCCGTTACACATTGAGTTGATGTTTTCAGAGAACTATCCACAATGACTCCAAGATCTCTTTCTTGAGTGACAACAGATAAATTAGATTCCATCATTTTATATGTATAATTGGGATTATGTTTTCCAATGTGCATTACTTTGCATTTATCAACACTGAATTTCATCTGCCATTTTGTTGCATAATGACCCAGTTTTGAGAGATCCTTTTGTAGCTCTTTGCAGTCTGCGTGGGACTTCACTATCTTGAGTAGTTTTGTATCATTTGCAAATTTTGCCACCTCACTTTTTACCCCTTTTTCCAGATAATTTTTGAATATATTGAATAAGACTGGGCTCAGTACAGGCCCCTGGGGACACTACTATTTACCTCTCTTCATTCTGAAAACTGACCATTTATTCCTACCTTTTGTTTCCTGTCTTTTAACCTGTTACCAACCAATGAGAGGACCTTGCCTCTTATCCCATGACTGCTTACTTTGCTTAATAGACTTTGGTGAGGGACCTTGTCGAATGCGTTCTGAAAATCTAAATACACCATATCCACTGGATTCCCCTTGTCCACATGCTGGGTGACCCCCTCAACGAATTCTAGTAGATTGGTGAGGCATGATTTCCCTTAACAAAAACCATGTTGATTATTGCCCAACAAATTATGTTCATTTATGTGTCTGACAATTTTTTTCCTTACTATGTTTTCAACCACTTTGCCTGGTACTGAAGTCAGCCTTACCGGCCTGTAATTGCTGGAGTCACCTCTGGAGCCTTTTAAAAAGTTGGCATCACATTTGCCTTCCTCCAGTCATTTGGTACAGAAGCTGATTTAAATGATAGGTTACACACTACAGTT
This sequence comes from Mauremys mutica, assembly GCF_020497125.1. Classification (NCBI taxonomy): domain Eukaryota; kingdom Metazoa; phylum Chordata; order Testudines; family Geoemydidae; genus Mauremys; species Mauremys mutica. The sequence goes on along the minus strand of NC_059072.1, from coordinate 145,663,749 downwards.
AGTAGTCCTGTAATTTCACATTTGAATTCCTTCTTAACTCTTGGGTGAATACCATAGGCAACTAGTAACTGCTGATAGTAAAAGGGAACAATTTAAAGTTTATGGTGGTATTGCATTGCCCCATACATGGTGCTTGCAGCACTGCCCAAATTTAGTGCTAACAGACCTTACAGGGACACTGTGAAACTGACTATACACAAAATGCTATCAATACATAAAATAAACAAACTGAAGAGAAAAAAAAAAGTAGAGGAGCCCCCCCCCCCTTCTCTTTTGGTTTTCGTAATCTTACTTGTTAGCTTGTCACTATCGTAGATACAGTTTTCAGACAGAAATGTGATTTTCAAGTTGACATTGTGCCCTTAGCCGTGATCCTACATTTTTGCTCACCTGGAGAGGAATGCAGGACTCCTAGACCTGTAGGGAATTCCAGACTGACTGTCACAGGCCTGGTGTAAAGCAAGACTTTGATGGTGGCCATCTTAATAAAAAGTGTAAGCACTTTTGCAACCCTGCTTTCAGGAAATACTACTCTACAGCCAACCTTAGATCTTTTGTACGTACTGGAAACTGGACAAATCATTATCGATCAAGCATTTTGTGCTCCAGAAAGACCCCAGGAGAAAGTATGTTTCCAGAATCACGGCAAGTGATCTGGTCCATACACAAGCAGGGTATCCAAATTAATTTATTCCTATCTCTCCTTATTTGGGAAATTGTGTTGTCAGACATAGAAACACCTAAAAAGAGTATCTGGTGGAAAAATGTCTGTAGTCATACTCCCTGCTGTTAGTTGTAGGAGGAATTTGTATAGTTTATTTTTAAGTTGGAACAATTACCCCTGTAACAGATGCTTTGACATGAGGAAAATAAAGCTGACAGGCATTCAGGGAACACCACCTAGAACTGGAAAATTATTCTGTAGCGCTCCTGAGATCAAACAAGGTTCTATTGAGCTCAGGCCTGATGGAACTCTCATATTCAGTCTATCCTCCTGTTAATTGGAAGGGATAGCTAGATGCACAAGAGAACTCGAGTGCACAGAACTGTTCTGAGTAGCATAAGGAAGCTCAATGGCTCTTTCATACACAGAACATAAGAATGCATCAAACCATAGTTAAACATTAGAGGCCTATATTCCTTCACATTAGTGGGGTGAGTCTATAATGAGGTTGAGGACCCATACCTTAAAAGGCTCAAAGCGAGCAACATACTTGAACAATATAGAAAGATGTAGCCTGCTGTTAACCATGAATATCCCACTAACTCCTGAGTTTTTGACTTGTAATAAAATGAGGCCTCACCAATATCGAATAGAGGGGAATGATCACAATCCTCGATCTGCTGGCAATGCCCCTATTTATACAGCTCAAAATGCAGTTAGCCTTCTTGGCAACAAGGGCGCACTGTTGACTCATATCCAGCTTCTTGTCCACTGTAACCCCTAGGTCCTTTTCTGCAGAACTGCTGCCTAGCCATTTGGCCCCTAGTCTGTAGCAGTGCATGGGATTCTTTCATCCTAAGTGCAGGACTCTGCACTTGTCCTTGATGAACCTCATCAGGTTTCTTTTGGCAAAATCCTCGAATTTGTCTAGGTCCCTCTGTATCCTGTCCCTACCCTCCAGCATATCTATCACTCCTCCCAGTGAAGTGTCATCTGAAAGCTTGCTGAGGGTGCAGTCCACACCATCCAGCAGATCGAGGGACGTGATCATTCCCCTCTATTCGACATTGGTGAGGCCTCATCTGGAGTACTGTGTCCAGTTTTGGGCCCCACACTACAGGGAGGATGTGGAAAAATTGGAAAGAGTCCAGCGGAGGGCAACAAAAATGAATAGGGGGCTGGAGCACATGACTTATGAGGAGAGGCTGAGAGAACTGGGATTGTTTAGTCTGCAGAAGAGAAGAATGAGGGGGATTTGATAGCTGCTTTCAACTACCTGAAAGGGGGTTCCAAAGAGGATGGATCTAGACTGTTCTCAGTGGTAGCAGATGACAGAACAAGGAGTAATGATCTAAAGTTGCAGAGGGGGAGGTTTAGGTTGGATATTAGGAAAAACTTTTTCACTCAGAGAGTGGTGAAGCACTGGAATTGGTTACCTAGGGAGTAGGTGGAATCTCCTTCCTTAGAGGTTTTTAAGGTCAGGCTTGACAAAGCCCTGGCTGGGATGATTTAGTTGAGAATTGGTCCTGCTTTGAGCAGGGGGTTGGACTAGATGACCTCCTGAGGTCCCTTCCAACCATGATATTCTATGATCCTCCAGATCATTAATGAAGATATTGAACAAAATCAGCCCCAGGACCGACCCTTGGGGCACTCTGCTTGATACCAGCTGCCAACTAGACATGGAGCCATTGATCAGTACCTGTTGAGCCAGCTTTCTATCCATCTTATAGTCCTTTCATCCAGCCCATAGGACTTTAATTTGCTGGCAAAAATACTGTGAGAGACCGTCTCAAAAGACCGTATCCTAACATTTTGCTTGCTTTTTAACCCCTGTGGCTGCACAGTGAGTGAAGGTCTTCCCTGAGCTGGCTGCAGTAATGTAATGTTCTTCTCTTTCTCCTGTTCATACAGGATGCACTTAGGTATTTAAGTAGATGAAACTACTTCATGAATTATGAAAAAAAATCTTTGGTATAAAACTTGGCTAAAATATGGTTGTTTAAATACATGTTAGATCAGGGGCGGCTCTAGGCACCAGTACGCCAAATGTGTGCTTGGGGCGGCAAGCCACGGGTGACGTTTTGCCAGTTTCCGCGAGGGTGGCAGGCAGGTTGCCTTCGGTGGCATGCCTGCGGAGGGTCCGCTGGTCACGCGGCTTCGGCGGACCTCCCACAGGCATGCCTCCAAATCTGTGGGACCAGGGACCTCCCGCAGGCAAGCTGCCGATGGCAGCCTGCCTGCCGTGCTTGGGGTGGCAAAATACCTAGAGCCGCCCCTGTGTTAGATCAAAATGTGTGTGACGTTGCACTCCATATGTTTTATGGAAATACTTTTATAAGTGTGAATATGATGGAACTGGAATATGCTTTATACAAAAGGTCTCTTTTAAGGTATCATTTCAAAGGTTATAACCTACTGAATATATTCATCCTGTTTGTATGAATGTATAATTCTTGTATCTGAAACTAGGAATACGAAATATAACTCTGAGGTCCTATTATAATTATGTAAAGTGTGGGCCATTAATGGTGGTTTAGAATCTTGATGGCTCCCATTGACTAGGACAATTGGTTGCAAATGGCTCTGTTTACCTGCAAGCCTTCCTATGTACTTGTAGGCCAGCCCATGGTAATGAAGAATGAGGTCTTACAGTGACATGTGACCATGTCACATGATACTGGAATCCATCTTCAACCGGGTGCTCTTCCATTTAGAAGGAGGAGTGGAGAGCCAGGGAGACAAAAGATTCCCACCTTGTGCCAAAGCTATAAAAGGGGGTGGAGAAGAACAAAGGGGGGGCCCAGTCATGAGAAAGCCCCTGCTTTTCACCTAAAATGTCTGCTGGAACTAATAAGGACTGTACCAGGGGAAAGGACTGGGCCTAGACTAGGAAGGAATCTAGTCTGTGAAAGAAGCTTATTGGAACATCTCTGAGGGTGAGATTTACCTGTAATCAGTTTCTTAATGTATTAGGCTTAGACTTGTGTGTTTTGTTTTATTTTGCTTGGTAACTTACTTTGTTCTGTCTGTTATTACCTGAAACGACTTAAATTCTACTTTTTCTACTTAATAAAATCACTTTTATTTATTGATATACCTAGAGTAAGTGATTAATACCTGGGGGAGCAAACAGCTGTGCACATCTCTCTATCAGTGTTATAGAGGGTGGACCATTTATGAGTTTACCCTGTATAAGCTTTAAACAGAGTAAAAGGGATTTATTTGAGATTTGGATCCCATTGAGAACTGGGTGTCTGGGTGCTGGAGATAAGTAACCTGTGGAATGGTTTTCATTTAAAGCCTGCAGCTTTGAGGGTGTGGACCCAACCCCCCTAGCATATTTGGCTCAACAAGGCAGTGTTCTGGAGTCCAAAGCTGGCAGGGAAAATGAGCTCAGAGGTAGTTTCAGCACATCAGGTGCGAGTCCCAAGGCAGTCTCGGTGACTGAACCCATCACACAGTGTGCCTACTTTATACAACTTAATTGAGTTGTGATAAGGACACTTCAGTGTAGTTATGAACTAGCAGGCAAAGCAGTTATTTCTCTCAGGAGAAACCTTGCTATATTGCAGTTAAAGAGGAAGACAGCAGAGTCTTCTTCATGGCTTCTGCTAAAGATTTTACTCCTCCATTAAGTGCAGAATTGGGTCCTTGGATTGAAATCATATTGTACAAACAGTGCAAATAGTACTCACATAAGTAATCAATGTACCAACATTAGCTTTATTCCACATCACTACTGTAATTGATTTCAATAAGGCTACTTGTGTAAATAATGTTGCACATGTGTGGAAATGTTTGAAGGATTAGGCCCTAATCTACTAATTTAGGGAGTGTCGCATTATCAGTCACAAAACTCTGGAACTGCTAACTTAATCAGCACTCATTCCTGAAGCATTTCCCATAGTCTGACTTGATTTTACCTTGCAAAACTCCACACATGCATAGTAAATAATTTTTGGGGGGTGGTGGGGGGGAACAAGCAAATAAAATATTGCTTTCATTAAAATATTGTAAATTCAGGTTAGTAGAATGTGTGCCTCTGCTGGTAAATTTCATAACAATTTTGCAAGCATGACTCACATGCAAAAGGTATTCATAGTCAAGCAAGAATGAGTAACTTGCACCAAGTTACCTTGATATCGCTCGCATGTCAGTTACTCAGTTCCATACCCTGGCATGATAATTGCTTTTAAATGTTTCTACAAGTGTTGGCTGCAGGCCTTTTTTAAAATGCCCTAAGAGCAATAATTGTTGCCTCAAAGAAGGCAATAACCTCCAGACACACAGACTAAGAGTTTATTTTTCCCTTTAAATATGTGCCCCAGTTAGGCTCCAAAATACATGACCCAATTTAAAAAAAAATGAAACTGATGGGTACTTTGAAAAACCAAGCCACTTACTTAAGAACCTGAATAAGGATTTAGGGCTCTGATCCTGTTCCCATTGAGATCAATGGTAATAGTATCCTTGAGTTCAGTGATACAAGATAATGCCCTATGTGCCTAACTTAAGCACCCATTCTTTAAAGTCTCATTCCTAATATTTTAATAAATACTCTGTCCTTCTATAGCACATTCTTCCAAAGTTTCACAGACAAATTCATCATCACATGCTCTTCTTAGCTAAGAATTATCCCCATTTTACAGATAGGGAAACTAAGGCAGGGAGAAATTAAGCAAATTGCCTAAAGGACGTTTGTGACAAAATAATAGTAATATTTAGGTCTTATCAAGAGAAGCCAGTGTTTTAACCACAAGACTATCCTCTCCCGCCTTTGAATTTCATATCAACACGCAACAAACATTTGGAGGATGCAATGGAGTTTTAAGTGCTCATAAGCTACTAGTAGGCTGGCCCAGATCACACAAGTTTGGTTTCTTTCATGAAATATGAGTCTGATTCTGCACTCATGCAATAGTTGGAACTCAGGCAGGGCCTTATTTAAAGTAAAATACCTGTTTCTTACCCTTATGGCTTTAAAGGAATTCTGTTCATTGCCAAAAGCACATCAGGGATTTCTGTTTAGCTTATTGGGTGGCCGGAAGAATCCAGGCCAATAAACTTCTCTCTCCCACAGAAATCCCCCATCCCCCATGGGTTTTGCCTCCCCCAAATACTCACCCACCATCGCTAGCCCCTGGCTCTGCAGATGTCCCCGGCACTGCTGCTCACCCCTGCCAGACGCCCATCCAGGACAGCCACATGGCTCCTTCTTTGCCCCTCCCCACCACCAGACTCCCAGCCCTGGCCTATCCTGCCTTCCTGCCCCCCATGATCCCCGTGATCATCCCCAGTGTCCCCGAAGGCCCTTCCTTCCTCCCTGCTCCCCCTCCTCCCTCCTGTGAGCTCTCCCATTTTGCCCCATCACTGCAAGAAAGAAGCTCCCCTTCTTACTCACCGGCAGCGGCAGGCAGAGCTATTCCAGCAAGTTCAAGCAGGCAGGCACATACCTGAGCACAGCTGGTGGGCAGGACAGGACAGGACAGGAGAGGGACAGCTTCACCCCTGGCCCCTCTGGAATGTGCCCCCTCCCCCCCAAGGCATCTGGGGAGGGGCATGTGACCATTCATGCCCCTCCCTAGCATCACCCCTGGTGAATACCATCTGGTCCTGGTGAATTATTACTATTTAGTTTGTCAATTTGTTCCAAAACCTCCTCTAATGAAACCTCAGTTTGGGACTGTTCCTTAGATTTGTCACCTAAAAAGAATGGCTCAGGTTTGGGAATCTCCCTCACATCCTCAACCACGAAGACCGATGCAAGGAATTTAAGAGCTCACATTACAGTTACAGCCCTTCTACCTATGGATACCTGACAACTGGATGTATTTTCCCTGGTTAATGATAATAAGCAGCCACAAGGCTTGAGCACTCTTGGCCTTTGCTGGTCATAGGAGAGTGAGAGACCCACATCTGTTATGTGGCAGTGGAAAGCACTGGTCTGTAGCACCTTTCACATAGCATTGCCATTAATTCCTTCAGTCAGTTTTTAAATTTCTTTTATTACTTTCTCTAATTTAATGCATTGACTACCAAGTTCCCCTTGATACTGGCCAAGAATACTATGCATAGGTGGTGTCATTTTATCAGTGGCAATATGAACATGCAATATAAAACCTACACCCATTGCTGCATTCATTCCTGGTTTGGCATCTACAGTAAGTGAAGAAGGAAAAGACATTACCAGTTCTTCCTTGCTTTCTATCTTAAGAAGTCTGGAATCATGGGAAGAACAATAATCTTTACTTCCTTGCCATGTTTTCCATTCAGTAGACAGGTGGTAACAGACTTCTCCATACCAGAACCAATTCTCTGGGCAAAGGCTGCATTTCTGGCCTTGAAAAGAGAATAAATATTTTTTACTCATGACTGATGCTGATTAATACTGAATATTGTGTAACGTACTGGCTGTTCTGTGTCACCACTGCTCTACCATGAGGCCTTATATCCCACCAAATATGAGTGGGTGGGTGAGTGTGGGTGTGTACAACTGCCCTCTCTTGGTTAGAATTAGACTTACATGTTCCCATTGCCATCCAGGAGCCCAAATGTCTGCACTGAAATTTTATAGCCCCTCAGACCCAAGCTCCGTGAGTTTGAGTCCATTGACCAGGGCCAGTCACAGCCGTCCCGTAGGTCTTTTATCACAGTGTAGACATAACTTATAACTGCTAAATCCTTTCCAGCAGTATTACTGCCAAGCCAGTTATTCCCCCATTTGATTGTTCAGTCCTAAATGTAGCACTCATATCTATATTACTATCTTAGTTTCCCAATGGTATCTAATTACTCTGAAATCTAAAAGCTGTGGTATGTGGCCAGGCCAAATCATTTTACTGTTAAAAGAACAATTGTGAAAAAAGATGTAAATGTTGCAAAGGAATAATAAATGAAGTAATGGATAATCTAGAAGCAGCAGTAGAATTTAATCTATATAATGCAGATTATTTTTCAGTTGCTACTGATACAAGGAAGGACTGAGATGAGGGATAATTTGAATATACTAGACCTCTGACCTCAGTATCTTGGGACATCTGATGTACCTTCAAGGTTAGACACCCCATCTAAGTTTCTAGATGTGCCAGGGCCTTCTAGGTCTGTAGACACAAAGCTGTGCTGCCTCCCCCATGCAGGACATGCAGATTTTGTCATGGGATAGTCTTATCCAGTGAAAAGTTGTCAGTGGATTTAAAAAATCCAGTGCAAGAATAATATCAAATTATAATGAGCTTCTCAACTGTATAATGAGCTTCGTGGATATCTGGATATCAAGTAAGGTAATGTGGTCAACAAGTCCTGTGGACTGAAGCTTCCCTGGTGTTTCAGAACCCATATTGGCCAGACCAGTCACATTCTTGATTTTCTCTAAGAATTTTGGCTGTAGATTTTATGTTGACAACATTCCCCATTCTCAATATTACTAGAGAGGATTCCCTTGGGAATTTGCCAGTGCTGCTCCAAAATTCTCCAAGGTATCACGGCTAAGAAAGATAAGTGATTGCTTCTTCCCAGAAGATGTATATGCCCCCTGAAGTACTGAGTCCTTGCTGTCCCCATAGAGTGAAAGGTTGTAACAAAGAGTTAACAGATCTTCTCTCTCTCACTGAGGAAACTGGTCCAGTAAAAAAGATATTACCTCACTCATCTTGTTTTGATGAAGTCTAGATAGATTAGCTCTACCGCATTGCCCTTGTCTAAAAACAGCTATCTGATCAAGGAAGATCTCAGGTTAGTCTGGTCCCACCACATGGTTACCTCTGTCACTTGTCAGCTGCTGGAGAATCTCTGAGAGGTTTGCATTTTTGGCTTGGAGTAATTCTAGCTGCTGTGAGAGATTTTTCAGTGATGCACTTGCTAAATGCGATGCCTGAGTCACTTAAAAGCAGAATAAGAAAATACAATATTGATCTTAAAAATACAGTAGGTATACAAACTTTAGCATTATAGAGGAATGAGAAACAGACGTTTATTTCATATTCTTTTTGCTGCCTAAAGGACTTTAAAACAACTGCAGCATTCTTAAAATAAAAATGTGTTATTATGAAATATTTTTGATAAACCACTATACCTGGGCCCATATTCTCTGCCAATGCCATCTGCTGCCCAGGAGCTGTTTAAAGCTGCCCTGTTCTCCAGCTAGCTTTATGACAGCCATGCACCCTGCAGGGGTTGTCTAAACTCCTTCAGCTGGGAAGGGCCCATGAGAGAACATCTGACATCTAGGAACAGCTGGCCTGCCCATGACAAATCCTTTCATGAGGTCTGCAAGGAAGAGCTATGACGGACACTACCCTATGCTAGTGGAATTCCCAGCTGGGCAGATATAGATAGTTTCCACTCCCTTTGGGTGGCTCAGAGGATCATTGTATAATAAAATATAACCATATTTATTTATGGTGAAAGTCACCCCCTCTGCATGTGCATTTCTACTTATCACTGAACTATATTAAATAGTTTTATAAGGAGAATGTCTCTCAGTTACACTGGAGTCAATATGGAATTTCTCTCCTGTAGTCAGTGGGGGGAGGGATAGCCTGCTAAACCCAGGGTTGTGAGTTCAATCCTTGAGAAGGCCACTTAGGGATCTGGGGCAAAAATTGGTCCTGCTAGTGAAGGTAGGGGGCTGGACTCAATGACCTTTCAAGGTCCCTTCCAGTTCTAGGAGATTGGTATATCTCCAATTATTAACTTGAAATTTGTGTCAGTGAGTGCAGAATCTGTCCATGAAGATTTTTTTCCTTTCAAATACTTACCCTGGATACCCAAAATCCCTGCTGTTACCAGGAATGTCAGGCAGAGGATCCCCAAAATCAGTGCTGTGCATCGCCATTTGGAAGGCAAAGGGGTGGATTCTAATAAAGAAAAGTGAGATGTGGACAGAAAGACAAGAATCGTGTCACTCTGGAGTATATTTGTGTTGTACCTGTCTAAGCTAGGAGCCCAAATGATTGTCAATGATCAAATATCAGTACCTACCAACCCCATTTCCCATGAGATTTGGCTACGTTGCTCACCCTCCTCCCTATCAGGAGTAAACAGGCCAATCACAACATACCATTTATTATTGTTTGTACTAAACCAGCAACAGGAGGCCCCCAACCAAAATCAGAGCCCTACCATGCGAGGCCCTGTACAAACACAAAGTAGGAGGCAGTCCATGAAGACCTTAGAAGCTAAATTTAACAAAGGATGAGAGGGGAAACAGGTGAAGTGATTTGCCCAAGGTCATACATCAGGTCAGTGGCAGAGCTGGGAATATAACTCTCATCTCCTATCTCCCCGCCCACTGGTCTATCTTCTGCACCACTCTTCTCTTTGGCTTAATGCCCTTGTCTTCAATACAGTTATAGCAAAAATGAATTTGGGCCATTAGCCAAATGAGTATGGGAGGTTGAAAAATGCGTACTTTTTTTTTTAAGATGGAAATTTGGGTTTTCTACTAAATAGAGGTAAAATTCTTATTTTCCATGAAAAACTTCAACCTTACATCAAAAAATAGAACACTCAAAAACTGAAACATCATGGGGAGATTGGAAAATTCCCAACTAGTTCTAATATCAGCCAATTAAACATTTTTTCCATTAGAAAGTGTTATTTAATTGAACCTGTTCACAAGAAAGAGTAAGTTTTGATGAATCTAACTAAACAAACAAATCTGAAAAAAAGTTTTGAAATTGTCAAAATACGACACTATATTTATTGTATACTAAAAAGTTTATACTATAAAAAGTTTAACATTTTTTTAAAAGTCAAAGTCAAAACAAAATGTTCCAAGATTATTCAAATTAAATGTTGCATTTGAACAAATTAGATTTTTTTCTGGATTATCAGTTGAAGAAATATTTCCACTTTGTCATCTTGTTTTGAGAGAGGAAAAATGTTAACATCTTGAAAACTCACGGGAAAACTGCCCAGATCTACTGAAAATCAAAAATACTCAGCTGAAAATTTTGGTGTAATATTATTAGCTGAAAACTGAAGTTTTCAACCTGAAAGTTTCGAAACATTTTGTTTTTTGTTTAGCAAACTAAAATATTCTAACATTGATTAGCCAATTAAAAACTAAATATTTTATTTTGATTTTCTGTTGGAACCATTCTGTTTTCTGATGAAAGTTTTCAGGCTTGGAGTTTATGACAAAAAGTAGAAATTCTCCTGGGATAAAACAATTTCAGATGATCAACATATTTGTTGACAAACCTTACATTTAACATTGGTTACTGTACATGGCAAAAAATAGACACTTTTGTTTTTGTCATGGCCAAAAATAAAAAAGTAATAATTGTACTTGAGAGACAATAAGGGAAAAGTTATGATGAACAATATTTTAATTATTATGAAGTTTATTCTTCATTAGAAAAGTGATACATAGCTCTTACAGATAGTTTGGGACAACAATATAGTAAAACATGTAAATAGGGCTGGTTGTCTGTTGCAGTAAACAGAAAGTATGCATGGACATGAGTAAAAGATACAACATTTTCAACTTTTATTTAATATTTAACCAATGCTGTAGTTTAAAATCAGTTGTTGTTTTTTTCACTTTATTCCCCTATACTTCATGATACGTACAGAGAGCTTGCTTAGAACCAGGTTAACTGAGGTGACAGAGATCATCATTCCCTTTTTTGAAGTGAAAAACCGAAGATATTTTTAAGATTTTGTCATGGAAATCATGGCCCTAACAAACAATACAACCTGGTTTAGATTATCATGTTCATCCAGCTAGTTTAATTGGAGCTTGAGAGTAGATTTTTTTTTAAACACAAATCCAACATGATTTATGCATTGAGGCAAAACAGGAGTGCTCCTAAGAGAAGGAACATCCTGTAACAGATCACCTCATTAACTACACAACTCAAATCTCCAGGCAAAGAGCCAATCAGCCCTGCACAATTCAAACGATACAGATCACAAAGCACTAATCTTACTATGATATATAAGACTGTTCAAGGACATCTTCATTTCATTTTACATCTCCTCTTACAAACTTAGACTTAAGAATCTCCATTTTCTAAACTTCCAGTTCTAGATCTGAGCTTTGTGTTGTTTCTGAGCAATCAGATTGTGCGTATGGTGACACTAGTTTACTTTACATTTCAGTTTCTTTCCTGAAGCACTGATGTGATCTTTCCAGCATCTGAGTCCTTGTCTACACTAGAAAAGGTTTACTGGTACAACTATACTGGCAAATCCTCTTAGTGTAGATGTAGCTAAACCAGTAAAAGAGTCCTTTTGTCAGAATTTATACCAAGGTGATTGCCCTAGCCTGATTTTATATTGCCTTGTCAGTTAAAAGATTTCATGTGCCCTTTTTTCATTTGTTTGTGTTTTGGGTCCCCTCCCCCACACCTCCTCCCTCCCACACACTTAGGACATGTTGGAGCACTCTACAATTCACAGCCCCATAGTCCAGAATATGGTATTAGAATGAGGTAAGGAAAAAAAACCCATCAAATTACACAGTTATTTTGTGTGTGTAACATGGTTCTCTAAAACCTTTTAGTAATAATTAGTTATTGCCAGCACTAGCACCCTTTTTGTTGATGCAGGGGTGGCCAGTGGCTATTTTTTCTGTATCTCAGAGATACCCTACTGGCATAAAGACTTTTTTTCCAGTATATCCCTGCAAGTAGGATTGTGATTTTTCCACATTCCTAACCCATCTTGTTATGCCAGCAAAACCTTTAAGCATAGACCAGGCCTAATTCTTTACTCCCAGACTGGTTACTGGGGCTGTTTAAAGGCCAAAGTGCAACAAAACACTTAGAGGGCACATGACTGGGAAGAAGTCGCAGCAGCGTGCAAAGAAGTTATAAGAACTATAAAATGGTGATGTGACCTGATGTTTTTAAAGGAATGCCATATCTTAGGAACCCCTTCTCCAAATGCCCCCAAATTTGATTCACTAGTGCTATGCAGAGCCCTTGTAAGGCTCTGCAAATTTCAAGGCAACCTGACTACATGTTCTGATTCTAGAGCATTTAGAAAAATTGGTTGTTGAAGAGTAGACTAGTCTCAAGATTAAGAAAAGCATTGCTACCATTTCACTAAAATCCCTAGCGAATATCTTACCACTGGGAACATCAGGAGCTTTAGGTGTTGTGATACCTTTGTTTGTTCCTGAAGGTTCATGAGTGAAGGCTGGATTCCTAGAACGAAAATTTAAAATGGTGTATCCATCCTCATCCTCCATATCTACTTCTTTGCTGCCGCCACCTTCTGAGATATAATACCATGGACAGACACACAGTACAATTGCCTGTTACAACAGGACCAGCAGTGACCTACAAAGGAAATGTTATAGTATTTGAAGATAGAAACTGAAACCATACATGGGAAGTCCAGACAAGTAGTTTGAGATGTCCTTCTCTTAGCAAAGTGTTAAGAGCAAAGAGACTTTTGTCTTTACAAGTTAAAGTTACACTGTTAAGATTACACCTCTAAAATCCAACCTTGTTTTTTCTTAAAAATTACATGTAATTTCTCTTTCTCCAAATTTAATGCTGTGCTCACCACCATAATATTTGATCAGCACTAGAGCTGTCGAGCAATTAAAAAAAATAATCATGAATATATTGATTTCAATTACAACACAGAATACAAACTGCACTGATCACTTTATATTTATTTTTGATTACAAGTGTTTGCACTAAAAAAAAACAAAAGAAATAGTATTTTTCAATTCACCTCATACAAGTACTGTAGTCAAATCTCTTTATCATGAGAGTTGAACTTACAAATGTAGAATTATGTACAAAAAACTGCATTCAAAAATATAAAACATTGTAACATTTTAGAGCCTGCAACTCCACTGTCCTAATTCTTGTTCAGTCAATCGCTCAGACAAACAAATGTGTTTACATTTTCAAGAGGTAATGCTGCCCACTTCTTGTTTACAATGTCACCTGAAAGTGAGAACAGGTGTTCACATGGTACTGTTGTAGCCGGAGTAACAAGATATTTGCGTGCCAGATGTACTAAAGATTCATATATCCCTTCATGCTTCAACCACCATTCCAGGGGACATGTGTCTATGCTAATGACAGGTTCTGCTTGATAATGATCCAAAGCAATGCAGACCGATGTGTGTTCATTTTCATTATCTGAGTCAGATGCCACTAGCAGAACGCTGATTTTCCTTTTTGGTGGTTCGGGTTCTGTAGTTTCCTCATCGGAGTGACTCAGATTTTGGAAGGCACTTCAGATTCTTAAACCTTGGATCAAATGCTGTAGCTATCTTTAGAAATCTCACATTTTTATCTTTGCGTTTTGTCAACTCTGCAGTGAAAGTGTTCTTACAATGAACAACATGTGCTGGGTCATCATCCGAGACTCCTATAACATTAAATATATGGCAGGATATGGATAAAACAGGGTTAAATACAATTCTCCTCTAAGGAGTTTAATCACAACTTTAATTAACACGTATCAGAGGGGTAGCCGTGTTAGTCTGGATCTGTAAAAGCAGCAAAGAGTTCTGTGGCACCTTATAGACTAATAGACGTATTGGAGCATGAGCTTTCGTAGGTGAATACCCACTTCGTCGGATGCATGTAGTGGAAATATCCAGGGGCAGGTATATATATGCAAGCAAGAAGCAGGCTAGAGATAACGAGGTTAGTTCAATCAGAGAGGATGAGGCCCTCTTCTAGCAGTTGAGGTGTGAAAACCAAGGGAGGAGAAACTGCTTTTGTAGTTGGCTAGCCATTCACAATCTTTGGTTAATCCTGAGCTGATGGTGTCAAATTTGCAGATGAACTGAAGCTTAGCAGTTTCTCTTTGAAGTCTGGCCCTGAAGTTTTTTTGCTGCACGATGGCTACCTTTAAATCTGCTATTGTGTGGCCAGGGAGGTTGAAGTGTTCTCCTACAGCTTTTTGTATATTGCCATTCTTAATATCTGATTTGTGTACATTTATCCTTTTCCGTAGGGACTGTCCAGTTTGGCCGATGTACATAGCAGAGGGGCATTGCTGGCATATGATGGCGTATATTACACTGGTGGACGTGCAGGTGAATGAACCGGTGATGGTGTGGCTGATCTGGTTAGGTCCTGTGATGGTGTCACTGGTGTAGATATGTGGGCAGAGTTGGCATCGAGGTTTGTTGCATGGATTGGTTCCTGAGTTAAAGTTACTATGGTGCATTGTGCAGTTACTGGTGAGAATATGCTTCAGGTTGGCAGGTTGTCTGTGGGCGAGGACTGGCCTGCCACCCAAGGCCTGTGAAAAAGAGGGATCATTGTCCAGGATGGAGGGGTTTTAACTGGGGACTGTATGTGATGGCCAGTGGAGTTCTGTTGGTTTCTTTCTTGGGTTTGTCTTGTAGTAGGAGGCTTCTGGGTACAGAGCCAGACGTGTACTAGACCGGATACTGGGCTAAATGGACCTTTGGTCTGACCCAGTATGGCCGGTCTTATGTTCTTACAATACAATATAGATGAAAATATAGAAGAACATCCAAAATATTTAACACATTTCAATTGGTATTCTATTGTTTAACAGTGTGATTAAAACAGCGATGAATCACGATTAATTTTTTTAATCGTGATTAATTTTTTGAGTTAATTGAATGAGTTAACTGTGATTAATTGACAACCCTAATCAGCAGATATATTTTAACAGAAAGACCCAGGACATATTTTTGCCTCTCCATCCCCCAGCTCAAAGGAAATATACATTCTTTGTTTGTATGGGTGGCTGTCAGAGGTGAGATTTTCAATTTCATTTTGAAGGTGAAACATTTGTGGCCTTGATGACTTAGTTCTAGGAGGGAGCTTCATGTTTCTGAACAGCTACTGAGATATCTATCTCCAGTGTTTTCTGGTGTTACTCACATGATTGAGAACTCCATTTTTCCTGTAGAATTTAGCTGTCAAAAGTAGTCATGGTCACAGAGGAAGAGATATTTAAGGTTGTCACAGTTCAGGGTAATTGCACATCTATTCCCCATCCACAGTAGACCAAGAGCATCCTCTTAAAGATTTCTATCTCACAGCTGTCACCTCTGGGGAAGAGGCCTGCATGTCTCTCTCTACTGACCAGGGTTTTTTCAGATTGTACAGTTGCCTGAGTTCACTGTGACATCCCCAGCCAGTCACTCCACCCAAAGAGGCCAATATCTGTGCTTTTCTCTCTCTCAGAAGTTATGACAAGTGTATGGCCAGCAGTTACAAGTTACCACACAGCTCTTTATAAGCAAGCACACTTATTCTGAGGATACAAATAAAACATATTAAAAACAAGTGACCCTACATACACGCTAAAATCTTACTAGAGTTCATCCCAACTCCAACCTCGGTCTCTGCTAGGTATCAGTCCTTTAAGACCCACAGCTGGGTTCTCCCCGGATTTACAAGTTCATACATGTTTCAGATTCAGAACCAGAACAACAGTGAATAATTCAGTCTTTCCTTTATACAGCATAAGCCTTTGTACTTAATCTTACATAACAGGTGATCAAGAGACTATGAAACCCCTTCTCAGGGCACAGCTTCAACAGGCTGGGTTTTTGCATACCTGGAGGTGGGGAGTTGGCATTCACCTCCCCCTACATCTTTCCCAAGAAAACCACTTAATGCTTTTTGTTCCAAAAGTCTATTCTTGCCTGGCACATTGTTCAATATAGTCCCTTAAACCCCCACATCTCACATCTGTCACAGCTCCCCCATGAGACATATATTCCAAGCCCACAACACCATGTAAACCATTCATTTAATACAGTGGATCACAAAGATATTTAAACTTAATTCAATACAATCTCCCAAGGATATAGCAGGAAATTACCATACCTGACATAAAGGCAACTGGAGCTTTTTCCATGAAAGGATTGGGAGATCAGGGCCAAAGACCAGTAATTGGCTCAGCGCACATCAGAAGTTACCTGTCTGTTCTCAAACTTCATTATCATATGCTGTCAAAATGGCAATAATAGTTTTACTAACATTAAAACTAAAGAGCTTCCAACCATATATGATGTATATTTTCAATGTATTTTCAGTGAAGAACTAAAAATCAGATTCCTGTTCTGCTCACCTAAATTATTCTAAAACCAGTTGAGATTATACAATGGACTGAGAAGTAGAAAGAACAAATCTACTTTCTGCACTCATTGCTTCTCTGGAAATCATGGTAAAGTCTACGGTAAGAGATGTATTTAAAACTGCTCCTGCTTTATCTTTTTCTCTTCTTAAATAGTGTTTGAATAATGGGCAGGAAGAGGAATAAAATAGAATTAATCCCTAAAGCCAAGATAACTATTAAAAGAGACTAAAAAGCATAATTTCCTTTAAACAGAAAATGTTTAAGTAAAGGGTACCTCACTCAGAGGACAAGAGTAAAGAATTCTTAGAGGCAAAACAAAGTTTCTGTATACTAAAAATATCTAGACAACAGGACATAAACAGTAAAATTGTTTGATGAAGGCAGGCTGAATTCAGAACCAGATGCAAAGCAATAGTCACTCTCCATAAGGCCCCAGATTTAGCCCATCTCCTAGGAAACGATGTTCCAGAAAGCAAAGGCCAAGAGCAGAAAGCTGATTGGTGATGTTTGGCAGTGGGTGTGGTTCTAGTTTCTCACTAGAAGAGTTAATTCCCAAATCCTCCTTCATAAACTCACTGAAAGTAGAGTGATTGCAGCACAGAATATGAAGGTAGTTTTGATGAATAGTATAAAAGCAACAAATCAATTCCACCAAAGTCAAAAGGTAGCGATTATTCTGAGTTCTCTTTTTGTTTGGGACATCTCTGTTATAATTCTTCTTTTTATGTGCCTTCTTGTTCCCATTCCAAAGACTTCAGCAAACAATCCTCTTATCACGAATATAGCTACTCAATTTGCATAAATATATGCATGGGCATCTCCATTTGCCAAAATTGTACAGTAAGCAATATAGTAACCAAACACTTGTGATACCTTGGGATGGAAAGACATATATCTCTGACTGCCTGACAAGTCATTATGTTATTAACATTGAGATCATTGTGGAGAGCAGGTAAATTGATAAATATTAACTAGTACTCATGAAGAAGGGCTACTAGGATGATCGGAGGAATGGAAAACCTGTCTTATGAAAGGAGACTCAAAGAGCTTGGCTTGTTTAGCCTAACCAAAAGAAGGCTGAGGGGAGATATGATTGCTCTCTATAAATATATCAGAGGAATAAATACCAGGGAGGGAGAGGAATTATTTAAGCTTAGTACCAATGCGGACACAAGAACAATTGGCCATAAACTGGCTATCAGGAAGTTTAGACTTGAAATGGTGGGGATGGTATAATGGGATAACCTAATTTTGGCAATTATTTTGTCTTTAACTACTAGTGGTAAATATGCCCAATGGCTTGTGATGGGATGTTAGATGGGGTGGGATCTGAGTTACTACACACAATTCTTTCCTCGGTGTCTGGCTGGTGAGTCTTGCCCACATGCTCAGGGTTTGGGGTCGGGAAGGAATTTTCCTCCAGGGCAGATTAGTAGAAGCCCTGGAGTTTTTTCACCTTCCTCTGCAGCGCGGGGCACGGGTCACTTGCTGGAAGATTCTCTGCACCTTGAAGTCTTTAAACTATGATTTGAGGACTTCAATGGCTCAGACACAGGTTTATTACAGGAGTGGGTGGGTGAGATTCTGTGGCCTGCATGGTGCAGGAGGTCAGACTAGATGATCATAATGGTCCCTTCTGACCTTAACTATAACTAGAGTTGGTTAGAATGAGTTATAGTGCAGACAGATACTGTTGTTTCTCAATCCTGATTTACACCTCCTACTATTCCAGTCTTGGGGTACGTCTACACTACAAGACTATTTCGAATCTACTTAATTCGAATTTGTGGAATCGACCTTATGAAGTCGAATTTGTGTATCCACACTAAATACACTAATTCGACTGTCTGAGTCCACAGTAACGGGGCCAGCGTCGACTTTGGAAGCGGTGCACTGTGGGAAGCTATCCCACAGTTCCCGCAGTCCCCGCTGCCCATTGGAATGCTGGGTAGAGCCCCCAATGCCTGCTGGGGGAAAAAATGTGTCGAGGGTGGTTTTGGGTAACTGTCATCATTGAACCGTCAATCACGCCCTCCCTCCCTCCCTCCCTGAAAGCGCCTGCGGGCAATCTGTTCATGCACTTTTCTGCTCAGTGACAGCGCGGGCGCCACAGCACTTTGAGCACGGATCCCGCTGCAGTTATGGCCGTTGTCAACTCCTCGCACCTTATCGTCCACCTCTTCCACAGTCAGCTGCTGAGAAATAGGGCTACTTTTCAATGGTGCTGCGAGCACTGGTGGACCATGGGGGACGTTTTACCAACATCAACGTCGGGTGGCCAGGCAAAGTTCATGACGTGCTTGTTTTCAGGAACTCTGGTCTGTTTAGACGCCTGCAGGAAGGTAGTTTCTTCCCGGACCACAAAATAAGTCTTGGGGATGTGCAGATGCCTATAGTGATCGTCGGGGACCCAGCCTACCCGCTAATGCCCTGCCTCGTGAAGCTCTGTGCAGGCGCCTTGCACAGCGACAAGGAACTCTTCAAGTACCAGCGAGCAGTGAGCAGCGTGACCTGTGACTGTTCAGTTTCTTTACAGAGAAGCTGAACCTCCCCCTGTTTCTTTACCAAGTGACTGTTGACTAGCATCTGCAGTTACATACCCCGCCCACCCCGCTTCCCCAACTTCCAACACACGTTTAAAAATAAAATACATGTTCCACTGTAACTTTACAAAGGTTTCTTTATTGATGACTTTGCGTTACAGGGTTGAAACTGGGACAGGGACTGTGCTGGGTAGGGTGTGCAGTGATGTAAAGACCGCCTGTAAACTCGAGGAATGACAGGCTCCTGCTCCCAGAGCGGTCTGCAGTGCCGGACTGGATGTTTCAACGGAGCCTGCCATCCCTCCTTTTTGGGACTCTGTGTGCGGGGGCTATGTGGCCTTTTGGCGGGGGAGGACGGATACAGATTCCTCTGCTGCGTGGCTCTGTGGTCCAGGACAGGGACCGTTGCATGAGATCTGTAACCCCCCTCCCCCACTACAAAGTCACATACCCCCCCACCCACACAGAACCTGCAAACCACCTCCCATACCGACCAGGGTGCGTACTGACTGCAGTGTGTGTGTGACCTGCTGCTGATCCTGCCCCCATGTCTGTACCCTGGTAAAGGTGATTGTCCTGTCAAATTACCAACCCCCTTCCCCCCCTTCAAACACAGTCTCCTCTAAAAGAACATGACGGAAACAGTACTTAACAGAAAAGTATTTTTTATTATCAGCTAGACAGTTAGGGGATGAAACTGGGATGGGGGCTTGGGTGAGGCGGGAAGGAAAGGACTTTTCAAAATGTAGGCTATGAGAGCTTTTGGGTACTTGAGCACTCTGCTGGGGT
Organism: Mauremys mutica; assembly: GCF_020497125.1. NCBI lineage: Eukaryota > Metazoa > Chordata > Testudines > Geoemydidae > Mauremys > Mauremys mutica. The sequence continues at coordinate 145,643,703 of NC_059072.1, read as the reverse complement.
GCAGTGACAGTTTACATGGCCTCTGGCGCCCCTCCTTCTGGTTATTTTGGGTGAGGGGGGTATGGGACTTTGTGGCGGGGGAGGGCGGTTGCAGATACACTGCAGGGGGGCTCTGTCCTCCTGCCGGAGGTCCTGCAGAACATGCACAAGGCGCAGGAGCATGTCCGTTTGCTCTCTCATTAGTCCAAGCAGCGTTTGAGTCGCCTGCTTGTCTTCCTCACGCCACCTCTCCTCCCGTTCGCTGAGTGAGCGCTGGTACAGAGAGAGGATCTCCCTCCACTGGCTTTGCTGGTCCGCGTCGTCTCGGGAGCACCCCATAAGTTCAGCGAACATCTCGTCCCGTGTCTTTTTATTTCGCCGCCTAATCTTTGCCAGCCTCTGTGAGGGGGATGCTGTGGCGGGTCTGGAGACAGTCCAAGCTGTGTGATGGGAAAAAGGGAGTGAATTCCTTGCCAAGATAAACTTTTGCGAAGAATGAACACAGTCTAATCTGTCTCTGTGAATTCTGGGTTGAGATCCCAGTGCCTGATGGGGCAAAAACCATTTTCGCGGGTGGTTCTGGGTAAATGTCGTCAGTCATCCCTTCCTCCGGGAAAGCTACAGCAGACAATCATTTCAAGCCCGTTTTCCCTGGATTGCCCTGGCAGACGCCACAGCGTGTAAACCATGGAGCCTGTTTTGCCTTTTGTGCCTGTCACCGTATGTGTACTAGATGCCGCTGACAGAGGCGGTCCAGCAGCGCTACACAGCAGCATGCTTCTGCTTTTGCATGACAGCAGAGATGGTTACCAGCCATATTGTACCATCTACCACACCATAAATTGGTAATAAGATGGGCATGGTTAGCAGTCCTTTTGCACTGCACCATTTGCTGCTGTCATAAGTGCCCCTGGCTGCTCTTAGCCAGGGGTGCAAAAGCCAAAGTTGGGAATGATTCCCTGAGTCAATCCCTCCTTTTTGGTATCTAACAATAGAATCAGTCCTGCCTAGAATATGGGCAAGTGTACTAGAGAACCACTGTATCAGAGAACCAGAGAGCACAGCTGCTCTGTGTCAGATCCTGCATAGATTATGAGCTGTATGCTATTCACAGGGGGTGCTCCTGCAACAACCCCACCTGTTCATTCCATTCTTCCCCAGCCTTCCTGGGCTACCATAGCATTGTCCCCCCACTTGTGTGATGAAGTAATAAAGAATGCAGGAATAAGACACAGTGACTTGTTAGTGAGAAATGAGTGGAAGGCAGCCTCCAGCTGCTATGATAGTCCAGATAGGACATTAAGGAGTGTGGAGGAGAGGAGCCCAGCATCCTGCTGCTAGTCCAGGGGCAATTGAATCTGTTCTTTACACAGGAAGGGTTGGGGGCTGATGAAGCTCAGCCCCCTGTGGCGATGATGACGATGGTTATCAGCCACATTGTACCATCTTCCAGGAAAAATTAGGGCCAGGCACCCTTGATCGACCTAACGGATGGTAGTCTGCATGGTTACCAGTCCTTTTGCACTGCCCCATGTGCCAATAGGCTGATGATGACGACGACGGATACCAGTCGTATTGCACCATCAGCCATCCATAGCGTGGGGGGAGCAAGGACGTTGGTGTTGAGTGCTGCACCATCGCGTCTATCTGCAGCATTCAGTAAAGATAGGGTGACATGTAAAAAAGTCAAGAGAGGATTGTTTTCCCTTTCACTTCTGGGGGTGGTTGGGGGGCTGCGTAAATTGCTGAGCTATGCCCTGACCCACCGCGGACACTGTTTTTGACCCTAGAAGCATTTGGAACTCAGCCAAGAATGCAAATCCTTTTCGGAGACAGCAGGAACTGTGGGATACCTTGCGTCCTCAGTCCCCCCTCCCTCCATGAGCGTCCATTTGATTCTTTGGCTTTCCGTTACGCTCGTCACGCAGCAGCGCGCTGAGTCTCTGCTATGCCGTCTGTCCGGAGATTTTTTAAAAATACTTTGGACCAGGCGTAACATTACAGTAATTCCCCTAATTACATGCAGGAGTCTCCGAGCGAGATCACCCTGAGGATGGTCACTGAAGGAGATAGAGAGCGCATGCTGCGTGAAAGCCAGCACAAACCAGGGCCCTACGCAGCCGTGCTCGGGGAGGCAATGCTCCCTGAGTACCTCATGAAAGCCTGGCGCGGAAAAGTGTGCTACCACGGAGCACCCAATAAGGCAGCTCTCCCCAGGAACCTCCTGTGGAGGCTTTTCGATTACCTCCAGGAGAGGTTCGTGGAGATCTCCCAGGAGGATTTCTGTTCTATCCCCATATATAGAGAGACCTCCTTTTCACATACTTCAGATTCCTGTTATATTAAGAATAAAAGTTTACATGGTTAAAGCACTTACCAACTGCTCCTTCCCCTGATTCAGGATCCGGGTTAATGGCCGGGAACGGTTGGTAGGGGATCTCCGTGACGGTAATGAAGAGATCCTGGCTGTCGGGGAAACCAGCGTTGTAAGCGCTGTCGCCTGCCTCGTCCTCCAGAAACTCTTCTTCATCTTCCCCGTCTGTGAACATCGCCGAGGAACTGTCCATCGACACTGTCCCATCGTCAGAGTCCATGGTCACTGGTGGGGCACTGGTGGCAGGCTCCGTAGCGTCCGTTTGCCGCTTTGTTTTTTTGGTAGCCTTGTCTGGGGTCCTTGATTTTCACGCGGCGCTGCGTTGCATCCCGGCTGTATCCTCTGTCTCTCATGGCTTTGGAGACCTTCTCGTAGGTCTTTGCATTCCGTTATTTGGAGCGCAGCTCCGAAAGCAGAGACTCCTCGCCCCTCACTCCAATCAGATCCAAGAGTTCCCGGTCAGTCTATGCTGGGTCCCTCTTTCTATTCAGAGATTACATGAACTCCTCTGCTGGAGAGCTCTGCATCGCTGCCGGTGCTGCTGAGCTCGCCCCGATGTCCAACCACGAAATGAGATTCTAACTGTCCAGACAGGAAAAGGAATTCAAATTTTCCCGGGACTTTTCCTGTGTGGCTGGTCAGAGCATCCGAGCTCGGACTGCTGTCCAGAGCGTCAACAGAGTGGTGCAGTGTGGGATAGCTCCCGGAGCTAGTAAGTTCGATTTGCATCCACACCTAGCCTAATTCGACATAGCCATGTCGAATTTAGCGCTACTCCCCTCGTTGGGGTGGAGTACCGAATTCGAACTAAAGAGCCCTCTAGGTCGAACTAAATGGCTTCCTGGTGTGGACAGGTGCACGGTTATTTCGAATTAACGCTGCTAAATTCGAATTAAAGTCCTAGTGTAGACCAGACCTTGGTCTCCCCATATAGCTCTGCCAATGCCCCTCAATCCTGCCCAGCAGCCCTTCTGCTATTCTAGTCCTGGGTCACCACCGACCTTTTGTCAATACTCCATAGACTTTACATGCACATCTTCCTGTTCCACTCTAGGTATAAATAGCAGTCTCTGCCCTAAGCATCTCGTGCTTATTTTCAGACACAGACTAATGGGGATGGTAAATATAAATCAAATTCACATTTACTGGGAAAAATGAATAATACTAAATGGAAGAAAATAATCTGAAGAGACATGCACCTGCCCAATAACAGTAATGAATGAAATAGAACACATAGGATGAAGAATGTAAATTGTAGCTAAATAAGCCTTATCAATAATTAATAAATGTGGTTTTCACATGGACTGCATTAGGAGGCTTGGAGATTTACACTAAACTGCAGTCCTCACCCAATCAAAAACACTTCTGATCTCAAGGTTCAGTGTTTCCCTCTCCATTCGATTCTCATCTGTGCTCCTTGTTTTTCTGCAATAGGTATACAGGGAATTGAGCAGGTCTAGGTCAGTGACAGAACTTACATAGTAGTGGAGGAAGCTGTGCCAACTTCTCAGTGCCAAGACTTTTTGACTTCATTATAGGATAATCTCATTCAGTAAAACAGAAAGGCACTTAGAACAACAGCCCTTGCCCTCTGCTACTCAACAGCATCGTATTGCTTTCCTATCTCGTGTCACTTGTCTCATATGAGGCTGGTCGATGTAGAGCTTAATAAAGCTATACGTATTGTTACCAGGACTTTACATGCCACTCCGTTGCCGTGGCTGCCAATACTTATTAGCATAGCATCGCCCTATATTCGCCATAAGGAAGCCTCCCTCACACTGCTGGCCAAGATCTGTGAGAATAGTGACCTACCTTTGTATGCAGATCACTTCAACCACCTGCAAGCTCACCTCTCTTCTAGATGTGGTTCATGGTCATTTATGCCATCACAGGATATGACAGTGGGATCTTCTTGTTGCCAAGAAGGCTAATGGCATTTTGGGCTGTATAAGTAGGAACATAGCCAGTGGATCTAGGGATATGATCATTCCCCTCTATTCAATATTGGTGAGGCCTCATCTGAAGTACTGTGTCCAGTTTTGGGCCCCACACTACAAGAAGGATGTGGAAAAATTGGGAAAAGTCCAGTGGAGGGCAACAAAAATGGGGATGGAGCACATGACTTATGAAGAGAGGCTGAGGGAACTGGGATTATTTAGTCTGCAGAAGAAAAGAATGAGGGGCTGCTTTGATAGCTGCTTTCAACTAGCTGAAAGGGGATTCCAAAGAGGATGGAGCTAGGCTGTTCTCAGTGGTGGCAGATGACAGAACAAGGAGTAATGGTCTCAAGTTGCAGTGGGGGAGGTTTAGGTTGGATATTAGGAAAAACTTTTTCACTAGGAGGGTGGTGAAGCACTGGAATGGGTTACCTAGGGACATGGTGGAATCTCCATCCTTAGAGGTTATTAAGGCCCAGCTTGACAAAGCTCTGGCTGGGATAATTTAGTTGGGCAACACAACAGTCATTAATCACTCTCTCATCACCAACCCAACCATCTGCCCACTGGGTTTTGACCTGCCAAGGCACCTGTGGTCATCTCTGAACTGGTTCAAAACAGATCACGGCACTTGTGTGGCAAACTTCTTCAAATGAGGTTTTTCAAATGATCTATGATGCAGCTGCTGCCAACTTCAAACTATGTTGCATGTTCTTGATGCGTGCCTGCTGACTTATTTAGATGGCGGGTGCCGGCTCTCCACCTGGCTGAAGAGGACACTATTAAATGGCTGGGCACATTGCGCATATGCCAAGAGGAAGCAGAAAGAGAAAGTGAATCCCATCGGGAACAAGCACAAATATGTCATCTAAGGGCTAGTCTACATTAGAAAGTTTTGCTGCTTTAACTATATTTACTTAGTTAGTGGCAAACCCCTATTAGAAGAATAAGTTATTATATATTAGTATTAGGCCTGGTCTACACTAGGACTTTAAATCGAATTTAGCAGCGTTAATTCGAATTAACCGCTCAACCGTCCACACCAGGAAGCCATTTAATTCGACCTAGAGGGCTCTTTAGTTCGAATTCGGTACTCTACCCCGACGAGGGGAGTAGCGCTAAATTCGACATGGCTATCTTGGATTAGGCTATGTGTGGATGCAAATCGAACTTAGTAGCTCCAGGAGCTATCCCACACTGCACCACTCTGTTGACGCTCTGGACAGCAGTCCAAGCTTGGATTCTCTGACCAACCACACAGGAAACGACCCGAGAAAATTTGAATTCCTTTTCCTGTCTGGGCACTTTGAATCTGATGTCCTGGTTGGACATCGGGGCGAGCTCAGCAGCACCTGCAATGATGCAGAGCTCTCCAGCAGAGGAGTCCATGCAATCCCAGAATAGAAAGAGGTCCCCAGCATGGACAGACCGGGAAGTCCTGGATCTGATCGCTGTGTGGGGCGATGAGTCTGTGCTTTCGGAGCTGCGCTCCAACAAACGGAATGCAAAGACCTATGAGAAGGTCTCCAAAGCCATGGCACTCAGAGGATACAGCCGGGATACAACGCAGTGCCGCGTGAAAATCAAGGACCTGAGACAAGGCTACCAAAAAGTCAGAGCGGCAAACGGACGCTCCGGAGCCCAGCCCCAGACATGCTGCTTCTACGAGGCACTGCATGCCATTCTAGGTGGGTCTGCCACCACTGCCCCACCAGTGACTGTGGACTCTGAGGATGGGATAGTGTCGACGGGCAGTTCCTCGGCGATGTTCGCCGATGGGGAAGATGAGGAAGGGTTTGTGGAGGACGACGCAGGCGACAGCGCTTACAATACCGCTTTCCCCGACAGCCAGGATCTCTTCATCACCCTCACAGAGATCCCCTACCAACCCTCCCCGGCCGTTAACCCGGACTCAGAATCAGGGGAAGGATCAGTCGGTAAGTGCTATAAACATTGAAACATTTATTTTTTAAAAAACAGGAATAAAAACTATATAAAAACTATATAAAAACTTTTCCATATAAAACTATATAAAAAGAAGGTCCACACATATAGGGATGGAACAGAAATCCTCCTGGGACACTTCCACGAAGCTCTCGTACAGGAGCTCGAAAAGCCTCCGCAGGAGGTTCCTGGGGAGAGGTGCCTTATTTGGTGCTCCGTGGAAGCACACTCTTCCGCGCCAGGCCATCCTAACGTACAGCGGAATCATTGCCTCCACCAGCATGGCAGCATACGGTCCTGGTCTGTGCAGGGATTCTAGCAGCATCCTCTCTCTCTCTCTCCGAGTGACCCGCCTCAGGGTAATCTCGTTCGGCGACTGCTGCATCTAATTAGGGCAATTAGTGTACTGTTACTATTGTGAATGCTTGACTTTTACTTTGCATAGCAATGACCTTCGTTTAACAGCCACGTGTTGGAGGCCGCAGAGGAAAAGCATACAGTGATCTTTCCCGGGCACAGCCGCGAGGGGCTGGAACAGGGTCAGACTTTATGCTTTCCAGATTGCCTTCAGCGGGAGGGCACAGCTATCCATTAACTGTTAAGCAGCCTATAGTGTAGTGCTTACCAGGCCTGGCTGCTACACGGATTCAGCTGTACCGCCCCGCTTGTCCGATCTCCTGTGCAAGACCGCAGCCAATGAAAGCGTATTCCGAAATCTCGAACTTGTCCTGAGAGCTCGTGAGACTAGGTGCCCTGTATGGTCTTGTTCACAGAAACTGAGTAGACTGTGTTCAGTGTTCGCAAACATGTATCTTTTCAAGGAAATCACTTCCTTTTTCCCATCACACAGCTGCGTCTCTTTCACGAAGTGCCCCGGCATCCCCCTCACAGAGGCTGGCGCAGATTAGGCGGCGAAAGAAAAAGACTAGGGACGACATGTTCTCAGAACTGATGGCCTGCTCCAGAGCCGAGGCGGCCGAGCAGAGACAGTGGAGGGAGACCCTATGTCAGCACCAGCGCTCACACAGCGAACGGGAGGACAGGTGGCGGCAGGAAGACCAGCAGGCGACTCAAACGCTGCTTGGGCTAATGAGGGAGCAAACGGACACACTCCGGCGCCTTGTAGATGTTCTGCAGGACCGCAGGCAGGAGTAGAGAGCCCCGCCCTGAACTGTATCTGCAACCGCCTTCCCCCGCCACAAAGTCCTGTCCCCCCCTAACCCAAAATCAGAAGAAGGAGGGGCGCTAGGGGCCGTGAAAACTGTCACTCCACCCCAGCAGAGCGCTCATGTACCAAACAGCTCTCATGCCATAAATTTTGAGAAGTGCTTCCCTTCCTGGATCACCCAGTCCCAAATCCAAGTTTCATCCCCCCACTGTGTAGTTGAGTATTAAGAGTAGTTTGTTGTTATTCACTGTTTCCGTCACATTTTCCTTGTCAGAAGACTTTGTGTGAAGGGGGGGAGGGGTTTTTTAATTGCATAGGACAGCCTCCATTACCAGGGTACAGACTTGGGGGCAGGATCAACAGCAGGACACACACAGACTGTAGTCACTAGGCACCAGGGTCAGTCTGTGAGGTGAATGCTGCCCCGGGTCAGTCTGTGAGGTGTATGCTGCCCCAGGGTCCTAGCGCCTGCCATCCACAAATGGCAAGGCAGGCTGCCCTTACCATGCCCTTCCACCCTAGCCACGAGCCTCTCCGATGCCCTGAGCCCCAGCAAGAGCCCTCATCCACGGACACATACTCACCCTTCCCACACACCCCTCACCCCTTCCTATGCCCCAACCCCCAGCCCAGAGCCTGCATCCAAACTCCGTCCCAAAGACAGCACCCCTCACGCCTTCCTGCAAACCCACCCCTTCCTGCACACCCACCTGCAACCGTCCTCCCCCCAGAGACCGCTGTAGGAGCAGGAGCCTGTCATTCCTCTAGTGTAGAAGCGGTCTGTACATCAGTGCACACCGTACCCACCACAGTCTGCGTCCATGTTTCAACCCTTGAACAGGAATTCATAATTAAAGAAAACTTTATTAATAATCAGTGTTCCATTAAATTTATTTTAAAACATGTGTTGGAAGGGGGGAAACCTGGAGAATGGGGTATGTAACCGCAGATCGAAGTCAACAGTCACTGAAACAGGCTCAGGTTCAGCTTCTCTGTAAATCAACTGGAGAGTCATAGGTTACCCTGCTCTCCGAGGAACCTAGCTTTCAAAGCCTCCCGGATGCACAGCGCTTCCCGCTGGGATCTTCTATCGGCACGGCTGTCTGGCTGAGCGTAATCAGCAGCCAGGCGATTTGCCTCAACCTCCCATCCCGCCATAAAGGTCTCCCCCTTGCTCTCACAGAGATTGTGGAGCACACAGCAAGCAGCAATAACAACGGAGATATTTTTTTCGCTGAGGTCCGAGCGAGTCAGTAAGCTCCGCCATCTCCCCTTGAGACGTCCGAAAGCACACTCCACCACCATTCTGCACTTGCTCAGCCGGTAGTTGAAGAGTTCCTTCTCACTGTCCAAGGCGCCTGTATAGGGCTTCATGAGCCAGGGCATTAGCGGGTAGGCTGGGTCCCCGAGGATCACTGTAGGCATCTGCACATCCCCAACCGTTATTTTGTGGTCCGGGAAGAAACTACCTGCCTGGAGGCGTTTAAACAGACCAGAGTTCCTGAACACACGCGCATCATGAACCTTGCCCGGCCACCCGACGTAGATGCTGGTAAAACGTCCCCTATGGTCCACCAGTGCTTGCAGCACCATAGAAAAGTAGCCCTTTTGGTTAATGTACTCGCTGGCCTGGTGGGCCGGTCCCAGGATAGGGATGTGAGTCCCATCTATAGCCCCACCGCAGTTTGGGAATCCCATCGCGCCGAAGCCATCTATGATGACCTGGACGTTTCCCAGGGTCACTACCTTTGAGAGCAGTTGCTCAACGATTGCGTGGGCTACTTGAATCACAGCAAGCCCTACGGTAGATTTGCCCACGCCAAAGTGGTTCGCTACTGACCGGTAGCTGTCTGGCGTTGCAAGTTTCCAGAGGGCTATGGCCACTCGCTTCTGCACAGTCAGGGCTGCTCGCATCCGGGTGTCCTGGTGCTTCAGGGCAGGGGACAGCAAGTCACAGAGTTCAAGGAAAGTGCTCTTACGCATCCTGAATCACGCCACTGTGATTCATCCCAGACCTGCAGCACTATGCGGTCCCACCAGTCCGTGCTTGTTTCCCGTGCCCAGAATTGCCGTTCCACACCATGAACTTGACCCATTGCCACCATGATCTCCACTGCGTGGCGTACCCTGCTTTGTGAGAGGTCTGCGCCACTCTGTGACTTCCTGTCCTCACCGCGCTGACGGAGCCTCCTCGCCCGATTTCTCAGCAGCTGACTGTGGAAGAGGTGGACGATAAGGTGCGAGGAGTTGACAACGGCCATAAGTGCAGCGATGATCGCAGCGGGCTCCATGCTCGCAGTGCTGTGGCGTCCGCGCTGTAACCGACCAGAGAAGGGCCCGAACAGATTTCCCGCCAGCGCTTTCAGGGCGTGATTGACGGTTCAATGATGACAGTTACCCAAAACCACCCTCGACACATTTTTCCCCCCAGCAGGCATTGGGGGCTCTACCCAGCATTCCAATGGGCAGTGGGGACTGCGGGAACTGTGGGATAGCTTCCCACAGTGCACCGCTTCCAAAGTCGACGCTGGCCCCGTTACTGTGGACTCAGACAGTCGAATTAGTGTATTTAGTGTGGATACACAAATTCGACTTCATAAGGTAGATTCCACAAATTCGAGTTAAGTAGATTTGAAATAGTCTTGTAGTGTAGACGTACCCTTAGTCACCTTTATACTAATATAACTGCATCCACACTAGGACTTTGACTGGTATAAACATAATGGTAAAAATTATATTCCTAACCAACATACTTACATGGTAAAACTTTTAATTGTAGACCAGGCTTATTCAGTCTCCCACTCCTGCCCTTGGATGGATAGGAAGGAAGGGAACTTGGCTAATGAAGCACCTAAAGAGATCAGATCTCTTACTGGACAGTCACATGACTGTCTCCATTTTTTCCTCCAATAAACTTGATCAGTTTCTTTTAGAACCATTTTCCCATTTAACTACCACACTTCCCCATGAAGAGACAGATGAAAAAGTCATCATTATTCCAGCTTTAAAGGAGTGTGCATGATTTCTTTGAGAGCCAGTCTATGCTCCTATATTAGTCAGAACAGTCCTTTCTAAGAGACACAAGAGATTCTTTCCCTCAGCACTGAAGCACATTATGCCAGCAGCAGCCAGCCCTGAGATCACAACAGAAAATTAAACCTAGATTTCACACGTATCAACAAAAACCACTAGCCATAGAGATGCTGAGCCTACAAAAAACTCCCACACCGAGCTGCTACTATTGAGCATTAAACTGGGAACCAGTCATGGGAAAAACCAACCTACACCTAGGCTGGCTATAGTGTTCTTCTCAAACGCTCTTCCTTTTACTCCTTCAATCAATGTCATGTTTCTACGTTAGTGTGAGTCATAAGTGGACCTATGTTCCCGCAAGGGAATACAAGTAGAGCTGGGCGGGAAATGGCTTCCCATCTGTGAAACTTCTTGCAATTTTAAATATTTTATCATTTTACCTCAGGAAGAAACAGAGGCCTTTCTAAATTATTCATGAAAAAACAATGCACCACACTGCCCATGACACAGATATATGCTTGCACCATCCCCCTTCCCCCATAATAGGGGGGGAGGGATAGCTCAGTGGTTTGAGCATTGGCCTGCTAAACCCAGGGTTGTGAGTTCAATCCTTGAGGAGGCCACTTAGGGATTTGGGGCAAAAAATTGGTCCTGCTAGTGAAGGCAGGGGGCTGGACTCAATGACCTTTCAAGGTCCCTTCCAGTTCTAGGAGATTGGTATATCTCCAATTATAACATAATAGGCTATAGCCTGGCTATGAGGATACTCACTTCTGATCCAGGAGACAGGTTCAAGTCCCTTTTCTGAATCAGGCAAATCAGGGACTTGGATCTGGATCTCACATAACCCAGACAACCACTGGGCTATTGGCCATTCTGGGGTAATTCATGCTCTCTCTCATCAGATGTTCCTTCCTAGACATGTAAAACTTCCCAGCAAAAGTTTTATAAAAAATAAGAAAATTCAGTTACCATGAAAAACTTATGGTGAAATATTTCCAACTTATTCTAACTATGAAAGAGTAAGAAATCCCCTTAAACTGATAGGCTACTTGTACCTTGGATCCATGTGAAAAGGAGTAGACCGTATTTGCAGTTTGGGATATACAGAAACAAAAGGAAAAGAATAATAGACTCTACAACCTTGCTGTCTATCTTCAGAAGTCTGGAACCAAGGGAAAAGCAATACACTTTATGTGAAAGCCAAGGTTTTATTTGGTAACAGTCCTTTCCATGCTGTATCCAGTTCTTTGGGTAAAGTGTGCACTCTTCTGCTTCAGAAGAAAATACCTATTTAGATATATCAGGTAGATCAGATTTCCGTGTTGCTGAGTGTGATGCAATTTGAGACCAGGGTCTTCTGATCCACAAAACCTCCTGAGACCTGCTTGTAGAACTGTTCATTTCTCATACTTTACTTTTTGACTTTGCCATTTGCAAGATAATTATAACTAGTGAAGAGCTGGGAGTGGGTCATTTTCTTTATACCCCCAGAGTCATTTTCAAAGAGTTTTGTTTTGTTGTATTCTGGATGCTATGGGTAAGGATGAAGCTGCTGACACTGCCTGATGCGGGGCTAATTAATTAGTTAACATCCTGACAGATCTCATACCAGATTCCTTGCAAGAAATGCACACAGATGCAGGCACCATAAATACATGGGAACATGCATGCAGGGCATCCAGGCTACAGTCTGCTGCTTTATCAGAGAAATAGCACATGTTCACAGCATATCAGAAGTTTGGCAAATTCTGCCCAGTATGTTTTCCCCATAAGTGAAGCACTATGGTAACTGATATATTAAGTTAGCAAAAATGATAAACAGGGATCCTAGTGATCCGTTTTCCATGGGAAAAAATAAAAACATATATTAACTACAGTGGATTCCTGTTTGTCTGATCTAATTGGGACTAGGACTGGGGCCAGATCGGATAAGCAAAAATTCAAATAATCTGGAGAATGGGGAAAGAGCTTCATCCCCAGGCAGGGATGTGCTGACCGCTTCTTCCTACAGCTCCCATTGGCCGGGAACGGTGAACCGTGGCCACTGGCAGCTGCAGGGGGCCGGGCCTGTGGATGGTCAACATAAACAAAATGTCTTGCCGGCGGATTAGCCTGATGGGCCACGTGCCGAAGATTGCCAACCCCTGTTATAGAGTCAAATCTCAGCTAGAAAGAGAGTGAAAAAAAATCACTAAAGAAAAACCTTTACTAAATTTCTCTATTTTGCTCTCTCTCTCACTCTATACATGCATATGTTTATTTATAACCAGACATGCCAAACCCATGAAAAAAAAAGCAGACATTGGTCTTGGTTTTGGCTTAATTGGCTTGTGAATTGCTTGTTGGCTAGTTTTTGGATTTTAGCTTGTTGGGCTTGTAGCTTGTAGCTTGTTGCTTCTTTTTTTTATCAGCTCCCGGCAAGCAGGGGTAATAGGGGGTGTGGGGGGGAGCAGGGGCAAGGGGCAAGCAGTTTGGGATTCTTAGGGATTGGCTTGTTTTGGCCTTGTTTTGAAATGGGATTAGCTAGATTGTTGACTTATTGTGAAAGTCGGGGTGCTTATTTACTGCGTGAAAGTTGGCAACTGTGTTTATAACCCTTAAACCAATCATGAATATCATCAACATTCCTTGTTCAATGACAACACTTTCAGGGGGGAGTTCCCCAAGTTTCAGTACTTATTACTATCACAAGTTCGTTTGAAAAATATAAGTATGCATTCACACATACAGCCTTTGGGTGGATTTACCTTTCTCAGTCTCTATGGAATGGTGTCCAAATCCTCTGTAGACCTCACCTGTTTTCAGAGGCTACTTACTGGACCAGGACCCATTCATACTATGGCTAGAGGCGGAGGTAGTGGTGCTGTGTGCCTCATAACTTTTAGACCAGTGGTTAAAGTACTGATCTAGGATGCTGGTGACCCCTGGTTCAAGTGCTCTATCTCTGCAGAGGTGGGTAAAAGGGCTTGAACATGGGATCTCCATTTCTCAAGAGAGTACTCAAACCACTGAGTTATGGAATATTCTGATGTGGAGGAAGGTCCCTCTCTTACCTGGGGTTCTTTCAATCCAAAGCTCTTGGTAACTTTGTGTGAGGAGGTGTCAGGAAATAAATCAATGGAGACACAGCTGTCCGACCGATAGATGGCTGGCACAAACAGGACAATACAAGAGTGCTCTCATTTAAAGCTATACTTTACTTAGTCTCAAGCACTTACACACGTCCACACAGATTAGTAAAACACCACAAAAAATCCCAGGCTCTTGAGGAGGTCTCACGTGGATAACTGCAGGCATCCAGTGGCCGGACGGCCGTCTGCTGGGAAACTTGAGAGGTATTCAAGCATCCATCAAGCTCAGATTTTCTTTTCTTTCTATAGCCAACTTGTTAGTACTGTATAGCTTGTTCATTATCAAATGGCTGAATAGAAGCTAAGTTAAGTTTGGAGATTTCCAGCCTGTCAGGGGGCAGTTTACCATCTGTCAGGGAGGGAACTTTCTATCAGTTAACGAGGTATATAGCAAGTCAACTATTGCCAGACTTTCCATCTTACAAAACCTCATGCTTTGGGAAAACAACTCGAGTCAGGAGGGCACAGGGTCATGTTTACTCCTCTAGGTCACTTATGTCCCACTCCCCTCTTGGGTCTGTTAGTTGTGCTAAGGTTTCAGAAAGGCCTCCTTTTAGCTGCTTTCAGCAATAAGCATAACAATTGGTATTCCAGCTGCTGGCAGTGGTTTAAACATATTACTGAGCTCTGGGCTATCAAAAATCTGTTCCTACACCTCATTCTCTGGTGTTGAAGTTTTTAACTGTGACTAAATATTGAACGAGCAATTGGAGCAGGGGGATTGGACCCAGGGTCTCTCACCCTCTATGTGAGTCCCTTACCACAGGACTACAGTCATTCTCACAATCTTGTGTTGGCCCAAAGATATTTTCACTATTTAGCCAAAGTGGAACAGCTTCAGCAGGAGACAATGAGGGAGTTCTATATCAGCATATTCCACAGCTCTGGTTACAGCACTTGCCCCACAACTGGGAGGCCACCTGTTCAAATCCTTTCTCCCACTTTGCCAAAGGGAGGAATTGGATGCGGATCTCCCACATCCTGGTGAGCATTCTGACCCCTGGGCTAAAAGTTATAAAGTCTTTTCCTCTAACCATTTGGTGTGAAATGAAGCAGGCACCTGACTCATTTTCACAAGAAATTACTTTGGCACCTAAGCCACCTAATTTCAGGAGAGGGGTTTCTATGTGTGGATCTCTAGCAGAGATCAGCACCTCTCTGAAGCCAGGATTTAAGCATCTATCTCTGTGAGAGGGGCAGAACATAGCACACACCCCACTTATCAAGATCTCCCATTGGGGAGCTTAGGCTGCTCCCTGCCTACCATGCTGGCTTCCATAGATTGCATTCTTAGCTGTCTGTCTCTCCCCATTCATTGTACAGGGAGCCTAGTTGCCTAGCTCAGGCTTTATGGATCCCAGTGTTGTTTCTGTGTTTTTTCTAGACACTTTAAAGTTTGGTGCTATGGTGCTCAGCATCACAGCACCAAAGTCCCTTCATGGATCTGGGCATGTGTGTCTCAGTTCCCTGTCTGTAAAATGGGGGTAATGATGCTGGTCTCACACTGGGAGATCTGAGACATGGTGATTGTTGCAGAGGTTTTCTGGGTTGAGTGCTGGCTTTTTAAGGGTTGGGCAGAATTGTGTTCTTTCAATTCCTGGAAACTTTTGCCTGTTTTCCACTCAAGGTGTGGAGGAAATCTAAGCCAGGATCTATATGAAATAAACCAGTAGCAATCAGTTCACCCCTGTACATGCTTTACTTTCCTTGTTTTCCCCCCACTCTCTTTCATTCAACTCATCTTTGTCCAAGGAGTCAGGGGAAACTACTGGCTCCAATGAAACAATTAAATGGTACTGCTGCACACATGTACTTATATGGCCCTGGTCTGAGACAAGCACATACATTTTTTGTTTATTTGAATGATTCCTTGGGGTGGATTGTTGGCAGTAAGAATCAAGTCTAGGATGGGTGGATCTTAATCCATGAGCCTCTAGTGTCTAACCTAAAAGACTCAGCTCTGTTTGAGCAGGCCATAGCAGGATCATCAATCTCCAGCTGGTTTAGCCACTACCAGAGGGGGACAGCACCACACTGAGTGATCCTGGCTTACACTTGGACTTCTTTAAAGTGATTGTGGGGAAACTCTGCCTTGATGGAGTCTTCTCTCCATTTGTAGCCAAAGGAAGGGCTGGGTAAGAGCCCCCATTCTCCAGTAAGAGCTCTCTTCCAATTTCACCAGAGCAGTGGTTTTTAACCTATTTACCATTCTGGGCTGCATATGCAGCTCTCTTTGTTACATGGACCACATCCACACAATATATATACACTACCTGTATGGCTCTGAGGATGTCCCATGGGCTGTAGCTGTGTGCTGATTGGGCCGCAAGTGGCCCACAGGCCGTGGGTTGAGAACCACTGCATCAGAGTAAGGTCTCTAGTAAGAAGTGATCTAAATCTGCTCCATGTTTTTCTTTCTGATTCTTGTTAGGTGGCATAATGATTTTGGGGAGAGGGGGTTAAAGAGGATCTCTCAAAGACAAAGTAGTAATTACCAAAGAATTAGAACATTGTTTCAGTTGTTTAATAGTAAGTCATCAAATATGGACATTACAGGTAAAAAAAAATATTATTGGCACGGGACAAGGGAAAAAAATCACAATTAGAAGCAAAAAACAAAAACAAAAAAGAGTTTTGTATAAAAAATGATATCTAGGCAACAGGAGATAAAAGAGTTCTCCATATGAGATGGATGAATCCTGGGGGCATCCTCAAGCTGGCTCCACAGCAGTGTCACACTCTGGAGGCTGGTCTGGATTTCGGAACAGATGCAAGGGCCAAGAACAGAAGGCTGGTTGGTGAAGTGGAGTGTGGTTATTGCTCCTCCTACTGAAAGAGGAGCCATCTCCTTCTATAATAGCCTACAAGCACTTTCTGTGAGCACAGCAGAGAATTTTAACAGCATAATAGGGACCCTGTCCTGTTTTGTGCTCTGCCGAAACAGGACCAGAGTGCTCAGAACTTAAATAACTTATGTCAGAGTTGGATGACTTAAGTTGGACTCCATACTCAGCACCATACAAAATGGAGCCTTATAAATATAGGCAACAGTAGCAATTGAATCCTCCAAAATAGGACCTCATACTTTCTATGTTAGTTCTTGTGCCATTACAGAAGACTTCAGCTAAACAGACCCTTTTCACACATAGAGTAGTATATGCTTTCACAAGAATAGCCCAAGGCTTTTCCATTTTTCAGTGTTGCACAATATGGACCACGGTAACGTTTCAGACTTGGAAACCTGGGATGAAGAGACATTTTACTGTCAGCCAGACAAGTCACATATCAAAAATCATAAATAGTTACCATGATAACACAGGTATAATTGTGATGAGCAGAGTAGCTTTTAAAAAACATGGATGTGAGGTTATGAGAACAGTAAGCTAGTAATGTTGACTAGAGTGAAGTACAGGGCAGAGGGATACTAATGCTTCTTATTCCTGACCTCCAGCATCCCCAGTTATTTGGGCCCTGGTATTCAACAGTGCTTTTTTCCAACACTTCAAAGACCTGACCTGCACAACCTTTCAGTGTTCAGCTCAGAAATAATGTAGAAAATTATGTGGAATTGTACCTACAATTGTTTTTTTTCCTTAGAAATTATTGGCAGACGAAAAAGAAAAAAAAATGTTTTAAAAGGTCATTTTAGATTAAAAGTTTTTCATTCAGCCAGTTCTGTCCAGGACATATTCTACCCTTCTCTGCTACTAGGCACAAATTGGGAAGCAGGATGAGTTATGCTAGATTGCAGTCCTGATCCAGTGAATCACACATACACATTTCTGAAGTCACACTTCAGAACTGGCTCTTCCCTTGTTGTTTGCGTCCTGTAAAGATTCTGCAATAAATACACAGGGAAATAGTAGCAAAGTCTTACACATCAGTGGTGAGAACAGTATCATCTTCCCATTGCCAGTAGCCTTTGGTTTCATTATACAATAATCCCATCCAGAAAGGAAAACTTGTCAGTGGTTTTATGAAGTCCTATGGAGGAAAAAAAAAGAAAGAGACAAAAATATGGTAGAACTGGCAGCAATTTGATGGATAATTTTTTTCCATAAAATATGCAGTTTCACCAAAATCAAAATGTTTCCCATTGATTCTTAAATACTAGCTACATTTTTTTTCATTTTCCATTTTAGTTTTTGACAACTGAAAAGTTTGGTTTTTGATTATTGGTTTCCAGATTTTTATCTCCCCCCCCATCTCTTCTCTTTCTCCCTCATCACTATATTATTTTCCTTCTTTTCCCCCATGTAAAAAGTGGGGAAGAAGCGAGATGGAGAGAGAAAGAAAGGGGGAGAAGCAATGAAAAACCTCTCCCCTGCAGTACCACTTTTTTTTTTTGCTTTACTCCCCACTTTTCAAGTTGGAAAATAGATTGAGGTAAGGGGAGGGGGGGGGGAAGAGAGCAGAAAGCCTATAAAACCAGAACACTGAAAATTTGATTTTTGTTGTGTTTAAAAAAAAGGTTTCAAACAAAATACTTTTATTCAAAAATTTGGAAAATTTGGAAATAATTTTTTACCATCTCTTAAAAAAATAACACAACTCAGTCTTCTGCCCTTCCTAGAGTTATATGGATTTGAAGGAAAGGAATATAGCTAACGTTTTATGTAGATCCGACTGCCAGCTGGTCAATCACAGAATTCCTTACACCCAGAAAAGGGACCATAATGTGTGTGTAGGGGTTGTTTTTTACCTTCCCTCCTCTCCATTAAAGGTACAGTGATTCCAACTGAGGGGGCTGCATGGGAGCTAGATTCCCATCCACAAACAAGAATCCTTAATTGCACTGCTTTTAACTTGAGTTGTAGGTCTGCCAGGGTGCATAGGCTAAAGCTTGAGTTAACACAACTCATCTGCTGCTAACATGATGATTCTATAGTTTGGATGCAGGCTAGCTCCACCTGTGTGCTGCTAGTGGGAAGGCATTACAGAACAATTATCCTGTTAACCTGGCAGGATACTAGAACAATATTCCTGTTTATCAGGTTTGGGGAAAATGGGTCTGGTTCTGTTTCAGGAGACCTCAGGAGTATTTGTTCTCCTAGCGCATGTGAAGATGCTCCCTCCAGCATCACAGTGCTTCCTACAACACTGCTTAAGTACAAAACCAGTCCCTGCCCCATAACACGAGTAAAGTGGAAAGTTAATGGGAGGATGTTAGCATGAGAAACTTCTCCCACCCTCTCCAGCTATCAGCCAAATATGTTCAGCTATGCCAGGTCTCTTCCAAGCAGGTTTGTTCTCTTGCACAAGTGAGTAAACAAACAGAAAATCACTCTTCGTTCTCAGGCTTTTGTGCCACCCTTCCCAGAGTCTCCAGCACCTTGCACCAGGCAGCTTTCCAGCTCTAGTCAGCTCAGGGCTGCCTCCCTGAGCACTTAGTGCTTTCCTTTGGGACTCACCATAGGGGCTAGCACCACTCTACCCTGCCTTTCCATCCATAGGCACTGCCTCACCCAATCACTCTCTCCTTTGCTTGGCCTCTAGCAGTCCTTTATAGTCCCAGATGTACCCCAACCCCTTCTAACTGGCTGTATTAGGCTCACCTACTGTGCCACAGGGGCACTAGGCCTGGTCTATTGACTGGGACCAGCTACCCTGTGACAGGAGGCATCCTGTGGCTATGGGAAGTGAAGAGAAGCAGTTGGGTGTGCTGGAAGAGGAGGAGTGAGGGGCTGAAGCAGAAAGAGTGGAAGCTTAAATTGCCCACTCCTCCAGCATGCCAGGCTGCCCTTACAAGTTTTCACTCCCTTTCTAGTGAGAGAGACAAACTGTGAGCTGGTCAATATGCCAAGGTTATATAAGGCAAGTTGTAGAGCTGGTTTGGAATTATCCATTGAAATAGGTGATGGAAAATTCCCCAAAAATCTGTTTACTCTGGGAAATTTTGAACTGGCTGAAATTGCATGTACAGATAGCTGACTGAAGCACACAGAGGCTTACTGCATGAAGAGTCCCCAGTTCAGCAAAGCTGAACATGTTACAGCATTCTTAGACCTGGTCTACAATTAGAAAATTAAGTCAGTTTAACTATGTCACTCAGGTTATGAAAAATCCACATCCCTGAGCAGCATAGTTAAGCTGACATAACCCCCACTGTAGACAGCACTAGGTCAGTGAAAGAACCTAGTTACCATCTCATGGGGAGGTGGATTACCGCCATTGATGGGAGAACCCCTCTCATTGGCAGAGGCAGTGTCTTCATTGAAGAACTTCAGTGGCACAGCTGTGCTGCTGTAGCATTTTAAGTGTGGACATACCCTTAGTTATTTTGGCCCCAATGCAGCAAAGCTCCTAAGCACAGGCTTGCATTGCACTGAAATTTATGGGACTGACCCATATGTTCAAGTGCTTTGTTTAATAAGGGCTATAATGACTGAGAAACTATTTGCAACAAACTCATATTACTTGTGACAAGAAATCCAGCATTTGAATGCTGCTCTCCAGAGGTGAACAGCTGGTGAGTTAATTCGCATAATGCCCCTCAATCTCTTTGTTCATTATCAGCTGATGTTGATTCAGAACCATATTCTGTGTTGAGATAGGATTTAATGTTCCTGTATGGAGTAGGTAGAATAATATTAATTGAAAAATTAATTCAAGAGTTTTAATAATATTTAAAAAAAACCATATTTTTCTTCATTTTCATCCAATTCTCTTCCTGGAACACATAATGGGATAATTCTCTGCTGGCAAAATACCATTGACTTCAATAGAGTTATGCCAACAGAAAATGTAGGCCCTTATGTATGTTATCAGTTGTTTCACCCTTTCCTTGAAGAAAGTGTACACAAGGAGCACATTGTCAGATTCTCCTTGTTCCTATACAAAAGTAAAGCATTCTAATTAATGTAAAATCTCATCACCTGGACTACAGAAGTGCTGGAAGCTATTAGAATCAGACCATGGTGCAGACGCTGCTCTCTTTTGCCACTCTGGTAGTGCAAGAGGGTGGAAACTGGCTTCTAGGGATATCCTTGGAGTGGGGGATTTCCTGCTGGCAAACACCATGTGCAAAAACCTGGCACAGGGTACATATTTGGAGAGAGAGTGGGAAGGGCCACAGAACCCCAGATGCCCTTAACGCCCCCAGGGCTGGGGTCTGTGTAAAACCAGCACTGGGACTAGGGAGCTGTAACTGGCTCCTGATCACCACCACCAAATCCAGCAGAGACTTGCGGGTTGGGTGATCTGAGTTATATTTCTCTGGTTAGAAAACATACTCATTAGAGCTAGTTGATTTTTAAAAAAAATTGAATTTAAAAAATGAGGGAAATTTAGAAACAAAAAACCTAATTTTTCCACTTTTTCCATGCAATTTCAGAAGTTCTGTTAAAAATTACCAAGACTAAAGTTAAATACAAGAAACACAGTTGTCTGCCAAAGGCAAGGTCCTGTACCTTTTGACTGCAAAGTTTTCAAGAAATTAGTATTCTGGATTTGAAGATGATCTCTCTCCCATGTGAGGTTTTCTAGGACTTCCTGTAGCTCATGAGTTTGGTTTTCCAAAATAATTTGCTGGCTGGTAAGATTTTCCAGAATTCCCTGCTGCTGGCTGAAGTTTTGCTGCCATCTGCATACTAGATATAAAATCAGAAAATAACATCCCATAGAAAGACAAAGAGATGTAAGTTTATTATTTCCAGTTCCAATTATTTTTGATGTTAAAGAAATAATTTTAAAAATTACACTAAGAAGATTCTTCTTTCATTTTAAAAATCTTTTTAATGTTCAAGGCCTGTTCTAGGAAATCTGGAGTCTCCTGTAAAGCCATATGCTTGGGCACCCTGAATGCAAATGCCAATATTCAGTGTGCAATCTCCCCTGACACACCTACCCCAAACTTCCATACCTTGCCATTTGTAGGGAGAATAGGAAATGATTTCAGACATGCTGTGTCTATTTGTGGAGAGAGTTAAGGGAATACTGGATAAAGGTTTCCTTTTAAGTAAGAGAGGCTGACAAGCAACAAAGTGCCCCAGTAAGGGCCACGATAAAGGGGAAGCCATCCCAGTTCCCTAGGGGCTCAAATTGTTACTACAGAGTTCTCAGTCACCACAAAGATTTTCATACTACACAGTATGGAGTAGCATAGCATGAGCAGTAATCAGCACACTAGTATTTTCCATCGCTTAGATGGGATCTCCAGGGACCCCTGTGCCACTGTAGGTTTAGTAGCTTTGTCTGAATTGGCCTTCTGTAAATGTAGTGTAACTGAAAGACGACAAACTGCCAACCTGAACAGCATGGGTTATCATGGTTTATTTGTGGCACAGGTAAAGCACTGGTACTGACGCTGCTGGCTTCACTACATTGCCCCATGGATGTGCCTCCTCTTTGTTTTGGTATGAGAGATGAGTTGTTTCCTGACCTATTCACATTTTAATCTTCCTGCAGAGACTGTGAACCATGGAGATAACCACCCCCAGCTGTGGTGCTGGCTGTTGAGATGGACACCTGCTCATTGGTATCCACCTGCTGTGTATAGTCTTATACTTGGTCTGTAAGTTTGTTGGGGCAGAGCCTGTCTTTTTGTTATATAGTTGTATAGTGCCTAGCAAAATGAAGTGGGGTCTCTAGGTGCTACTGCAATGCTAATAATAAATAATTCATTTCACATCCAGGTGCCAGCAGATGGCAAAAAAATGTGCTTTTAATCTCTTGGAGTGACCTGGATTTGAATTTCTGACCCAGAGATTAAAATCTATTTCATTACCAGTGTCATAAGCCAATGGGAGAGATGAGTTTCAGCACAACTGAAATATCAGGCCCAAGGTGTATCAAATTGGTCACTCAAAAACTGAGCCCCCCCAAAATCCGTGGCTGCTTTTGAAACTTGGGTTTTAGTGTTTTCTCTATAATACTTACCCAGAACACCCCAAAGTCCTGATGTTACCAGCAAAGCCAAGCAGAGGATTCTAAAGATTACTGCAAAGAGCCTCCACAGAGGAGAAGGACAATCTAATAAAGAGAGCAAGAACAAAGACAGGCAAACCGAGTCCCTCTCCTTAGAACCTGGGGTCAGACTGGGGCTTGTCCAGACTGCAGCAGATTCTCAAAGCCAGAACCCACCCAGCAATTCCCTTAGAATATCAGACCAACAGTCCTTCTAGTCCACTGTCTTGCCTTCAGGAGTAGCCCATATCAGTTCTTCAGAGGACAGTGTAAGTTCCCAATTATGGATAACTATGGAATAGCCTGCCCATACAGGAAGTTTTGTCCTAACCCCCAGCAGTTGGCTTATGCCGTGAAACATTGAGGTGGATGTGAAATACAGCAACCTGCAAAATAAGAACTTCTTTTCATAGAGTATCAGGGTTGGAAGGGACCTCAGGAGGTCATCTAGTCCAACCCCCTGCTCAAAGCAGGACCAATCCCCAGACAGATTTTTTGCCCCAGTTCCCCAAATGGCCCTCTCAAGGATTGAGCTCACAACCCTGGGTTTAGCAGGCCAATGCTCAAACCACTGAGCTATCCCTCTCCCCATTTTTTGGTTAGATGCTCAATAATTCTGACAACCAATGAGTGGTTGGGGAAAACAGACTTCCTTTTTGGCCGGTAAGTCTGTGAACTCTCCACATCTGCATGATTATTTCCTGCATTTGGATCCCAAGTCTCCCAGTACCATGACATTAGCAAGCACAATAGAAAGCAAACATAGAACTTTCCACCTCCTGAAATACCCCATTAGAAACAATCGACAGATAGTTGATGAAGAACTTTGACCATGGTCAGTACGGCCAGACCACAACATAGGGCCCCTCTTCAGCTCCAACTTCCCACCCCCAGGTGTCACTGCCCATTTGGAGTAGCAGTGGCAGGACAATCCAGTCCCTTCTCAGACAGATGTTAAAACCCCATTGAAATGAATAGGTCAGCTCACACATCTCAGAGCCATTGTTTCAAGCTCTTTGCAGATTCCGGCAGGTGTAAATGCAGTGGTTATGGCCAATTCAAATTTTTAAGCCTTTTTCTTTTTTTCACAAACATGAGGGCTAGATTTTTTTTAAATTAAAGCTGGGATTCCAGTGTAATCACATGACTCTAGGAGATGGGGTCCTAGTCATGGGCCTCTAGTGCCTATGTCTTAATGTGGTCCTAAGTAAAACGCCGGCATGTATAGAGTCAATAGCTTGTAATGCAAGCTACCTTTGTTCTTGGTGATCTCAGCTCTTTGTCTGCTTTGCTGTTGAGTAGGAGTGTGAAATTTCAGTTCTAAATAGGTCACCTCCTGCTCGCTCATCCTGGGGGGATATAGGATAGAAAATTTAGACTTTTCTTTGGTGGACTGAGGTGAGTGATGGGGTTGAATGAGGAATTGGCATGACAGAGCTGTGTATTTCTGACACAGAGCGCAAACAAATAAATAAACCATAACCTTTATTATGCCCTAATAGATTGGTCTATGGGAGCCAGAATATCGGGATGAATTAAAATTTCATATTGAGCAGGAAGTTCAGTAGTTCTTATAATTTTTATCTGCTTTCAGAAAACTTAGTTAAGCTGAAAAGAAAAGTTGTTAGAACATATCAATAGCTAAAGCCAAACAAACCTTAAGAAAACTGAAATAAAGCAACCTTATTCTCTGCAACACCCTATCAAAAAAACACAACTGTAAAGGATGATCGCACTCTCAAAAAATGTGTAAAAATGACACTTACTCAACCAATTCATTCTGTTGTGTGTATTTATCTGTTGTCTTTAATTACCAAAAAAGTTTCATACTTTTTACTCTTGCTCACTCTGCAGACCCTAAACAGCTCAGGTGGGTTTTTCCTCATGCCATAATAGTCAACAAACTCAGGCTTTGAGCGAGAGGACAAGAACTCTACACAAAAAATACCTAGCCCGTGTTCTCCACAATTCATATGTAAAGACTGTCAGCAAGATTTCAGGTGCACATATTTTGTATAGGAATAAAATGTTTGTCTTGATTTCATTTTGTTGGGCCCAATCTATATTTCTAACCCTTTTATATGACTTCTCCGACTCCTCTAGAGAACACCTTTTCTTTTAACATCATTTGAAAGTGTTATTAACATGCTAGTTACACCCTCTTCCACATAAATAATGACAAAACTTATCACCAATTTCTTGTAAAGCCGCCCCACCCACCACCCCATTAGCTGAATACCCTGCATTCAATATACTGTATTTGTTAGCTTTTGTTCCTGGTCCCTCTACAAACTTTCAGTCCAAGAGACAATGTTGATTTCTAAGACAACTTGAATTAACTTTACAATAAGATTTCTTGAGACTTTTTACCAAAGAGTTTTCTGAAATTAATATATGTATACCTTTCCTTTCCTTCCCTGGTTGGTAGTGATCTTGTATATTTGTAATAGAATGACATAGAACACATAGCAATAAATGCAGAAGCAAAATGCTATAGGGACTGCTCAAAATATTACATCCCAAACATGTTTGTCACTTGTTTTACCAGAATTAAAAAAATGTAGAAGTTATCAATGCATTGAATTCAATTACCACTCATATCATGAACAGGACAGGAGAGGCAAATCACAGCTACACCAATTATCTAGTTTAACAAGGAAGACCAAAGACCACTTGGTGGCAATACCTGTGTATATGTCCAGGGGTCTGTCAAGTGGATTTCTGGAATAGAACTGTTGGGGACTCGAACCCCAACAGCGAAGTTCGTTGTCTGACCGCAGAGAGACAGGCAACACCAGCAAGGTCCGATAAAAAGTTCTTTATTGACAAGTGCACGCATCAGTAAAGAACAGCTCGTATCCGAAAAGAACCAGCCCCCCCTTTACAGCTTAGTATTAGCTTATATAGACAGTTTTATTACGTCATAAATCATTTACTTAAGCAATCCACCCCCTTTGTCTAACAACTAGAAATTAGACACCTTTTAATATATATGCATGCCTAGTCTCTACAGCATTACATTGTTAATATCTCAACAAGCGCCAAAGGTTAGGAATGTGAGGGAGTTAAAACACACCGAACACTAAACCAAGGAGTTAGTCAGAACTGTGAGATGCTTGTGTTTCTTATCAGTACTTGAGACAGTTTGTCTCTCAACATAACACAGCTGGTCCCAGCCCCTTCACTGATCTCACTGTTTCCCAGGGCTTTGTGAGACAATGCTGCTTCTCAGTATTTTCCACTCTGAGATTACCCAGAAACCTCTAGATGCTTGACTTCAGTCAGATTGGCACAACTGGTTTTGTGCTACATCTTTATTCAGGCCTAACAGAACTTTAAGAGGTTCACTTGTGTAGTCAGTCCTACATAGATGGCCTCAGGGAAAGAAGAGAGTTGAGAGTCTATCCTCTGAGAAGATGGTCAATGTGAGCTGAGACAGGGAGAATTCTTTACTCTGCGATGTTCCAGCTGCATCTGCACAGGAAGCTCTCACTGTGCTAAGGTGACGTGCGCTGCCCCTGTACAAGGCGCTCAAAAAAAGGGACTTTCAGTTGTTTGGGTCAAAGCATCACTAATGAGGCTGCTGATGTTAATTTCAAAGCCTGGTTGGAGCCACTGAGATGCTTGAACTTCTGCTGTAAACAATTGTGTCTACCAAAGACTTAGCTGGTGTCCAAACAATTTTTAGAATACAGTTTTATTCCCCCTCAGGTTGGGCTCTTTGCCAATCTGTTCTCTAAAATAGACTTCTGTAACATATTGACTGCACAGAAGGAGATAGGGGAACCTCTCTGCTGCTTCATCTTTTGAATTTTCCCTAGTCTCTGTCAGAACCCTCCATATCAGAACCCTATAACAAAAGCTATAACATTGTCACTAGAAGAACCAGTGGGAGCAGCACTGGTGTCAGCAAAATCAGAATCAACATCAGAAAAGCCTTTGAAACTAATGACTTCAGTATCAGCAGCCTCACAGTCTCTTTTATTCCTTTTACTTGTCACTTTAGTGCCTAGGTCAAGAGCAAAAACAGGCACAGGACAAAGACAGTTTCTGACTTGGGTCAGTGGGTAGATGGTGGAAAATGCCATGAGAATGTGACATGATAATAAAAGCAGGACCCAGGGGTGAAAGTAACATAGAGGACTTTCTGGTACAAGGCCCTGCTTCAGGCCCCCGAAAGGGGCGGGGCCTCGGGCAGAATGGGTGGGGATATGTGGTCAGCCTCTCCCAGCCAGCCCTTCTGCGCTGCCCAGTCCACACCGCATGGGGCTCCTGCAGTGATTTAAAGGGCCCGGTGCTCCAGCCGCTGCTGCGGTTGCGGCACCTTTTACATTGCTGGGCCCTGGGGCAGCTGCCCCTTTTGCCCCCTCCCCTCTGCGGTGGGGCAAAAGAAGCAGCACTTTAACGTTGGCTGTGTACGGGCCTGGACCAGCAGCCACTTCTTACCTTGCGGTACCAGCTCGTACCAGCCCACTTTCACCTCTGGCAGGAATCCAACCCAGCCACCACAGTGCTCTTAAAATGGAGGAATCTTAGAGTTCAGCCTTGTCTGCTCTACACAGTTTTGTCAGCAAAAGGCAACTTTTGTCAATAAAACTGGCAGTGTACACACTACAGTGCTCCTGCCACAAACAAAACTGCCCTGCACCAGATTCTGTCTCAGGATTGGTTGTTTTCGGCTGCTGTCTGAACTTGAAACAGTGTGCTGACACACTTACTCTACCCGCCACAGCCACTCCATCTCCGTCTCCTTCTCACGCACACGCTCCTTGTCACACACTCTCCCCCTCCATACACACACACTTCTGTGGGCTTCTTGTGTTACTGTTCAGAGATGTCGGTTTGGTCATATTGCCAAGTGCTATTTTAAAAAGTGATTTCAAATGTGTTACTTTTCGGGCACACACAGCAATCATTATAAAGTCCATAGCATGGTGCAAACAAGCAATGCCAGGCTCAGCACACAACAGCAACACACATCACTGTGCCTTAATGTTAATATGCTCCTTCAAGGCAACCCCCAGCCAAGTAGTCCCCCACTGGGCTCCTTTTACAGCCTTGTGTTCATAACGCACAGCACAATACTAAACAGCGGTGCAGGAGCCATGCTTTCAGACAGAGATGGCTGGGTTGCAGGTTACTAGGACAGTTTAAAAGTGGCTGGTAATCTAGTAGGATGCCCATGGAATGATGGGATTGAGAAGCCTTCATCATGTGATGCTGTACCTGCCCCATATGGCATTGCAAACGGTTGCTGTGCCTCAGTGGTTCCCAGATGAGAATACCAGATTCAGGACAAACTGCTGAAAAATAGGTCACATCCACCCCAAACTCATGGTTATTCTTCCATAAAATATACCAGGCCAATAACAAAAGTAAACTTCTATGTCATCACGCTGGGTAACAAGAATTCAGAAATGCAGCCTCCAAATCCCAGCCCTTGTTTCACCACCCAGACACTGGATTTAATGATGAGTGGCTATCTAAAACCAATGAACCAAACAAAGGTTTCTTCTAATCCCAATAGATCATCCACACAAGCCAGGCCAATATATAACTCAGATCTTACTCAATAATCATGTCATTGCCAATCCTTTAGTATCTAATATATAAAGATTTATTTATAAGAGAAAAGAAAGAGGATAAAGTTATAATGGTCAAGGAAAACAAATGCATACATTCACTGCAAAGTTCTTGTATCAAGTTTGAAACAGTGATGGAATAAACTGCTGGCTCGTAATGTCTCCAGTAACTTAACTTCCAAAAGATTGGAAAGTCCTCAGTCCATTGGTTGGAATGTTCCTTTTAGTGTAAGTCTGTAGTCCAGAGATCAGAGCAAGAAAGAGGCAAAATGGAGATGCTTCCAGGGCCTTTTATAATTTCTCTCATGTGGAGGGAATGCTCTCAGTCTGTTTGTGGAAAAGTACTGGTACAAGATGGAGTCCAGGGTCACATGAGCAAGTCACATGCCCATGCATGCTTTGATGAGTCATAGAGGCAGCCATTACCCCTATTCTGGCTCAGATGTCCACAGGAAGGCTCACTAAGCAGGGATTCTTCTATGGCTCACTGTGTTCATTAATGGGCCATCAACTTGAATTGTCCAGTCACAATGTGCTGGTTAGACTGGATGTAAACTACCTGGTGGGTGTTACCCTAGGAGCAAACACATCTGAAGAGTGAGCTCTCAAGTCCCTCATACAAAACCAGCCTTCCACACAAACTTCCACGTGGGTGGACTTTACAAAAATGAGACAAGCCATTTACAATGCACACTTTACTTCTCTACAGAGGAAAAAGGACAGTAAATTATCTAAATTACTACATGCCACAGGGGCTACATCAGGGTGTTACCCTTAACTCACACAACAATATTGTTAATCTATCCAACCACACACTTAGCCCGGCAGAAGAGTCTGTCCTATCTCGGAGACTCTCTTTCTGCCCCACCACCCCCATGTGCATGATACAGGTCTGCCATGATCTGGAAGCCTACTTTCACCATCTCCGATTCAAGGAATATTTGCAACACACCACTGAACAGTCCACTGACCCACAGGAACCCTCCTACTAACACAAGAAGAAGAAGAAGAATTCTGCATGGACTCCTCTTGATGGTCAAAATGACAGACTGGACTTCCTCATAGAGAGCTTCCGCAGACTTGCACAGGCTGAGATTGCGAACAAACAGCATCATTTGCCCCATAACCTCAGCTGTACAGAACGCAATGCCATCCACAGCCTCAGAAACAACTCTGACATTATAATCAAAGGGGCTGACAAAGGAGGTGCAGTAGTCATCATGAACAGGTCGGATTATGAACAAGAGGCTGTCAGGCAACTATCCAACACCATATTCTACAGGCCACTATCCTCCAATCCCACTGAGGAGCACCAAAAGAAACTACACCATCTGCTCGAGAAACTCCCTGCTATAGCACAGGAACAAATCTACACAGACACACCCTAGAGCCCCGACCAGGGGTATTCTATCTGCTATCCAAGATCCATAAACCTGGAAATCCTGGATGCCCCATCATCTCAGGCACTGGCACTCTTACAGCAGGATTATCTGGCTATTTAGATTCTCTCTTCAGACCCTACTCTACCAGCACCCCTTGCTATCTTCGAGACACCACCGACTTCCTGAGGAAACTACAATGCCTTGATGATCTTCCTGAAAAGACCATCCTGGCCATCATGGATGTAGAAGCTCTTTACACCTATATTCCACATGAGGATGGACTATAAGCTGTCAGGAACAGTATCCCTGATGAGGCCACAGCACACTTGATGGCTGAGCTTTCTGACTTTGTCCTCATCCACAACCATTTCAGATTTGGGGACAACTTATACCTTCAAGTCAGCGGCACTGCTATGGGTATCCGCATGCACAGTATGCCAGCATTTTTATGGCTGATTTAGAACAACGCTTCCTCAGCTCTCGTGTCTTAGACACCTCCTCTACTTGTGCTACACTGATGACATCTTCATCATATGGACCCACGGGAAGGAGGCCTTGATGTATTCCACATGGATTTCAACAATATCCACCCCACCATCAAACTCAGCCTGGACCAGTCCACACAAGAGATCCACTTTATGGACAGTACAGTGCAAATAAGTGATGGTCACATAAACACCACCCTATACTGGAAACCTACTGACTGCTATACTTACCTACGTGCCTCCAGCTTCCATCCAGGACATATCACACAATCTATTGTCTACAGCCAAGCCCTAAGATACAACCGCATTTGCTCCAATCCCTCAGACGGAGACAAACACCTACAAGGTCTTTATCAAGCAGTCTTAATACTACAATACCCACCTGGGGAAGTGAGGAAAAAGCTTGACAGAACGAGACGGGTACCCAGAAGTCAGCTACTACAGGACTGGCCCAACAAGGAAAATAACAGAACACCACTGGCCATCATGTACAACCCCCAGCTAAAACCTCGTCAGCACATCATCAATGATACTTTGGAAGGCAGGCCAGTCCTCGCTTACAGACAGCTCTCCAACCTGAAGCAAATACTCACCAGCAATTACACACCACACCACAGAAACACTAAGCCAGGGACCTATCCCTGTAACAAACCCCATTGCCTTCTCTGTCCCCATATCTACTCTAGTGACACCATCAGAGGACCCAACCACATCAGCCACACCATCAGGGGCTCATTCACCTGCACATCTACTAATGTGAAATATGCCACCATATGCCCCTCTGCTATGTACATTGGCCAAACCGGACAGTCTCTATGTAAAAGAATAAACAGACACAAATCAGACATCAGGAATGGTAACATACAAAAGCCAGCAGGGGAACACTTCACTCTCCCTGGACATTTAATAACAGATTTAAAAGTAGCCATCATCCACCAAAAATCTTCAAACACAGACTTCAAAGAGAAACTGCAGAGCTACAATACATTTGCAAACTTAACACCATTAATTTGGGCTTGAATAGAGACTGGGAGTGGCTGGCTCACTACTAAAACAATTTTCCCTCTCTTGGTATTGATACTTCCTCATCAATTATTGGGGGTGGACCACATCCACCCTGATGGAATTGGCCCTGTGAACTCTGGTTCTCCACTTGTAAGGAAACTCTCTTCTCTTCATCTGCCAGTATTTATGCCTGTATCTGTAATTTTCACTCCATGAAGAAGTAGGTTTTTTTACCCACAAAAGCTTATGCCCAAATAAATCTGTTAGTCTTTAAGGTGCCACGGACTCCTCGTTGTTTTTATTTATTCATTTATTTATTTATTTATTTTAATGTTTGGAACTTTGCCAAAACACAAACTCAAGCCAATCTTTTGTTTACACCAGTGACTGTAATTACACAGTACATAGGGTGCCAGTACTGTGTAGTTACACTGTAGTCATGTTTTTAAGCTAGTTACCGTGCTATATAACAGGCAGTTAATAACATCACTGAAATATCTATTACCCCTTTGGTTTCATATGTAACATATACACATTTAGACTACAGTTCTATTAGCTACAGTGTATTGTATTTACTTGGCTAGGTTCTTATTAATTAATGACAGATACAGGTATCATAAAACACAAGCTGTGTTACTACAGTCACTGAATTATAAAGCGTTAACCAAACATTGATTCTGATCAAGTGCCATTTATTTCATTTAATTTGGCAGTTCCTGAACTTCCTGATTTCAGCTAGAAAAGTAAATAAAGGGAGACAGTTTACTTGAGGGGTTCTCGGCCTAGTGCAGGAAACTCCCCAAGAAACCTTGACCTGGGAGAATTCCAGGCCAGAAATATCTAGGCATGATAATGATCTATGTTTATGTAACTTCCCTGATAAATTACTGGCTGCTCTACTAGGCAAGCACTGTGTTTTTGCCCAGATTCTCCAGTATCTCTCAAAAGGATTGTGGTATCCCAGACAATGACGCCATGGAAGGGACCTCTGGTGAGTGTACCTTTGCAAATAGCAAACATTGTTTTTTAAGCAAGCGTTTTTTAATGATTGATTTGCCCTGAGGACTTGGGATGCATTCGCAGACAGTATAGTTACTTAGAAAAGTTTGTTAACATGTCCGGGGATTGAGAGGAAATCCTCCAGGGACATCTCGATGAAGCGCTCCTGTAGGTACTCCAGAAGCCTTTGCAGAAGGTTTCTGGGCAAGGCAGCCTTGTTCCGCCCACCATGGTAGGACACTTTACCACGCCATGCATGTAGCAAGTAATCAGGTATCATTGCATGGCAAAGCATAGCAGCGTATGGTCCCGGTGATTGCTGGCATTCAAGAAGCATCCGTTCTTTATCTCGCTGTGTGATCCTCAGCAAAGTGATATCGTTCAGGATAACCTGGTTAAAAATCAGGAATTTAAGTAAGGGGGATGGCCATTTTCCTACTGGGTTCTGGACTGCAGCAGCTTAAAAAAAAAACCTTTCCTGCACGTAGCCAAGCGGGGGGAGCGGAGGAGTGAAATGCTGATGATCTTTTTTGTGTTTGGTCACCGGCGATCTTCCCCAAGCTACCAGCCACGCAGTGGGTGGGGGGGTGGGAAGGGTGTTGATTAGCAGGGAGCTAGCGTGGTATTAGCCATGCATTGGGGGGAGGGGTAAATCACTGCAGAAGCCGAAAGACAGTGGCTTACCATGGCCGCATGCAAGCTGAATTCTGATGCCTGGACCTGTGTCTGTGAGATCTGTAACTCCAGAGCTGCAGGCACTCACTATTAAGATGAAAAATGCGACCTTGTAGGGAAATCACATGTGCTATGTAAGGTGAATAGTGCTGTTCACTGTGAAAGAGTATAACCATTGTTCTGTAAAATGTATCTTTTAAAATATTTCTCTCCCTCATGCAGCTGCAAATTTTTCAAGCGTGCCTCCTCCATCCCAAAGGCTAGCATAGATAAGGCGGAGGAAAAAGAAGACGAGAGATGAAATGTTCTCGGATATTATGGAAGTTACACGCAATGAAAGAGCTCATCTGAATGAGTGGAAGGACGTGGTATCAAATTATAGGAAAGATGCCAGTGAACGTGAGGACAGGAGAGACACCCGAGATGAGAGGTGGCGGCAGGAAGACCGGCAGGAAAATCAGAGATGGCGGCAGGAAGATCAGCGGTGGCGGGATGCAACTCTGGGGCTGCTGCGTGATCAAACTGACATGCTCCGGCGTCAGGAACAGCAGCAGGATCACAGAGTGCCGCTGCAGCCCCTGTATAACCACCCTCTACCCTCACCATGTTCCATATCCCCCTCACCCAGACGTGTAAGAACGCGTGGGGGGAGGCTCTGTGCACCCGCCAACTCCACCCCCGTGGACAGCCCAGCCAGAAGGCTGTCGTTACTGTGAAATTTTTTTAATGGCCTTCTCCATCCTTCCTATCCTCCTCCCAAACCACACCCTTACTTCTCTCCCTGTTTTTATAATGAATTAATAAAGAATTCATGATTTTTAAACGAGAGTGACTTTATTTGCATAAGTAAGCTGTACTCGAAGGGGGAGGGTGAGTTGATTACAGGGAATGAGTCAATCAAGGGGGTTGGGTGTTCATCAACAAACACAGCAGTCACAAAAAAACCAGGAGTACTTGTGGCACCTTAAAGACTAACAAATTTATTGTAGCATGAGCTTTCGTGAGCTAAAGCTCACTTCTTCGGATGCATAGAATGGAACACACAGACAGGAGATATTAACTGATACCATTAACTGTGGTCTAAATAAAGACTGGGAATGGTTGGGTCATTACACCAATTGAATCTATTTCCCTATGTTAAGTTCTCCTCACACCTTCTATGGGCCATCTTAATTATCACTTCAAAAAGTTTTTTTTCCTCCTGCTAACGATAGCTCATCTCAATTGATTAGACTCTGCCTGTTGGTATGCATACTTCCACCTTTTCATGTTCTCTGTATGTATAAATATCTCCTGTCTGTGTGTTCCATTCTATGCATCCGAAGAAGTGAGCTTTAGCTCACGAAAGCTCATGCTACAATAAATTTGTTAGTCTTTAAGGTGCCACAAGTACTCCTGTTTTTTTTTGCGGATACAGACTAACACGGCTGCTACTCTGAAACCTACTCTGAAACAGCAGTCACACTGTACCCTGGCCATTGATGAAGCTCGTTTTCAAAGCTTCTCTGATGCGCACTGCTTCCTGGTGTGCTCTTCTAATCTCCCTGGTGTCTGGCTGCGCGTAATCAGCGGCCAGATGATTTGCCTCAGCCTCCCACCCCGCCATAAAGGTCTCCCCCTTACTCTCACAGAGATTGTGGAGAATACAGCAAGCAGCAATAACATAGGGGACATTGGTTTGGCTGAGGTCTGAGCGAGTCAGTAATGTCCACCAGCGCGCCTTTAAACAGCCAAAGGCACATTCCACCACCATTCTGCACTTGCTCAGCCTGTAATTGAACAGATCCTGACCACTGTCCAGGCTGCCTGTGTATGGCTTCATGAGCCATGGCATCAAGGGGTAGGCTGGGTCTCCCAGGATAACGACAGGCATTTCAACATCCCCAACTGTTAATTTCTGGTCTGGGAAGTAATTCCCTTGCTGCAGCCGTTTAAACAGAGTAGTGCTTCTGAAAACGCGAGCGTCATGAACCCTCCCTGGCCATCCCACGTGGATGTTTGTGAAACGTCTCTTGTGATCCACCAGTGCTTGCAGCACCATTGAAAAGTACCCCTTCCGGTTTACGTACTGGGTGCCCTGGCGCTCCGGTGCCAAGATAGGGATATGGGTTCCATCTATCGCCCCCCCACAGTTAGGGAATCCCAGTGCAGCAAAGCCATCCACTATGGCCTGCACGTTTCCCAGAGTCACAACCTTTCGTAGCAGCAGCTTAGTGATTCCTTTGGCTACTTGCATCACAGCAGCCCCCACAGTAGATTTTCCAACTCCAAATTGATTCCCGACTGACCGGTAGCTGTCTGGCGTTGCAAGCTTCCACAGGGCTATCGCCACTCGCTTCTCTACTGTGAGGGCTGCTCTCATCTTGGTATTATTGCATTTCAGGGCAGGGGAAAGCAAGTCACAAAGTTCCATGAAAGTGCCCTTATGCATGCGAAAGTTTCGCAGCCACTGGGAATCGTCCCACACCTGCAACACAATGCGGTCCCACCAGTCAGTGCTTGTTTCCCGGGCCCAAAATCGGCATTGAATGGATAGAATCTGCCCCATTACCATCAGGATCTCCAAAGCGCAGGGGCCCGCGGTTTGAGAGAATTCTGTGTCCACATCCTCATCACTGTCATCGCCGCGCTGCCGTATCCGCCTCTTACTCGCCTCGGTTTGAAGGTCCTGGTTCACCATATACTGCACGAGAGTGCGCGAGGTGTTTAAAACATCCACGATTGCGGTATTGAGCTGAGCAGGGTCCATGCTTGCTGTGCTATGGCGTCTGCACAGTTCACCAAGCAAAAAAGGCGCGAAACGGTTGTCTGCTGCTTTCAGGGAGGGAGCGGTGAGGCTGTACCCAGAACCACCCGCGACAATGATTTTTGCCCCATCAGGCACTGGGATCTCAACCCGGAAATTCCAAGGGGCGGGGGAGGCTGCGGGAACTATGGGATAGCTACGGAATAGCTACCCACAGTGCAATGCTCCAGTAATCGATGCTAGCCTCGGACCGTGGACGCACACCACCGAATTAATGTGTTTAGTGTGGCCGCGCGCACTCGATTTTATACAATCTGTTTTGCTAAACCGGTTTATGTAAAATCAGAATAATCCCGTAGTGTAGACGTACCCTTACTGTGACAGGCCTGGTTCTTCAGCTAAGCAGCAGAGGCCAGCCATAAACTGGGAAATGTATGGTCACATCCTCACATTCCAAACTAGTCACATTGAAATAAGGTGCTATTGGGCTGTTAGGAATACAATCCTGTCCTGATATTCCTATCACCTCCAGAGAAAGAGAAGCGCCTAGAAGATGTAAAAGAAAACTTAGTTTGATAGTATCCTGTCTGGCAAGAACTCACTTATCAATAGCTGGGATGTGAAATCCTCATTTCTGTATTGTTCTATCACTGTAGTCTCCACTTCCCTATTGTTTGTCTGTATAATCTGTCTGGTTCTGTGATTGTTTCTGTCTGCTGTATAATTAATTTTGTTGGGTGTAAACCAATTTAGATGGTGGGATATAATTGGTTAAATAACCATGTTATAATATGTTAGGATTGGTTAGTTACATTTCAGTAAAAAGATTGGTTAAGGTATAGCTAAGCAGAACTCAAGTTTTACTATATAGTCTGCAGTCAATCAGGAAGTAAGGGGGGATGGGAACAGGGACTGGGTATGGAGAAGGGGGAATTGGGATCATGTTTTGCTAAAGGGAGGGATGGGAACAGGAACAGGGACACAGGCAAGGCTCTGTGGTGTCAGAGCTCAGAAGGGGGACACTAGGGAAGGAAACTGGAATCATGATTGCTGGAAGTTCACCCCAATAAACATTGAATTGTTTGCGCCTCTGGACTTTGGGTATTGTTGTTCTCTGTTCATGCGAGAAGGACCAGGGAAGTGAGAGGGTGAAGGAATAAGCCCCCTAACAGCCTTCACTGACATAAAGGGTTTTTCTGTCAGTATGGGAATATCATCTCCCTGAACAAAGTTGGCTACGTTGACAGAATCATTCTTTCATTGATATAGCTACATCTACATTGGTGATTATGTCAGTCAGGGGTGTGGCTTTTCACACCCCTGACCAAAGTAGTGATGTTTACCTAAATTTTAAGCGTAGACAAAGCTTAGTTTCTTTAATAGATCTACTCCAGGGTCTTTCTCAATTGTTTCTGTTCTATGAAGATTTTAGGTCAATATTTTCACATTTGGTTTCTTAAAGTTGGCCAAGTGGTCTGATTTTCAGTACTGCACTCACAGCTCTTCTTGTCGTTAAAATTTGGATCCAATTTTTACAGAGCATTTTAAAGACTAAAAGTAGAAGTGATCAAAGTTTGTTCTTTGAAAAAGTTTTAAATTACAAATCCATTTCAAACAATACAAACATTTTTCATGAAAAATTAATATCATTCAAAATTTCTCATTTCAAAATGAAATTTGTCATTTTAAATTGAATTGAAAACTTTTGGTTTTCATTATTAATTTCCTTTCCTCTACCCTGTCCCTCTTTTCTTCACTGAAAATGCTGGAGAAGGGGAGAATGAAAACCGGGTGGGGGGGGATCATGTTTTCATTTCAAAAGGAAACTGAATTTTATTTAAATAAATGAAAACAAAAAAAATCCATACTACCAAAAATATTGGGAACATTATTTAATTTCCTTCAAATTGTTTTACAGACAATAATTGTTATTTTGACCAGATCTAATTAACAAATCAGAGAAAGAGAGAGGGGGAGAGAGAGAGAAAGAGAATGACTTCTATTTTAGGTTATTTGACTTAGAATTAACATTAACCATTGTTTTCTAAAGTGATTTGACTTTCCTCTAGGTGAAAATATAATAAGCAAAGTGGATGTAGTTTTCATTCAATTCTACAAAAGAAGATCAAGTTTTTGTTCCCATCTCCCCATGGCATAGTATATACAGTAACTCTATAAAACTGAAATAAACCATGAAACTAATCTGAGAACATAGAATCACATAGTGTATCTATCTGAAAGAAAAGAAACTGAATTTTTTTTTCTGTTTCCACTCTACTGGGTAATCAATATTAATATCACTATTTGTAGCAGGCAATAAAGGCAGTTCAATTGACAGTAAACAGGAAAATGTTTAGTGGTAATCTAAAATTGGCGTAACTGTACACAGTTTGTGCAAAATGGGTGCAGAGGTTTCCCAGCCCCCCATTGAAGTGAGATTTTCCATTAAGATAGTGGCTACCAAGTGGGTTTGACTATAGAGACTTCCGTTGCAAAGAACTGTCGCAACTTAATAAATGTGTTATCTTGCTTGACCCGCCCTGCAAAAAAATAGCTGCAGTGGAACAGCAGCAGCTCAGTTTCTCACAGACACTAATACACAGCCTCAACGTGTTCATTGAAAAGCTTAACTAGATCAGCTTAAATGTTACAGTTATCAAGCAACAGCATCTGCAAACCAAACTAGTTAGACACTTTTAGTAAATAATGTGCAATTGTTCAAGTTCAGAAGTGAATCTAAGGCCTTCTCTGCACACAGACTTGCACCAGTGTATTTAAAGGGGATGGACTAGATGACAGTGCACATCAGGGACCCTGCCTGCAGCCCCAGGCTCAGCACTAACACAAGTGTGCTGCAGAGCTCTGCATGGGGACACACTCTGCAGCTGAGGATACCCGAGGCCTGGCTCCAGCCCCCAATTTAACATAATTGCCAGGCTGTTCTGCAACTTGCAAGAAGGACACTGCTGCTGCTGCTGTTGCCTCTTTTCCTCGGGACCTGCTCCATCCCAGAATTAGTACCTGGCCAGGCTGTTCTATCGCCTGCAGGAAGAGACAATTTGCTGCTGCTGGGGACACATGAGTCCTCACTGCATCCCCCAACTGATGCTCTTTCTGGGTTGCTCTATAGCCCTGCAGGGAGAGGAGTCCTGCTAGCTCTGCCAGGGGAACACCAAGCTCTGGTTCCACCCACTACTGACATCACTGCTGTCCCAAAACACAGCTCTAGATGGTCTCCTATTGCTGCAGAGTGACCATGAGGCCTAGCTCCAAACTCAGCATTAATCTCACTGTTGGGCTGGTAAATAGAGCAGCAGGAAGGGAGACAAATGGCTGCAGCTGCTCTGCTGATGCTGCTCCCGAGGAACCGTGAGACTTACCTTAATACCCTAGAGCGGGCATCCTAGTCATGCTGCTCTACAGCCCTGAAAGGAGACACACCCTGCTACTTCCCTCATGGCTGGTTTCATCCCTGGAATTGACATAAGTGCTGGTTGCTCAAGTGTCTTGCGAGGAAGAAGGATCAGCTGCTGCCCCACCTTTGGAAGTGATGCACTGTAGCTACTGATTTGTTCTCATGGCTGCCCTCTCATTGCAGATACTAATTCTCTCATGCCCTTATTGTGGACACTGAGATGCTGCTACTAGAACTGCCTATATCTCCCTCCTGCATGCCCAGGACTAGGCGAGAGGAAGGGATAGAGACACTCCACTCTGGGGGAAATGCTATTTGGGCTGCTTGTCACCCACTCTGTGTCCTCTTGCAACACAGACAAGAAGTCCCTGCTCCACACAAGGACTGTATTTTACAGGAGTGATCTATATCTGTACATATGTAAACAGTTAAGAGCTAATATGCCAGTATATGGCACTCAAGCATGTGTTTTAGGGTTCCTAGGCTCTATGTAGTACCAATAAACATTTCAGTATCAGAGGGGTAGCCGTGTTAGTCTGGA
Organism: Mauremys mutica; assembly: GCF_020497125.1. Classification (NCBI taxonomy): domain Eukaryota; kingdom Metazoa; phylum Chordata; order Testudines; family Geoemydidae; genus Mauremys; species Mauremys mutica. Next base: position 145,604,397 of record NC_059072.1, on the reverse strand, counting down.
TCTGTAAAAGCAACAAAGAATCCTGTGGCACCTTATAGACTAACAGACGTTTTGCAGCATGAGCTTTCGTGGGTGAATACCCACTTCTTCAGATGCAAGGCATCTGAAGAAGTGGGTATTCACCCACGAAAGCTCATGCTGCAAAACGTCTGTTAGTCTATAAGGTGCCACAGGATTCTTTGTTGCTTTTACAATAAACATTTGTTTTTGTACACTGAAGGTGGCTTCCTTTGTGCAGCACTTAACACCTAGGTTTAGCCTGGCCTAAGCAGTCATGGAATGGAACTGCTTGCTGGCTACACTACATACACCCTCTTGCCAACCCTACTCATCTATATAAGGTACCTATATGATCCCCATTACTATAGTATCTGAGCTCCTCATAACCTTAAATGTATTTAGACTTACAACACTCCTGTGAGGTAAAGAAGAACTTTTCTACAGAGCTGGTCAATTTTTTCCAGCAGAACACATTTCTGTCAGAAAATGAGGATTCAATAGAGTCAAAACATTCAGTGAGAACATGTTGAGTCCATCAAAACTTTTGACAGAAACCCAGCAGGTGAGCAGGTAGTTTCTCAGCCAGCCCTACTCTTATGCCATTTTACACATCCCGCAGATTTAAAGCCTATGGGGGAGCTAAGTTTTAACTCAACCTGCTAACCCATGTGTAACCACAAACTGCCTTGCCTTCATTAAGATTTTACCTCATGTTAGCTAACTCAAGTTAAGGACACACCTTTTTATTTCCCCAGTAAAGACAAGGCCTTGCTCATTTTGCTTTTTCGCTAAAACAGTGCAGGAGCATCCACCTCCCTCTATGTCATGTCATACAGAAACAATGAGATGCAGATACCACAATATTGTGAAATATGGAGCCTGCAATTTTATATACAAGTATTGTGTAGCTGGGATAACTACCTCACACTACCAGTGGGGTTGTTCCAGCATGATACCAGTGGACCCAGTGTACTCTAACGCTGTACCCTCATGATTGCCAATGGACCCTGACTAGAAGCCACCCTCCCAATTTACTCCCCTCTTACACACAGAGGTAGGAGAGAGCAGATTAGGGGAGCCACAAGCTGCATGATACAGAGAGACACACCCCTCACCATGCAGTGCAGTGCTCAGGGCCATTGCTCATAGAGCCCATTAAGTTACAGGGCCCTTTGCTGGACCCTTTCTAACTCACCAACTGCACTGGAACCTGCCACAGGGGACAACAGCAATCAGCTTGACATCCACCCTCAGCCTGCTGGATAACTAGAAAGGAACTCCACCCACCACTTGAGGTCCTCCAAGAAAATATCTGCCCCCACATCAGAGATGTGCACTCCATCCTTTGAAACATTTCTGGAACAGTATACTTAGTTCCCACATGGGAAATGAAGGTACCCTGCTCCCTATCATTTTAATATAAGTATCAATGTTGCCTAGTCTGGTGGCCCTTAGAAGCATCTCTGACAGTGTGACAGCATGGCTAAGTGAATGGGAGCAGACCAACTGCTGGTGCTTCTGACCATTGGGATCTTAGCTGTTGCCCTATGCCCTACTTGAACATGATCATTAAACAGTGAATTGAAAAAATTAATTAAAATGAATTTATATCCTGGAAACTACAGAAAAGTAGTAAAAGTGGAAACATGGAAAAATTGCTAAGGAGGAGTACAAAAGAATAGTGTAAGCATTTAGGGACAAAACCAGAAATACTAGGGCACAAAATGAGTTACACGCCAAGGGATATATTAAAAGCAATAAGAAGAGGTTCTTTAAATACATTGGGGCAAGAGAAAGTTGAAGGATAATGTTGATCCTCTACTTAGCACGGAAGGAGATCTAATAACTAAGGACCTCAAGAAGGGATGGATGAGTTCCCAGAAGAAAAGAGGACAAACCTACCTTTTAAAGGGGAACAAAGAGAAATCATGGAAATATAGACCAGTAACCCTAACTGATATCTGCAAAGACACTGGAACAAATTATTAAACAATCAATTTGTAAACACCTGAAGGCTTTAAGGTTTATAAGGAATAGTCAGCATGGATTGGTAAGGAACAAATACTGTCAAACTAACCTAATATCCTTATCTGACAGAGTTACTGGTCCAGAGGGGAAGCAGTAGGTATGATATATCTTGATATTAATAAGCCTTTTGATATAGTCCCACATAATATTCTCAGAAGCAAACTAGGAAAATGTGATCTAGATAATATTACTATAAACTGCATGTGACACACCAGGGTACAATTCAGACCAGTGGGGGGGCTGTGTCACCCTTCTCCTGCAATCTTGGATGCCTTGCTTTGCTGCAGTAGCTCACCCCAGGCCAGTCACAAATAGCCATCTAGCATACAAGTCATATCCTGAATGTCTGTGTGTAGCTGCAGCCTGAGTTACATTCTGGCTCTCACCAGCCTTGGTTATACTGCAGAATGACCCCAACATACTCCCAGTCCTGAATTTCCCCCCAGAATTGTATGTCTTGTACTGCCCAGACCTCTTCTGGACAGTCCAAATTTATTAAACCCATTACTCCTTTCAGGGAATAATACACCAGTTTATTACCTCAAATAGAGTTACTCAGACACCTTAACTTAAACACACTGAATTAGAAAAAACAATAAAACAAATGTATTTACTACAAAGAGTGAGTTTTAAGCAATAAGAACATAAAATTCTGAAAGGGGTTACAAGAAAAATAAAGATAAAATGCTTACTAGTGTTTAATTTAACAAACTATATTGGATGAAAAGCAAAGTTTCTTACCACATGCTTCCAACAGCATTACTGACCAAACTTGCAGGTCAGGATCCCTCCCCCATAGTCGAACAGCTATTTTCTTTGTCTTCTGAGGTACAGAGAATGAGATGGGCAGCGAGGAAAGTTTGTCTTGTTCCCCCCTTGAAAAGTTGCCCTCTTGAAAAACATTTCCAGCTGAGAACCAGGAGGCAAACAGTCTGTGTGGAAGGATGTTCCCTGCTGTTTTTTTTCACCCGTGAGAGCATTTTTTTCCCCTTCCCCTTTTCTGCTTTATGTTGCTGTTTACTGTTTAAATGCAAAGTAAGACAAGCATACATCCCTTTGTTTAGGGCAGATCTGTTTGCCAATTTCTGCCTGGTGAGGCTGTTGGGTTTGGAATGTGTGCTAATCACAACATACAGGGAAATCTTATAACTTCACATACAGTGTTGCTACATATATTTCACCATGACAATGCTGACCAAGTTATGAGTTTTCAAATGATACCTCACAAGGCATACCTTGTAGAAAGATTATTACAGTTGTATGCAGGATATGAATACAGGGATGTAACCTATCATAACAGGTCCACAACTGATTAAGATTGTATTAAAAAAGTAGTTTTCAATGGTTTGCTATTAAATTTGGGAGACCTATCTAGTGGAGGTCTCACAGGGGTCAGTCCTGGGTCTGTTACTGTTCAATATTTTCATTAATTACTTGTATCATGGAGTGGAGAGTATGCTTATAAAATTTTTGGATGACACCACGGTGGGAGGGGTTGCAAGCACTTTGAAGTACAGTATTAGAATTCAAAATAATCTTGAGAAATTGAAGAACTGGTCTGAAATCAACAAGATGAAGTTCAGTTAAGACAAGTGCAAAGTAATACACTTTGGAAGGAAAAATCAAATGCACAAGTACAAAATGAGAAGTAATTGGCTAAGTGATAATACTGCTGAAAAGGACCTGGGGGTTATAGCGGATCACTAATTGAATATCAGTCAACAATGTGATGCAGTTGCAAAAAAAAGGCAAATCGTGTGGGGTGTATTAACAGGAGAATCGTTTGTAAGATACAACAGGCAATTGTTCTACTTCACTTAGCACTGGGTACCAAACTTTAGGAAAGATGTGCACAAATTGGTGAGAATTGAGACAAAAGCAACAAAAATTCTAAGAGGTTTAGGAAAAATTACCTATGAAGAAAAGTTAAAAAAAACTGACTATGTTTAGTCATGAGAAAAGATGACTCAGAAGGGGAATCATCACAGTCTTCAAATATGTTAAGGGCTGTTACTCAATTGTTCTTCATGTCCACTAAAGGTAGGACAAGAAATAACGGACTTAATCTGCAGCAAGGGAGATTTAGGTTATGTATTAGGAAAAACTTTCTAACTATAAGAGTAGTTAAATTCTGGAATAGGCTGCCAAGGGAGGCTGTGGAATCCCCATCACTGGAAGTTTTTAAGAACAGGTTAGAAAAACACCTCTCATGAATGATCTAGGTTTACTTAGTCCTGCCTCAGTGCAGGGGACTGGACTTGATGACCTCTAGAGGTCTTTTCCAAAGCTACATTTCTATGATTTTATAAATATAGCAATATATCCATGAAAGAAAGATATTTATAGTAATTTATAGGAATCAAAAATAAAATGGGAACATAATATATTCATGGATTAACCCTTTGTGCTATCTCAGGTGATTTTGCATTAAAAAGTTGCTTTGTGATGAGGTATTACAAGTCAGTACTTGGGAAAAAAGCAGGTCCATTCATTGTACGAGCAACCTTAATTCTTATTTCTAGCATTATCTTGAGTGCTTGCCTTTGTAGACTCTTCTTACAGACCCAACAGTCTACCACCCCCAGCTCTGCAGTAACAGCCTTGTCCTGCTATGAACTAATGTACAGTAACTCCTCACTTAACATTGTAGTTATGTTCCTGAAAAATACAACTGTAAGTGAAACGATGTTAAACGAATCCAATTTTCCCATAAGATTTAATGCAAATGTGGGGGTTTAGGTTCCAAGGAAGTTTTGGGGGGCAGACAAAAGGAATTATATACTGTACAGTACTGTACTGTGGTTGGGAGGTGCCCCTGGCTTACTCCACACAGGCATAGCCTGCTGCAGGCAAGGACGCTAGGAAGCACCTTGCATAGCAGCAGCTTCCCCGGAGAAGAACAAGCGCTGACTTTGCTGGGGTATGCTCCAGGCCCACCTCTTCCCACCCCCACTCCACCTCCTCTCCAGAGCACGCCTCGTCCCCACTCCTTACCCTCCCTCCCAGAAAGCCCTGAGTGCCACCAAACAGCTGTTTGGCAGCAGGGGAATCAGTGGGAGGAAGAGGGAGGAGGCAGAGAAAAGGAACTTGTGCAATGCTCCCTTGTAAAGTTGCTGCTCTTCCACAGAATCTTACAAGCAGGGGACAGAGCAGGCAGCCAAACAATGTTCTAAGGGAGCATTGCACAACTTTAAACGAGCATGTTCCCTAATGGAGCAGTGATGTAACTTTGAAACAACATTAAGTGAGGACATTAAGTGAGGAGTTACTGTAGTCAGTCCTGTAGTTCATGTGATAACAATTTGTACTGCAGTGCTGAAAGTTCAGGATTCAGGTATTGCTCATGATGTGGTAATTATATGTAATAGAACTTATTTTTTTTCCATTTAAAAAAACTGACAGGGGAATCTGACAAATTCATGCCACACATATTTTACCAGGACAATACTGACCAGCAATTTATGAGTTTTCAAATGATACCTTACAAGGCATACTTTGCACAAATATTTTTACAATAGCGTATAGGGAGTGAATATAGGGGTATATTCCATCACACTTGTTTTTCATTTCTGAATGCAATCATTTGGCATCTACCAACCTCTGGCATGATTCCCTTCGTGTCCACTGTCCCCAAGCATCATCTCTCAGTGTTCTCTGTCCCTCCAGCTTGATTCTTCATTGACTTTCTTGCTCCATTCTATCTCCCCAATGTCCATATGCTCTTTTTCTCCATCCTTTCCAGGTAGATCTCTTTCCAGTGCTTGAATGAATTTATACCAGCATCTCTAGGCTAACCTGGCTGCTCTGCTTTTTAATACCAACCTGTCATGGATCTGCTAGGTAGCAGATGGTTGGTGCTGCTGACATCATAGCATGGTTACATCATATCCTTTGATGAGATATGTCATATCCTATGATGAGAAAGGTCTCCTGTCTGAGGTCTTTCACCTGGGGGTGCTGCAGGGATGCATATTATATCTTCTTTTCAATACTGATAGGAGGCTACTGGGAGAGATAGTGAGACACCATGGGCTCAGCTTCCAACAGTATCTCAATGACGCTGAACTCTGTATCTCATTCTCAACAGAAGCAACCACCACCGGTACTAAAATGTCAGAATGCCAGCAGGAAATTAGTACATGAATGAAGAACAGCTGGCTCCACCTCAGCCTAGCCAAGTGATGCTTGCTGGAAAGGAGAAACACTTTGAAACACTGGCCAACATCTTATCTCCATCTTCCATTGAAGACATACAGCCCCCTTTTACCAGAATTTTGTGAGGCCTTAGAGTCCTGCTTAATGACTCACTAAGCTTGAAAAACCTGGAAGCCTCAATTTCAAACAATTCATTCTTATATCTCAAGGTTACTAGGAAACTCAGTCCCTTTTCTTGGATGAGGACCTGACTGCAGTGATCCATGGATGTGACACCTCCAGGATGGATTACTGTAACTCATTGTAACGTAAGGTCTGGTACAGAATGCAAATGACTGCCTTATTCATGGCTTAGGACCTTCAGTCAACTTCCAATGCTAGCTTAAGGCCTTGATCCTAATTTCAAAGCAATGACTGAAACAAGCCCGAGCTACAACAAAGGCCACATTTTATTCTGTGAACCCTCATGATGGCATCATTCCCCTGGATGGTGCAGATCACAAAGTTCGGGATGAAACTTGTGAAAGCTTGGGGACAAGGCATTGTCAGTAGAAGGGAATGGTCTTTGGAACAATCCTCCAGAGGAGATCAAGCAAATCCAGAGCCTGACCATCTTTAGGAAACATTGCAAGGCCTTCCTCTTTCACCATAATTGGTGCTCACAATTCAAACACTCCTCTTATTCTCAAATCCCTACCAGCTCCCCTCCTCCCACAAACCCTCCCCAAAACCAAAAACCTGCGCCAATCAGAATTTTGTCCCCTAAAAATGAGAAGTGACACAGACTCCATAATTTCCAGTAAAGACTTTGCTATTACTCTTGCTATTGATTTTATGGGGAAGGTGCTCAGATATTATGGTGATGGGAGGCAGCATAATATCCCAAGATGTCTGAAAGCAGAGGATGCCACTCAGACAACATTAAAATGATGGTTCTGTCCTCATCATACATGTCAGTCCCTTTTGATGCCCTTTCCTGGTGTGTGACTGTCCAGAGAGTCTGACTGTCTGTTACAAGACATACATCAGCAGCCTATAGGGGAAATATTAATTTTGTTTGAAGATTTTGGTTAAAACCACAAAGGAAGTGCCAGACTTCTGCTGCTATTTTGAGATGCCCTGCCTTTATACAATGCACTCAAAACAAAAAGAGTTTTGATTCTAAGTTAAAGTGACTGAGATACAATTATCATGCCTTTTTTTATGCTCATGTATCTTCTTCCAAAATCCATGCACTTTCTATGTGTGCTTAAAATATTACTGGAACTGAACAATTATAGGTGGGAAAAGATAATGACATCCTTGTATTTAAATGTCTTTCAGCAGTTTTCCCCCAGCTGTATGGATTCTCTGTTTCCATCTCTAATAATCAGTCATTTGTTGCAGTTTCTCTGGTGCACAACTTTCACAGTGTAATAGTTTACCATTTCATCCCATCTTGCAGAAAATTGCCTCCCACCAAAGAGCAGCAGCTCAGCCTCTCACACATTTTCTAGTGTTTGTGTTATCTTCAAAGCAGATTATCTACTAAGCCAACATGTTTTAATCTAGAGCCAGTGGTGTGCTGGGGGGTCTAATATATTCCCTGGAACCCCTTGTTAAAATTCTGCCACAAGACTAAAGGGGAAATGGGGATGCTTTCCCTGCCTCTGGTAGACCTCATCTCCTCTCTGGATGATGTTAATTCATCCCTGACAGGGACAATTTACCATATTCCTGAAAGCTCCTAAAAATGAGGTGGTCAATTTAAAAAAGATATTTATGTTTGTCCAAAAATGGGGTTTTGATTACTGACATTTTTCATGAAAAAATATTTTGTAATTTTTTTTCATTTTACAAAATTATTTAAAAAAAAGTCAAAAGACATTTTTTTTAAATTGTCAAAATTTTACATACTGAAATTGCGAAGAAAGTTCCTTTTTCTTTCTTTCTTTCTTTCTTTCTTTCTTTCTTTCTTTCTTTCTTTCTTTCTTTCTTTCTTTCTTTTTCTCAGGGAGAAAGCAGGAAAAAGAAACATTTATTTCATTATTTCCCTAATTTTTTCTACTTCTTTCCTTTGTCTATTTGAAAACAGTAAAAAAGGGGGAGAGTAATTGAGTTCCCTGATCCAATAGGATGTAAAAATACTTTGAAATGAAAATATTTCTGTTTTTCGAATGGACCACATTATATCGAATCGAAGGTATTTTCCAACAATTTCCTTGGTTGCAAAATCTTGGCATGGTTTTCTGGACAAAGTCTTGTCTCTCCTCTCAGAATGCAGAAACAAAAGACTATGTTATAGTATATAGCATATGCTGTCAGTGTATACTGACAGTTTTCATAAATTTTAAACATTCCCAGCAAATGAAGATTTTATGTTTGTTTCTTTCCTTAATTGTGGATACAAGAATAATTTTTTCAATGGGATGATAAATTAATGGATTCCCCTGTTCCTCATCCTTCCTGTATGAAAGGATATGCTCCCTGGCACATGGACCATATTACAGGTTCAGTGGGAAATTTGAGTAGAAAGTCCTTTGTTAAAAAATTGACAACAATTCTTGGGCTACACTAATTACAAATCCAAAGATTTTCTCCCTTACAGGGGGTGATTTGAAGAGTAAAAATGTGAAATTGGTTAAATGACTACTCTGTACTGGGAATGTCCTTTCAGGTTCCTGTAAACAGCTGGGCCATCTTCCAAAACCCAGGGTTCATTGACAGCCTTGCGGGATAGTCTGATCCTGTGATAAAATGTGTCAGTAATTTTATTAAATCCTGCATAGGCAGGAAACTCAATCATTTAACCACCATGCACATGATTCTGCCACCTTCTCAATGTATGAACAGAAAGGAAGAGAAATTGTGTGGGAAGTTCTGGCTTGCACTTGCCAGAGTCCTCCTTCAATAATTAATTTTCCTCTTTTCTCTGGGCAAATTTACCTATAAAATCAGTAGAAATTTAAATAATTTTCATCTCAATTTAACCCCCTTTTCTCCCTTGAGGTCCACTTCACAGCTCAGCCACCACCCTTTTAGTATCTGTTAATAAATATTAATGCCTCTATTCCTTTTCTTTCTGTATATTTGATTTATTTATATATTAGCAATAGCATATTGAATTCTAAAGCCCAGAACACTAACCCTTGACCTATAAGTAACCCTATTTAGGAATTCTATGTGTTAGAGTGTATTTAATAATCCTGGTTGCCTCTATGTCCATAGAACTCCAGATAGTCCAGGAAACCTTTTCCTTAAATATATAACATTTATATAAGCATATATATAACCTGGGTAACTGATCAGGGATAATTGTCACAGCAGATAGGGAGGAATGATTATGGGGGAAGAAGGACCCACTGTAATATATTATACTGAAGAACTGTTGGTCCTCTCAGCTGTAAATAATGATGTTTTTACACAAATCTGGTGAACTGAGAATGTACAGAAAGAAAATCAGAACATATGTTTCTTTTGAAATAGGGTTTTCTTAGTTTGCAAAACCTATATAGAGATACTGGCATGGGAACTCAGTCCAGGAATGAATCTGATGCATCCCTCCAGTTACAGTCAAGAAGAGACATAGAGCCAGGTCTTTATCATATAATCACATAAAGGGAGTAATGTATCTATTCTTTCTGTATTCTGCATAGGGATGAACTAATCTCTGACCATCTTTGACCCAAACATAACTCATTCCTCTTCCTCGTTCTTTCTAAATCTCTTAAAGAGTGTCTCCCTGTTAGGCATATGGTTACACAAAATGGCAAGGAGAAGGATCCCACTCACAACTTTTAGCTCAGTGATTAGGGTCCTGACCTTGGATGTGGGAGAGCCCAGGTAGAAGTGGGGGTTCCTCAATCTCACTTCTTGAATCTGTTTCACTGTGAATAAATAATGAGAAAGTCATTGGCCCAGAGAGAGGAAGTGAGCCAGGGAATGATTATGTAGGCTGGTGGATTGAGCCCTCACCTAGGGGGAGGGACACCAAGGATCCAATTTCCCTGCTCCAATACATTTTTAAAATTATGTATCTGGAGAGGAACAGTTTCAACTGGAGACACTGAGGGATCCCAGCTTCACAATAGCACAGAGGTTAGAATACTGTGATAGGTGCCAGACCCCTGTTCAGATCACTTCTCCCTCTCAGGCAGAGAGGGGACTTGAACTGTGGGCCTCCCACACTCCCAGTGAGTACCCTAACCACTAGGCTAATAGTTATGAGGGAAGTGCAGTTGTCTAACTTCGAGAGAGGGTTTGCAGCTGAGAATCCCAAGCACAAGAAGTTGCCTCCCTCCAGCCCCAATTTAGGCACCTATCTCAGAGAAGGGCAGGGCTTAGCACATACCTCTTGGCTTGCTATCTCTCAATGGCTAGCTTTTGTGAGGAGCTGCTTAGTACACTTGATTTGTGAATCCTATATCTCCCCATTCACTGTACGGGGAGCCTGGGCACCTAACCCAGTGATTCTCCAGGCACCTAAGAATTAGGAACAGTGTGCTCAGTATCATCACATCTAAGTTTTGTTGTTACTCTAGTCCAGGGGTAGGCAACCTATGGCACACGTGCCGAAGGCGGCATGCGAGCTGATTTTCAGTGGCACTCACACTGCCCAGGTCCTGGCCACCGGTCTGGGGGGCTCTGCATTTTAATTTAATTTTAAATGAAGCTTCTTAAACATTTAAAAAACCTTATTTACTTTACATACAACAATAGTTTAGTTATATATTTTAGACATAGAAAGTGACCTTCTAAAAACTTTAACATGTATTACTGGCACGTGAAACCTTAAATTAGAGTGAATAAATGAAGACTCGGCACAGCACTTCTGAAAAGTTGCCGACCCCTGCTCTAGTCTCTAGTGACCTAATGAATGAATTGTGATTCACACTCGCACATAGAGAACTCTTGTGAGAACTGACCCTACCAATTTACTCTGACTGTGAGCTCAACTGTAAAAAGTGTATGAAAGTTCATAAGATGACACAATAACCTATAATAAAAATGTGCATGGGAAAAGGTATGAAAAGGAGACAGAACAACTGAATTAGTCTAAACAAACATGACTCCTGATATAATTCAAAGACTGTGTTCAGATCATGGCTGGTAAATAAGAAAATGTGGGCCTGGAAATTAATGAACCAAAATTGGTGTGTCAAATATTAGGGTAAAATGAGGAAGAACAGACAGAGGCTACTGGAGCAAGCTACACCATCATGGCTTCCACTGCCAGTTTCTTCTTTGATCCTGGCCCTTTTTCATCCTAATCATGAGAGACCTCAGAGCCATTAGTGATCTTTGAGAACTAGTGAAGGATGGGAGAGATCCCAGAAGACTGGAAAAGGGCAAATATAGTACCTGTCTATAAAAAGGGGAATAAGGACAACCCAGGAAATTATAGACCAGTCAGCTTAACTTCTGTACCCAGAAAGATAATGAAGCAATAATCAAACAATCAATTTGTAAGCATCTAGAAGATAGTAAGGTGATAAGTAACATTCAACATTGGTTTGTCATTAAAAAGTCATGTCATACCAACCTGATATCCTGCTTTGACAAGATAACAAACCTTGTGGATAGGGGGAAGTAGTAGATGAGATTTCTTGACTTCAGTAGCATGTTTGATACTGTCCCACATGATCTTCTCATAAGCAAACTAGGGAAATATAGACTACACAAATCTACTATAAGGTTGGTGCACAACTGAATGCAAAACTATACTCAGACAGTAGTTATCAATGGTTCAAAGTCAAATTGGAAGGGCATATCAAGCAGGGTACCACAGGGAGCTGTCCCAGGTCCAGTTCTATTCTATATCTTCATAAATTATTTGGATAATGGCATAGAGAGTACAATTATAAAGTTTGTGGACAATACCAAGGTGGGAGGGGTTGCAGGTGCTTTGGAGGACAGAATTAGAATTCAAAATGATGTTGACTGGAGAAATGGTCTGAAATAATAGGATGAAATTCAATAAGGACAAATGGAAAGTAATCCACTTAGGAAGAAATAATCAGTTGCACAAATGCAAAAATGGAAAATGACTTCCTAGGAAGAAGTATTGAAGAAAAGGATCTAGGGGTTATAGTGGATCACAAACTAAGGTCAATGTAATACTGTTGCAAAAAAAGCCGTCAATCTGGGATGTATTAGTGTTGAAAGCAAGACAGAGGAAATAATTCTTTACTCAGCACTGATAAGGCCTCAACTGGTATACTGTGTCAAGTTCTGGGCACCACACTTCTGAAAAGATGTGAACAAATTGGAGAATGTTTAGAGAAGGGCAACAAAATAATTATACATCTAGAAAATATGACCTATGAGGAAAGATTGAAAAAAAATTGATGTTGTTTAGTCTGCAGAAGTACATAAAAGATTTTATAAAGAGAAGGGTGATAAATTGTTCTCCTTAACCACTGAGGATAGCTCAGGAAACAATGGGCTTAAATTGCAACACGGAAGATTTTGGTTAGACATTAGGAAAATCTTCTTAACTGTAAGGGTAGTTAAGCTCTGGAACATGTTACCTAGGGAGGTTGTGGAATCTTTATCTTTGAAAATTTTTAAGAACAGGTCAGACAAACACCTTAGTCCTGACTCAGTGCAGGGGACTGGACTAGGTGACCCATCAAGATCCCTTTCAGTAATACTTTCTCTTTAAATACTGTCCTTTAAATCGGCTTCGGTACCAAATGACTGGAAGTTAGCTAATGTAACGCCAATATTTAAAAAGGGCTCTAGGGGTGATCCCGGCAATTACAGACCGGTAAGTCTAACGTCGGTACCGGGCAAATTAGTTGAAACAATAGTAAAGAATAAAATTGTCAGACACATAGAAAAACATAAACTCTTGAGCAATAGTCAACATGGTTTCTGTAAAGGGAAATCGTGTCTTATTAATCTATTAGAGTTCTTTGAAGGGGTCAACAAACATGTGGACAAGGGGGATCCGGTGGACATAGTGTACTTAGATTTCCAGAAAGCCTTTGACAAGGTCCCTCACCAAAGGCTCTTACGTAAATTAAGCTGTCATGGGATAAAAGGAAAGGTCCTTTCATGGATTGAGAACTGGTTAATGGACAGGGAACAAAGGGTAGGAATTAATGGTAAATTCTCAGAATGGAGAGGGGTAACTAGTGGTGTTCCCCAAGGGTCAGTCCTAGGACCAATCCTATTCAATTTATTCATAAATGATCTGGATAAAGTGTAAACAGTGAGGTGGCAAAGTTTGCAGATGATACTAAACTACTCAAGATAGTTAAGACCAAAGCAGATTGTGAAGAACTTCAAAAAGATCTCACAAAACTAAGTGATTGGGCAAGAAAATGGCAAATGAAATTTAATGTGGATAAATGTAAAGTAATGCACATTGGAAAAAATAACCCCAACTATACATACAACATGATGGGGACTAATTTAGCTACAACGAGTCAGGAAAAAGATCTTGGAGTTATCGTGGATAGTTCTCTGAAGATGTCCACGCAGTGTGCAGAGGCGGTCAAAAAAGCAAACAGGATGTTAGGAATCATTAAAAAGGGGATAGAGAATAAGACTGAGAATATATTATTGCCCTTATATAAATCCATGGTACGCCCACATCTCGAATACTGTGTACAGATGTGGTCTCCTCACCTCAAAAAAGATATTCTAGCACTAGAAAAGGTTCAGAAAAGAGCAACTAAAATGATTAGGGGTTTAGAGAGGGTCCCATATGAGGAAAGATTAAAGAGGCTAGGACTCTTCAGTTTGGAAAAGAGAAGACTAAGGGGGGACATGATAGAGGTATATAAAATCATGAGTGATGTTGGGAAAGTGGATAAGGAAAAGTTATTTACTTATTCCCATAATACAAGAACTAGGGGTCACCAAATGAAATTAATAGGCAGCAGGTTTAAAACAAATAAAAGGAAGTTCTTCTTCACGCAGCGCACAGTCAACTTGTGGAACTCCTTGCCTGAGGAGGTTGTGAAGGCTAGGACTATAACAATGTTTAAAAGGGGACTGGATAAATTCATGGTGGCTAAGTCCATAAATGGCTATTAGCCAGGATGGGTAAGAATGGTGTCCCTAGCCTCTGTTCATCAGAGGATGGAGATGGATGGCAGGAGAGAGATCACTTGATCATTGCCTGTTAGGTTCACTCCCTCAGGGGCACCTGGCATTGGCCACTGTCGGTAGACAGATACTGGGCTAGATGGACCTTTGGTCTGACCCGGTACGGCCTTTCTTATGTTCTTATGTTCTTATGTTTTGGGGTCAAAATGACTTTTTGTTTTGAAATTTAAGTTAATTGTAGTAAAAATACAAAATAAACATCTTGAAATGTCTTAATGAAAGATTTCCATTGACCCAATATTTTAGGTTTTTGGTTTGCATAATATTAGATATTTTGACTTTTCATCCTGATTGGGGTGGGAAATATTGAAAATTCTCACAAGACAGGAAAAGGTTTCCTGCCCAGCTTCACTCTTAATTGGGTTACAGAACATCCCTCTCTACACCTGGGCATTGAGGATTCAGTATGCTGGATCATTGCTGTGGATGGAGGTATGTGTGTCTCCCCCACACCATGAGGGCTCCTGAATGGCTTCTTTGTTGTAAACCAGGTTTTGTCTCTGCCCAGATACAAGTGTTGGCCTTATCTGAATGCAGCATTTGTTTCTGGGATTAATTTCTGCCTCCTCAAAGGCTGAGGAAGGAAACTGGAAATTGCCTTGTGTGAGACAAGTAGGGTTCTCTTAGGCATATGGCTTGGGACTTCGGACCAGTGTAATGAACCTGGGATGCCCCCACCACAACAGTGTGTGTGTCTCTTCCATAATAAGCTGAGGTAACTCTGAGAACAAAATGGCTGCTCTTGCTGAAGAAAGGCAGAATTCTTAGAAATTTTAAGGTTTAATACCCAGGA
Organism: Mauremys mutica; assembly: GCF_020497125.1. Taxonomy (NCBI): domain Eukaryota; kingdom Metazoa; phylum Chordata; order Testudines; family Geoemydidae; genus Mauremys; species Mauremys mutica. The sequence continues at coordinate 145,589,324 of NC_059072.1, read as the reverse complement.
AAAAATGGCATCACAAGTTCATGGCTAAATATACCACAGTTTGGGCTAGTGAGAACACAGTGATAGTGCTCTGACTGGCTGTTCACCAGAACAAAGGTGAGTGGTTTATCAAATGAAGTTGCTGTTGCTCATTCTGAGTACCTAAGTCCTTCTTGCCACTAATTGACATTTTCTGTGATTGCAACAAAATATTTGAAAATTACTATACATGGCAATTATAGTAATAATAGTAAACTGTGATATATTAGGCCAGGGCCAGGGAGTAATCCAAGAGTTATCTTGGTGTTTAGGAATCAGGATACACTAGGAAATGATTTTCATGATTTTTCATCCTTCCTCTGCCAGTGCAGTGGGCACTGGGTGAACAGCTTTCTTCTCACAAATACAGGGGTTTGGCTCAGTACAAGAATTGGACTTGGCTCCTCTCCTGAAGAGTACCATGTTGGTTGACCCTAAACCTAGGAAGGAAAGGCATAATTTACTGCCTGCCAGTGACATGTACAAATCCCCAGCAGTGGTACTTATTGTTCAGTTAGTAGGGCAGCAGGTGGGAGAGATGAGCACAGTTTCTAAAACAATTGGTGAATAAATCTAATGTTCATGAAAATCAAGAGGAAAAAGTTTTGGAAAAATTGGGCTGGGCATAGACAGCTTCCTATCACAGCTCTGCCAATATCCCCGACTCCGGAGCTGTAGCACACCCTGATACTCCAGCCCAGGGCTCCCCCGGCCAACAACTTTATGAATGCACTTCATCCCACTCTCTTGCATAACAGAGATCTCATTTTCATCTGGTTGTCCTGTAGGAATAATAAGATGAGGAAAAATATTAAAAGATATGCAGTGAAGGGGGGTAGGCATGCCAGGGGGAGCAATGTGCTCCAACCTAATGAATTAAACAAATTATGATGGGGTGGAGTGGAGCAGTGTGTGTGTGTGTGTGTGTAGGAGCCTCAGATAAAAAATTGTGCCCACCTGAAGAACCGTCTCTCCAGTGCTTCTCAGGGCTGTGGTATAACAGCCATGTTACAACCCTGTGCTTGCACAACACATACAACTAGCTCAAACAGAAGGAAACAGCTTCTGCCACTGAGAGGCACTTACAAGTCACTGGTGAGAGCTGTGCCATCATCCCACACTCAGGGCTCATTGGCTGTCTTATGGGATATAATAGTGATATCTAAAATCATGATTGGTGTGGAGAAAGTGAATAAGGAAGTGTTATTTACTCCTTCACATAACACAAGAACCAGGGGTCACCCAATGAAATTAATAGGTAGCAGGTTTAAAACAAACAAAAGGAAGTAGTTCTTCAGAAAACACACAGTCAACCTGTGGAACTTGTTGCTGAAGAAGATATAATTGGTCCTGGAGGATAAGTCCATCAATGGCTATTAGCCACGGTGGTCAAGATGTAATCCCATGCTCTGGTTGTCCCCAGCCTCTGCATGCCAGAAGCTGTTCTGTTCATTCTCTTTGAAGCACCTAGCATTGGCCACTGTTGGAAGACAAGATATTGATCTAGATGGGCCACTGGTCAGACACAGTATGGTTGTTCTCATGTTAATATATTTTATTCTTATGTTCTTATCAAAATTTCTTAGTTTCTAGGGCCTTTCTGTAGTATTTTCTCTACTTCCTTAGATTCTGAGATTTGATATAGAAATACACAGCAAACAAGCACACTAGAAAGCCCCATCTAAAGGGACATGCCCTTACAGTGGTATGGAGGAAACTAACCAGCTCTTTGGGGCCTGTTCCATGCAAACAAGATAAACCTGCAAGGCTTGTTCAGCCTGGAGGAGGAGGAGCTTACAAGGGGGAATTTACCACAGGAAGGGGTGATGGATAGGAAGAAGGCTGCTCCACCCAGGGCTGCTGGTAACAGAGGTAGTCCAGCTGAGGAGGAGACAGTTGCAAGACACACTGCTCCTGTAGCCCCCTGACTGACAGTGAGGCAATATGCTCCAAGAAGAGGGGTAGACGGTAAACCCCTGGAAGAGGCATTTGGGGAGACTAAGCCCTTACAACTGAATAAAGGGGAGAAGACAGGATAAACAATGGGTAGTGAGACCTAGGGCGGTCTAGAGTGCCCCACCCCTCACCCCACTAGAGTAATTTATATTTTCTTCCATGGTGCAGAGCTTTCAAGGTGTTACTGATGCTGCTAACCTGTTAACCTCACCTTGCAGGACCTGGCTGTGGTTAAATATCAACAGCTCAGAGTAACAGCCCAGTTATTCATGCACAACATCTCATGACTACAGGTTGCTCTAACTTGCACCAGGCTGTTTCCACACTAAACAACTGAACTGTTTGCTATTGAATAGGCTAGGATTGGTTTAAGTGCATCCACTCTAGCCATACTGATTCATCCATACACAATAGCATTGTGGTAAACCCTATCAAATACAAAAGTTTCTTGGTACCTTGCAACATTCCCAACACAACTCCTGAAAGATATGGATTTTTGGAGATTTTTGAAATGTCACCACTGAGGATTGGTTGAACCATCCAGGTTACACAAACTTGTTTCAGACTAAAATGGGCCAAGAGAATAACACAGCATTAAACACTGCAGAAAGCAAATCTACTTCAACTGGTATTTGTCATGCATTTGAAGTGCTTTTGTGAGTGGACACAAGATAATTAACATATTAGGGGGACCATAGTACATGGTTCCTACCATGGTACATTTCTCCAGTGTAGACAAGAGTGAGGTGACTGGATCAAGAGCAGTAGAACCATCTTGTGTAGCAAGGACATATTTGTACCAAGCACAGGATGCTGGGGTTAGAGTATGAGACAAACTCCTCAAAGTGCATCCTGAAAGCTCAGCCTTAGGGCTAGGGGACTTCTCAGATGCATGTGTCAGAGATACATTATCTTCAGCCTTGGAAAGATGGAATTCTTGCTGGTGGACTGGAACTCCTTATGGTTTTTCTTCTTCTGTCACACTATGTATTGTAGGGGCTCATTCAGAGATGAGGTTAAGAATTTTGGCATCACTTTTGATCATGGACATCTTTGCATTAAATATGGTACAAAAGTGGGTTTCCCTCCCCTTACACACAGTTTTGCAATTTTTACAAGTGCACCCTTAATTATCCTATTATGACAACAACAATCTCTATCCTTATCAGTACAAGAGCTCAAAGCAGGACTTCTTCATAGTTCTCAACTTATTGTTCTGTTTATTGGTTTGAGAGGTTGGGGCCATATTACATATTGCATTATATTTTTTACACTGGCTGCCTATTTTGTAAGAGGCTGTCATTAAACTAGCCCTACTGAGTTTTGAAGCTCTGGTTATTTTTCAGAGCTCCTCCTTCAGTCCACCCTGATGGGTATTTGTACTCCAATTAAACAAGACCTTTAGGAATCCCACCACCGTCATATCTTAGATCTTAAATAACATGGCAATAGACACCAAAGGAGACAGAGAAAGTGTATATGACAGATAATTATGATTTTGCTTTGATGGGTCCTGTGGCATGGAACTTAATTCCCTTTGATATCCATTTCAGTTCATTCTATTGAACTTCTGAACAACACTTTAAACTGATTTCCCCTGAAATGTGTTTTTAGTGAGACTACTGGTATCTTTGTATTCAAATGCATTTGTCTGTGCTCTTTTTCTGTGTTTGGATGAAGTATAACAAAGGAAGCAAAAAGTAAATAACTAAATTAGACATTTAAAAATATTTCAGTTCTTCTCATCTCTAGAGACATATTATTATCAGTAGCACAGGTAGGAATTATTTGTAAATTATTTGCACCAGACATTAAACAAATTTCTGCCATGTGAAGGTCTGCTTTCACTTTCAGATGACATTGTAAATAAGAAGCAGGCAGCATTATTTCCTGTAAATGTAAACAAACTTGTTTGTCTTAGCAGCTGGCCAAACAAGAAGTAGGAGTGAGTGGACTTGTAGGCTCCAAAGCTTTTGTTGTTTTATTTTTGAGTTCAGTTATGTAACAAAAGATCTGCATTTTTATGTTGCACTTTCATGATAAAGAGATTGCACTTCAGTTCTTGTATGAGGTGAACTGAAAAATACTATTTCTTTTTTAAATCTTTTTATAGTACAAACATTTGTAATAAAAATATAATATAGAGTGAGTACTGTACACTTCGTATTCTGTGTTGTAATTGATATCAATATATTTGACAATGTAGAAAACATTTAAAAATATTTAAATAAATGGTATTCTATTATTGTTTAACAGTGCAGTTAAAACTGTGGTTAATTGCTATTAATTTTTTAATCAAGTTAATTTGATTTAATTGCTTGAGATAACTGTGATTAATTGACAGCCTTATTTACAATATAAACACAGCCTCTGAAGAGAAAAAGTAAAGTGCACACATTTCTCCCATGCATTTATAAGAGGATAAGTGATTGCCCAGGATAAAATTCTCATGGTTTTCAAGTTCCATTGTGTGATGATATGTCAGGTTTCATCAAGAGAGCTGGCTGCTCACAAATATAGCGCTTTTTATCTTTGCAGTCATCAGAGAAGAGCTCTCCACCTCTGACAACTGCACAGTCCCCATCCATGTATCCTTTCTTTACTGGAAACCTAAAATGGGTGGAGCGGTGGGGGGGAGTTATTTCAGCCATTCTAGTTATAGGTACATCACAATTTTAGTTTTTTCTAAGGTGCCAAATCACTCTGGAATCTGAGTGCCATAGTATATGGCATTGCCAAATAACACAGTGGTCCCCAACCTTTTTGTGGCCAGTAGCACATTCATGTTTTCAGAAGAGTGTGGCGGGCGCCAACAATTTTTCAAGGCTTATTTTGTATTTGTACATTAAATAATACGAAAAACATCATATTTAATATTACATACTATATGAATCCATAAGATAAAAAGGGTAATTTTACATGTAAAAGGTATTAATTAAATTATTTGGCAATTACTCTTTCACCTTACTATGTGAATTTGCTCTTTTTTATCTACCTGTAAGAAAAATTAAGGAGTTTTTACAAAATAAATATCATAAGCAGTTTTCATCATATTTATTTTTAAAAAGTAAAACATGGTTGAACTGCTGGTCCAAATATATTTATTATTCTTACTTTAACATAGAATGAAGCCTGCAGCCCTGGAGTTTTCTGTCCCCAGCAGGTGCGGGGCCACAGTTTTTCTCCAGCTTAAGCTGCAGCCCTGCGCCTGCCAGGGACTGAGAACACCAGCGCCCGCAGCCTGAAGCCCCAGAGTTCTCTGTCCCCGTAGGCTCAGGGCCGTGACTTCTCTCCGGCTTAAGCCACGGCCCTGTGCCTGCCAAGGACTGGCACCCGCAGCCCTGGAGTTCTCTGTTCCCGGCAGGGGCGGAGCCGCGGCCTGGCGCCTGCCAGGGACAGAGAACACCGGCACCTGCAGCCTGCAGCCCCAGAGAAGCCGGAGACAAGCCCCAGCCCCACACCTGCCAGGGAGAAAGAACACCAGCGCCTGCAGCCTGCAGCTCTGGAGTTCTCTGTCCCCAGCAGGTGTGGGGCCGCGGCTTCTCTCCAGTTTAAGCCATGGCCCCGCGCCTGCCAGGGACTGAGAACACCGATGCCCACAGCCTGCAGCCCTGGAGTTCTCTGTCCCCAACAGGTTTGGGGTCGCGGCTTCTCTCCCCTGCTGGGTGCTAGGCGGACACACATAAATGCCCTGGTGGGCACCATGGCACCCACGGGCAGCACGTTGGGTACCATTGAAATAACAGAACAATTGTGGAGAAGCAGAGGGAACATTATTAAAAGATTAATTAGTAAATTTGGTGGTTATGAATATAAGGGAATAACTACATTGGCTAGGCAGGAGTAGTGCCCCAGATACTGTTTAAACTTTTCTGTATAACTCTAGAATTGCACCTCTGCCATGACACATAAGCTCCTGTCTTCATTTTTCAGTCCTGAGTCTCACTTAGGGGAATGGGGAGCTAATAGGGGGGCTGCCGGTCCACCCTGGTTCCAAGCCCCCACCAGGTAGCTACAACAGGCTTCTCTTTCTTCAAGCCGTGGACAAAGCAGGTGACTTCCAAACAATGTTCTAAGGGAGCATTGCATAACTTTAAAGGAGCATGTTCTCTAAGTGATCAGCAATATAACAACGAGACAACATTAACCGGGACGACTTTAAGTGAGGAGTTACTGTAGTTTCAATAGCAGATGAATCCTGAGGAATCAAAGATCCAGTTTTCATGTAAATGGCCAATTGTAAAATTGAATGAAGGGAAGGGAAATCTAGATTATATCCATTAATGAGACAGCAGTGCAATTTTATCTATATAAATTGAGGGGAGAGATAGATACACTGGAGGGTAGGGATAGGATACAGAGGGACATATTTGAGGATTGTGCCAAAAGAAATCTGATGAGGTTCAACAAGGACAAGTGCAGAATCTTGCACATAGAGCAGAAGAATCCCATGCACTGCTACAGGCTGGGGACCGACTGGCTAAGCCGCAATTCTGCAGAAAAGGACCTGGGGATTACAGTGGACGAGAAGCTGCACATGAGTCAACAGTTTGCCCCTGTTGCCAAGAAGGCTAATGGCATATTGGGCTGCATCAATAGGAGCATTGCCAGCAGATCAAGGGAAGTGATTATTCCCCTCTATTTGGCACTGGTGAGGCCACATCTGGAGTATTGTGTCCAGTTTTGGGCCCCCCACTACAGAAAGGATGTTGACAAATTGGAGAGAATCCAGCGGAGGGCAAAAAAATTATCAGGGTGCTGGGGAACATGACTTACGAGGAGAAGCTGAGGGAACTGGGCTTGTTTAGTCTGCAGAAGAGAAGAGTGAGGAGGGATTTGAAAGAAGCCTTCAACTACCTGAAGGGGGTTCCAGTGAGGATGGAGCTCAGCTATTCTCTGTGGTGGCAGATGACAGAACAAGGAGTAATGGTTGCAAGTTGCAGTGGAGGAGGTCTAGTTTGGATATTAGGAAACACTATTTCACTAGGAGGTTGGTGAAGCACTGGATGGGTTACCTAGGGAGGTGGTGGAATCTCCATCCAGTTTTTAAGGCCCAGCTTGACAAAGCCCTGGCTGGGATGATTTAGTTAGTGTTGGTCCTGCTTTAAGCAGGGGATTGGACTATCTGACCTCCTGAAGTCTCTTCCAACTCTAAGCTTCTATGATTCTATGATATACTGAACAGTAGTTTTCTTTCATTACTGCCACCAAACACTGGTTGGAAAAAGGAGTGATTTGGTTCATAGCAGAGCTCTGACTCACATCATTGCCAATATTTTTTAGCTCAGGGTTTGGGATCTCCTTTGTCTTTTGCTTCATATTGAGCACCATAGAAATGCTGCAAAATAATCATCATAGAAATGAGAAGTTTGTAGAAATGTCTGTGACTCACCAATCAGTGGAGAGAGCTGTGCCATTTCCCCACATCCAGGGTCTGTAGGTCTTGTCACGTGATAATCCTATCCAGTGAAAAGCTGCCAGTGGGTTTATGAAATCCTGAACAAGAACAAAACCAATTCATACAATTGCATTTGTTTCCCTGCTTCTTTCATGGGCAAATAGATACCAGGGGTACGGTCATGTGATTAACAAATCCTGATATGCTCAGTTAACCTCAGGTTGGAGCAACTCTATTGGCCAAACTGATCATGTTCTTCATTTTCTCCAAGAATGTAAGTTTCAGTCTTGTAGAAACTGTGTTAATATTCCCTCCCCAACCATATTTTAACAACTTTGTCTCCGTCAAAACCCTCAGGAGACTGGAGAAGTTTCCACTGGAAACTGCCAATCCTGTTCCATTGATCCACTGCCCTGTCCCAGAGGATGAGTGCACCCCCTGAGCAATTCCCTGTACTTGCTGGCCCCAGGTAGTGAAAGGCTGGACAGGGGATTCCAACCTTGATCTCTACCAGAGAAGTACAGAGCAGTAATTCCTAGGACACTAACCCTGGTGCTATTGCTTTTCCTTAAACTCTGTCAGCTCTTTCAACTACTTCATTTCTTCAGTGTTGATTAATCTCTATTCACTCTCTTATCTGGAGGACATTATCTGAGACAGAGAAAAATGCACAGTGCAATTTTCAGCTCCATCTTATACTACAGTAATAGCTGTACAGACGCTCCCCAGGTTACGCAAGACCCGACTTAAGCAAGTTCGCACTTAAGGAAAAAGTTCCATAAGCCAGAAATAGGATTTTCGAGTTGCAGAAATTTTTGCATAACTTAAGGGTATACGTTTCCGACTTATGCAAAATTTGAGTTATGCAAGGCTTTCCGGAACAGAACAATTGCGTAATTCAGGGGGCATCAGTACATTGAATATGAATGTGAAAAGTACAGGTGACATTGGGTTACTGTCTTGCAGGAGATGTATTTGATTTGAATTTAGAATTTAGTGATGATTCTAATACTGGCAGGAGTGGAGAAAGCTCAAGGTAATTAGCCTTCAAGAAAAACTATATAATAAAGCAAAATACCAAATGAAGCCAAATCTCATTCTCCTCAATCCTGTTTTCATTGACAAATCTTCTACTATGCAGCTCTCCAAAAGAGGAAGATACTCTACCAGCTCTTCTTTGCCTTCTATTAAAAGGAGTCTGGAGCCATGAGAAGAGCAGGCTTTTCGACTCTCCAGCCAAGATTTGTATTCAGTAGAAAAGAGGTAGCATTTCTTTCCACGTTGAAACCAATGTTCTTGGCAAAGAGACTTCCAGCCTTAAAAAGAAAATACAGTTTAGGTTTCCTATCACTGTTTCACTCATACAGGCATGCGAGTGTCAGGGAGTGTAAGATGGCTTAACTAATATGCTGAGAAGCCCAAGGTGTAAGGTAAAGTGGGAGGTTGATGGGTTTATTTTACAGTTTCTTATTCTCTCCAGCTGATTGCTTTTCTTGCTGTACTTCTCTCTATGGCCTTTCAGCATGTCATTCAGATCAGTTTAACTTCCGTCCCCTTCCCTAAGGCTCACCTCTGAATTTTGCCTAGTGAGGATATGGGGAGATTCTTTAGTAAATAGGAATAAAAAGACCAGTGTTCTAATTAACACCAAATGTCATGATCTATGTATTATTGATCAGTGCTGCTATAGGTGTTAGGGATTCAATCTGAAATTATTTCAGTCAACAGGTAGAGCAAATATAAGAAACACTTGTGTTTTTCTTTTGTTTTTTAAGGAAATTGACCTATATCATTCCTGTTCAAAACCTATGGTAGGTTTGCATTCTCACCTTGGAAAATTTCCATTTCTTTTGTGAAGTTTTCCAGCTGTCCACATGGTGGATCAGAGACCTGAAAAACTGAAAGCCAAAATAGCATAACAATATCATGCACCACTTAAAACTAAATTTAATCATAGTGTTACAGATCAATGTGTGTGCCTTTCAGATACACAAAGGGCCCGATTGCACTATCAGTTACTTTATATCTAATATATATTTATAATAGTATGTTATCATGTTACTATTAACACATCAGGCAATTTTTAAGTAAATATTAATTTAATAATAAACATCTTGAAATTAAAAATAAAAATTGTGTGTGGCTAAAAATCCTGACTCTATGAAGATGGTGAGAAAAATGAAATTGAAAATATCCTGGTTTCTAACCTTTTAGTCACAACAGTGATTGTTTGAATCACAAATATGTCATTTTCAAAGTTAGGCACGCAAGGAGAAAATTAGAAATGTAAGAAGAAAATGGTAACTGGAATCTTTGCAAGGTAGGATGACCAGATGTCCCAATTTTATAGGGACAGTCCCAATATTTGGGGTTTTGTTTTATATAGGAGCCTATTACCCCTCACCCCCGTCCCGATTTTTCACACTTGTTGTATGGTCACCCTATTTCAAGGAAGCCAAGGAATAACTGCATGAGGCTGAGAAAATTCCAGAAGTTTCAAGCCCTGAAGCGTCCTAGGAAGTCTTTTATTGTGTGCTATAGGTGGCTTCATGTGGCAGATGCTGGGGGTTCAGTCCCCAGATTCCACCAGAATGTCTGTGCTTTGCGTTGAGGGCTGGGGACCTGTATGGATCTTTGGTTCCTGGGCAAGACAGCTACATTGTTGTTGTGATGCCAGGGACTCTCTTGCTGCAGCTGTCCCTAGAAAATCCTGAAGAGTGAAGAAGAATGTGTAGGACCCCAGCTGGTTCCCCTGTCCTGTTCCCTAAATCCATAATTATATAACTAAAGAAGTGATTTTCAGAAGTGCAACACACACAATGCAATTCACACTCCATTGATTTAAGAGGTTAGAGAAGACATATGTCAGCTCCGAATTATTTGGCCTTTTAGTGTCTTCTTTGCTCATACTTTACCTTTGGCGCTCAAGAAACCCACTGCTATCAGCAAAGTCAGGCAGGAGATCCCAAGAATTGCTACAATGAGCCTCCATTGAGAAGATGGAGCAGAAGAACCTGGGAGAGAGAAAAGGGAGAAATGCAGTATTCAGGAGAACATTTTAAGCCTACAGTAGGCATAAGCCCTAACTGGTTTCTCTGAAATCTTTACAAGGAGTTTTGCTTTTAATGTTCTCATACAGTTCAAGGAAGGTGTTAGACTATGGGCAGTTAAATAGTAGTATGTGCAGAGTCAACAGCTTGTAGCTCACAGTACCTTTGCCCTGGGGATTCTTAGTCCTTTGTCTCCTCTGCTGTTCAGAAGCATTCTGGCATTTCAGTTCTGTGTAGGTCACCTCCTCCTCGTTTACTTCTAGTGGATTATAGCATAGAAATAGTGAATTCCATTCATTGCACTGACAAAGTAGACAGCTCTGATTACAATCTATAGAGGTATAAAACTGTCATTGCAGTATGTGAGGCAGAACTTTTGTATTAAAAGGTTTTATCCTACAGTACAATCGTCTTCAGTAACCTATCAGTGTACTGGGATCAACAAACATCTGGAATTCAGCAGATACAGATAATTACTTTTTTTCTGATATCTGTCTTCTATTTAGAGTCTTAACCAAAAATGTTAACTTTCATTTAAAAGTTGCTCAAGTGATTAATATAACCCTTTGCATATACTATATAACCAGAAAAGCACAATTAAAAAGATAAGCATTAAAAGCTAGAGAAATCACCAATTAAGATAACATAGCTACACAATTATCCTTACGACTCATGCATTTGGCTTATCAAAATACTGAAATGTAAAATTTCTTTTCGTATACTTCAAAAGAGTAGTAGACCAAAAGCTAGGAGACCAAGGGAGTTAGCCAGCTGAGTTTGCCAGCAGAGGCAGACAGGTATGTGTGTGTTTCTGTTTTAAATTCTATTTCCTTAAACTTGCAGGAACTGTACAAGGAAGAACCCATGAGGGCATGTTTCCATCACCACTCCTCTCTCTTTGTCTGTCTACACTGTGGGGTTCCTGACCAAACAGGCAACCTGACCCTAGAGGTTTCCATGCAGGTTCTGGTCTTGACTTGCTGGGAATGTGTCCAGAATTTCCCTGCGAATGAATCCAAGCAGGGGGAATAACCAAGTGTAAGAGGTGTCTGCTGGAGGAGTCCCTTGGGAAGAAGGTAAGAGAGCTGTAAGTGGCTTGTCTGCCTAGCATCTGGGAGCATAAGAACTTCATCAACTGGACATGAGTGGAGACATCTGGGATGGAGGACACTGTGACTCTCTCCCTACTACAGACACTAGCCAGCTACAGATGACTTCAGCAGCAGCAGAGGAAATGGGAGAACAGGCAGCTCTGCAAGGAGCTGACAGACTAGTTGGCCACCTCAGTCAGTAGAGAGTGCTCCACCCCCCCACCCTGGTTCCCTGTTAATCAATGTCAAGAACTGGTATGCTATACTGACAACGGGTGGTGAGGAGCAGATCCCAGTGGCTGAGGAGGAGGAGCCATTTGCCCCCAGGTTGGAAGCCTCACTGCCAACACACATAGGTGGAGGACACATAAGGTGCTGGTGGTCAGGGACTCTCTTCTGGAATGAAGGCATCCATCTGCCAATCTGACATGATGTCCTGGGGGGCGTGCTGCCTGCTTGGTGCCTCTGTTAGAAACATAATGGAAAGTTTGCAAATGCTCATCTGTCCCTCTGAGAGCTACCGTCAAGGAAGAATATCTAAGGGAAAAAGGAATTCAGGTGAGCTGGCAGTTCCTCAAGGAGACAATATTAAAGCCACAGCTACAAACTATTCTGATGCAAAGGAAAGATAGGAACAATAGTAAGAGGCCAATATGCCTCCATCAGGAGCTCTTTAATGACCTGAAAATGAAAGAGGAATCTTACAAAAAGTGGAAACATTCACATTGATGAGGAGGAGTATAAAACAACAGCAAATGTATGTAGGGATAAAATTTAGAAAGGCTTTGGCACAAAATGAGTTAAAGCTGTGAAGGGACATAAAAGGCAATAAGAAGTAGTTCTTTAAATACATTGGGAGCAAAAGAAAGACAGAGGAAAGTGTAGGACCTTTACTTAGCAGGGAAAGAGAGCTAATAACTGATGACATCAAGAAATCTATTGTGCTTAGAATCATAGAATCATAGAATCTCAGGGTTGGAAGGGACCTCAGGAGGTCATCTAGTCCAACCCCCTGCTCAAAGCAGGACCAAACCCAACTAAATCATCCCAGCCAGGGCTTTGTCAAGCCTGACCTTAAAAACCTCTAAGGAAGGAGATTCCACCATCTCCCTAGGTAACCCATTCCAGTGCTTCACCACCCTACTAGTGAAAAAGTTTTTCCTAATATCCAACCTAAACCTCCCCCTCTGCAACTTTAGACCATTACTCCTTGTTCTGTCATCTTCTACCACTGAGAACAGTCTAGATCCATCCTCTTTGGAACCCCCTTTCAGGTAGTGAAAGCAGCTATCAAATCCCCCCCATTCTTCTCTTCTGCAGACTAAACAATCCCAGTTCCCTCAGCCTCTCCTCAAAAGTCATGTGCTCTAGCCCCCTAATCATTTTTGTTGCCCTCCGCTGGACTCTCTCCAATTTATCCACATCCTTCTTGTAGTGTGGGGCCCAAAACTGGACACAGTACTCCAAATGAGGCCTCACCAGTGCTGAGTAGAGGGGAATGATCACATCCCTCGCTCTGCTGGAAATGCCCCTACTTATACAACCCAAAATGCCATTAGCCTTCTTGGCAACAAGGGCACACTGTTGGCTCATATTCAGCTTTTTGTCCACCGTAACCCCTAGGTCCTTTTCTGCAGAACTGCTGCCCAGCCATTCGGTCCCTAGTCTGTAGCAGTGCATGGGATTCTTCCGTCCTAAGTGCAGGACTCTGCACTTGTCCTTGTTGAACCTCATCATATTTCTTTTGGCCCAATCTTCTAATTTGTCTAGGTCCCTCTGTATCCTATCCCTACCCTCCAGCGTATCAACCACTCCTCCCAGTTTAGTGCCATCTGCAAACTTGCTAAGGGTGCAGTCCACACCATCCTCCAGATTGTTAATGAAGATATTGAATAAAACTGGCCCCAGCACCGACCCTTGGGGCACTCCACTTGATACTGGCTGCCAACTAGACATGGAACCATTGATCATTACCCGTTGAGCCCGACCGTCTAGCCAGTTTTCTATCCACCTTACCGTCCATTCATCCAGCCCATACTTCTTTAACTTGCTGGCAAGAATACTGTGGGAAACTGTATCAAAAGCTTTGCTAAAGTCCAGAAATAGCACATCCACTGCTTTCCCCTCATCCACAGAGCCGGTTATCTCATCATAGAAGGCAATTAGATTAGTCAGGCATGACTTGCCCTTGGTGAATCCATGCTGACTGTTCCTGATCACTTTCTCCTCCTTTAAGTGGTTCAGAATTGATTCCTTGAGGACCTGTTCCATGATTTTTCCAGGGACTGAGGTGAGACTGACTGGCCTGTAGTTCCCTGGATCTTCCTTCTTCCCTTTTTTAAAGATGGGCACTACATTAGCCTTTTTCCAGTCATCCGGGACCTCCCCCGATCACCATGATTTTTCAGAGATAATGGCCAATGGCTCTGCAATCTCATCGGCCAACTCCTTTAGCACCCTCGGATGCAGCGCATCCGGCCCCATGGACTTGTGCTCGTCCAGCTTTTCTAAATAGTCCCAAACTAATTCTTTCCCCACAGAGAGCTGGTCACCTCCTCCCCATACCGTGCTGCAGAGTGCAGCTGTCTGGGAGCTGACCTTGTCTGTGAAGACAGAGGCAAAAAAAGCATTGAGTACACTAGCTTTCTCCACATCCTCTGTCACTAGGTTCCCTCCCTCATTCAGCAAGGGGCCCACACTTTCCTTGACTTTCTTCTTGTTGCTAACATACCTGAAGAAACCCTTCTTGTTACTCCTAACGTCTCCGGCTAGCTGCAACTCCAAGTGTGATTTGGCCTTCCTAATTTCACTCCTGCATGCTTGAGCAATACATTTATACTCCTCCCTGGTTATTTGTCCAATCTTCCACTTCTTATAAGCTGTTTTTTTGTGTTTAAGACGAGCAAGGATTTCACTGTTGAGCCAAGCTGGTCGCCTGGCATATTTACTTTTTTTCCTACACATCGGGATGGTTTGTTCCTGCAACCTCAATAAGGTTTCTTTAAAATACAGCCAGCTTTCCTCGACTCCTTTCCCCGTCATGTTATTCTCCCAGGGGACCTTGCTCATCAGTTCCCTGAGGGAGAATGCCTATTTTGTTTAAGTCTTCACTAAAAAGGTGCATGATGACCAGATACTCAACACAATTAATATTGACAGCCAGGGAGAAGGAATGCAAGTCAAAATAGGGAAAGAACAGGCTAAAATATTTAGATAAACTAAGTGTATGCAAGTTTTTCAGGGCCTTATTAAATTCTTCTTAGGGTACTTAAGAAACTAGCTGAAGCAATCTTACAGCCATTAGCAATTATCTTTGAGAACTCCAGGAGGACAGGAGGGGTTTCAGAAGACTGGAGAAAGACAAACATAGTACCCAGCTTTAAAAAGGGAACAAGGAAGAACCTGGAAATTATAGACCAGTCAGCCTAATTGCAATAACTGGAAAGATACTGGAGCAAATTGTCAATTAATTTGTAAGCACCTGGAGGATAATACGGTTATAAGGAATAGTCAGCATGGAGTTGTCAAGAACAAATCATGCCTCACCAACTTAATTTCCTTCTTTGATAGGGTAACAGACCTAGTGGATGGGGGGCCGAAGTAGACATGATATACCTTGATTTTAGTAAGGCTTTTAACACACTTTTACATGACATTCTCATAAGAAAAGGAGGGAAACACAGTCTAGATGGAACTCCAGTAAGGTGGGTGCACAACTGGTTGAAAGACAATACTCAAACAGTAGTTATCAATGGTTTGCTGTCAAATTGGGAGGGTGTATCTAGTGGCATCTTTCAGGGGTCAGTCCTGGATCTGGTTCTATTCAATAATGGCTTGGATAATGGAGTAGAGAGTACGCTTATAAAATTTGCAGATGACACCAAGCTGGTATGGGTTGAAAGAAGTTTGGAGGACATGTTTAAAATTCAAAATAACCTTGATCAACTGGAGAATTGGTCTGAAGTCAACAAGATGAAATTCAATGAAGACAAGTGCAAAGTACTTCACTTAGGAAGGAAAAATCAAATGCACAACTACAAAATGGGGCCAAGGTAGGGGTGCTGATGAAAAGGATCTGAGGGCTGCAGTGGACCACATACTGAATATGAGTCATCAGAGTGCTGCAGCTGAAAAAAGGCTAATGTGATTGTGAAGGAATCAGCAGGAGTGTTGGATGTAAGACACAGGAGGTAATGGTCAGCCTCTACTCAGCATTGGTGAGGCCCCAGCTGAAGTACTGTGTTCAGTTCTGGACATCACAATTTAGGAAGGATGTGGACAAATTAGAAAGAGTCCAGAGGACAGCAACAAAAATGATAAAATGTTTAGAAAACCTGACCACTGGGGAAAGACTGACAAAACTGGGCATGTTTAGTCTTGAGAAAAAAAGACTGAGCGGGGACTGATAAGTCTTCCAATATCTTAAGGGTGATCAATTGTTCTCCATGTCCACGGAAGATAGGATAAGAAGTAAAGGGCTTAATCTGCAGCAAGGGAGATTTAGGTTGGATATTAGGAAAAAAAATTCTTACTTTAATGGTAGTTACACTCTGAGAGAGGCTTCCAAGAGAGGTTGTGGGAACCCCAGCATTGGAAGCATTTAAAAAAAAGTTGGACAAATGCCTGTCAAGGATGGACTAGGTATACTTGGTCCTGCCACAGCACACAGGGCTGAACTTGATGACTTTTCAAATCCCTTCCAGCCCTACATTTCTATGATTCTAACACAAATTTAACTCTGATCTACAATACACATTTATAAACTCATTCAACACATTTAGTGCGATTTCCTTAATTTAAAGCTTGCTCCTGCTGTCACTGAAGGCAATGGCTGTTTTACAACTGATTTCAGAGAAACATGGCACTTGGCATTATGTTCTTCTTGATGGAGTCAGTGTTTTCCTTCTTCTTTGTCTTTTTAAAAAGGAGCATTTTTAAATGTCATCTTCTCAAAAACTAACTGAGCAATGTCTTTGAAGCTCACTGGAATTCTTGCACAGGTCAAGAAATCCTCTGCTGGACAGGAATGAGTTTAATGGCTCTGGGATAGTAAATATATATGGCCAGTTAAGGATGAGTCATGACTTCATGATGTTGACTATGACAATCAGGCAAAGCAGAGAGAAACTGGTACTTTATTTGAGTATGAGTATGCTTCAGAAGGGAAAGCAGAATTCAGACATCACGTCCTTTAATCCTCCCACAATAAGGCATGTCTCCTTGTACACGGGGCAATTCAAACAACATTCTTTGACAAGGAATGGTTTGTGAAAACTGTCTGTTACAGCTATCCCCTTATTCCATTTTGTTTCTTACACCTGTCCCCCTACTCCATTTTGTTTTTGTTCTCCTCCTGTGGCCGCCCCTCCCTGGCTGTTAAGTTGTCTACCAGGGCCACTGCCCTTCTCAAAGGGAGGGCCCCTTAAGTTGTTTAACAAGAGCCATTGCCCTTCTCAAAGGGATGGCCACTTGTGCTGCGTGCTAAGTGGGACCACTGCCCTGTTCAAAGGGTTAGTCCTGTTATCACCTTGTTAAACCTGGGCTTGGTGTAGGGTAGGCAATGTCCAGAGCTGCAAGACCTAAAGGCAAAATAGCTGAGCATATGAGTCATACCTGGGGGCTCAGAACTTGCCCAGACATGTTCTATGCCTACCTGCAGTCTTTTCCCTGCCTTCTCTCCTCCCTGTAAGAAGGGGAACCAATCAGAGTTACTGGCGGGAAGCTGCCTAAGTTTGCCTTTATAACCAGACATTTTCTGATCAGACCTTAGAAAGATTCCTGCATTGCTGCCTGGTCTGATCAGCCAGGGGTTCTGGGGGGTCCTTTCTCCGCTCTCGTTTTAAACCCATTTTTAAACTCCCCTCCCACGAACAACTAATTTTGCCTGGAGATCTCCTGATTATTGTGAGCGAATTGAGTCCTCTGATGCTGAAACTGCGGTGCCTGCCTCTGCCTTTGCTGCTGTCCTGGGGATTGGTAACAACTCCCTCTTGCAAACTCCCCCTGTCTTGGCTGCTGGCTTTCTTTCCCCAGCAGAGAGACCCAAGCTAATTCCTTGGTCTGTATCTGTAATCTGCTTCTAGCTTGCAGCTGCCCCACTGCTGCAGCCACCACTAGGCACACACCACTCTGCCCTCTGAAACTACCCTTAGCATAAGGTGCACCCATTAGGTTAGACTTAGCCTTTAGTTTAGATAAATTGTAATTTCATTTTGCATAGCTGTGGTTAAGTTAGGTTTAGCATTGTACTCTGTAAGTTAGGCTTAAAGAATTGTTGCATTGTGTTTTTGTTACTTGCTAATTTGTGTAGTCTTGGTTAAGTTAGATCATAGATAAGATTTTGCTGTGTTCTGTATAATTGTGATTAAGTCTGTCTTCTCACTGTCACCCCACCCCCCACCCCGGGCTTTCTCTGTGTCTCTCTGACTTGATACAGTTTCTTTGCTGCTCCACCACGTGCTCCTCTTCCCCCATCTCAGTCTAGCATAAAACCCCGTTGGTTACCCTTTTTCTCTCTGATACACCTCACATGCTACATTTACACCACTGTGACACATTTTTACCTAAAATTGTTTGCTATTTAACATACTTTATCCGTAACTGTTAGTTGGTTATATGCTGCTGTGACACACCCTGTACATAGAAAATTGTTAGCTACCTGTTACATCATATATTTCTGTGTTAATTGGTTATCCTACTGTATTGTACCCCACTATTGAAACCCCCTATACTGTTCACCAAAAGAAACCCCTCCCCAATTGTCTACCTTAACAAACCCCTCACTATTAAATTTTCCCTGTTTTTGCATTTTCTTAATAAAGTTTATTTTGCACCCCACCAGTGCAGTAATTGTCCCCCAAGATCCCCTACCTGCTGGCAGGGACAAAAACATAATCACAGAACTGTGTTCCAGGGTTCTGGAGATTTGATGGTTTCTACTCCCCACTCCCAAGATACTGTGTATCATTCTTGGGGCATTTCAGTAGCTGAAAGATGTTAATAAATTACTAAAATGACTGTGCCTAACAATGAAGAAAAAGCTAATAATCTAATAAAAGTCAAGTAAAATGTGTACAGCTCACAGAAGAGATTTAATATGGACCATAAAAGATCAGTAATAGCAGATATGATCTCAGATGTTTATAAACATACCCATACCTTTGGCCCTGGTGTTCTTTGGTCTTTGTTTCTTCTGTTGCTCAGAAGGAGAGTTAAATTTCAAGTCTACATATGTCACTGCCTGTTCACTCATTTCTGGTACTTTCTGGGATAAAAAAGTTGGAATTAGTATACTGAGATGAACAATAGGATCTGATAGAAAGTGATACTTGTACTAAGGAACCACAACAGCAATCATGATCTAATAGCAGAATAACTGGGTGTTTCGGAAGCACAACGCCTCTCTCTCTTTGCACTTGGAAAATGGCACATAGTTCTGAGTTCAGAAATGTCACAAGGGGCAGGAGGTCCCCTTTCCCACTAGCTGGTTGAGGGAGAGAGGATTATAATCATTGTTTTCATTTGAGTTATTTTTCTTTGTTTGTTCCCATTCATATGTTTATGCCATTTTGAGTGCTTTATGTAGTGTAATTTTAAATGTTTTTTTTGCAGAGGGATTTCCACCACTGGCCTTGGGAAACTTTCTGTTTTAATTCTGTTCCTTTACACCAAGTTCCACAATTTCACACCACAACCAATTTTCCTCTTTGATGATGATACACTTTCAATATTTCTTGACAGTCATCATTCATCCCCTTTTAGCCATGGTTTGCAAATTCATTACATATGTTTATTTCTTCAGGCTTTCTTTATAAATCAATCCCTCCAGCCCCATTAATAAAGCAAATGTCTTCTTTTCTGAATTCCTGCCAAACTGCCCACAACTTCCTGCTTCTTCTTCCTTTTTTTTTTTTTTTTGTAATGATGTGTTTATCTAAATCAGGTCAGGTCAGGGACCATGACCAAAATGTTCAAAAATGGGTGATAAAAATTAGGCTTCTAAGTCTATGTGAGGGTGCCTATTTATGCAGCCTGGTTTTCAAAAGTGCTGAGCACCCAGTAGCAATTACAGACTTCAGAGGAGCTCAATGTTTTGAACATAAATCAGTTTTTAGGTGTATAGATATGGATTTAAGAGGCCAACTTTAGGCACCCTTTTTTGAAAGTCTTGGCCCATCTCCTCTCTGTGCTATACAGTTAGCTACATAGTAGATGTTCAACAAATAAATAATAAAATACTAATAATAATTAATCAAAATGGAAATGCACAGAACTGAATTCTAGGCATGCTCTCATTGGCGCCATAGAGAGAGAGAGACTGTGCTGTAGTAAGATGCACCTATCTATGCACAAAATGTTATTAGCTTTTTTGCTAACATACTGAATTGCAAGACTATATCTAATCTGCTATCCACTCTCATGGCAAGTCTACACTACAGCGCTACATTTGCACAGGTGCACTGATGCAGCTGAGCTGCTGTATCATGTCTGGTGAAGACACACTATGTCAACAGGAGAGCGCTTTCCCGTAGGTACGATTACTCCACCTCAGCGAGAAACGTAAGCTATGTCAGCAGGAGAATGTCATACCAACATAGTGCTGGTGTGGACAGCAGGAAACATGCAGTGCTCAGGCAAGGGTGGGAGGGGGCTTTTTCACATCCCTGAGCGACATAAATTAGATTGACTTAGGCTGTAGTGTAGACCTGCCCTCAGTTTCCTACTTCATTATTGCTTTCCATTTCTCCCTACCACTGAATAGCTGTATGTTAGATTATTACAACAGATGTAATAGTTTTAATTTTATTTTCGGATCATTTTGCTAAACTTTCCAAACTGCTTTGGGTTATCTATCGGGTCTTGTGTTTGTAATACCCCTCCATTTAGCATAATCTGAGAATGGAATTATGTAAACATACAATATATTAACACTCTAGTTACTGCAGTTTCCAGTCTGTTTATGAAGATGATAAATAACAAAGATCCTGCCACTAAACTCAGCCCATTTCTACTTATCATTAACCTTAGTTCACCGTACTTCAACCAGTTTTTTGTTCAGTGATAATGTTCTTATCCAAGACTTTTTGAATTAATTAACTAAATAAGCTTTCTTGAGAAACTCTGTCAAATTCCTCACTAAAATCAGGATATTATATTTCCTGTATTTTCCAGCCTATGTTAATCTTGTAGATTTGATGTCTACAGTTATCAAGTGTACATACTGCACAAAAGATTAAAAAAATATAGAAATATAAACTTCTAATGCTGTCTTGCCTAAGATTATAAATCCTTTCTTAGTCCCTTAAAAATAATAATGATAAAATAATACTATATTTCATAGTGTCACTCTTAAATTTTAATCAGAAGAAAAATATTGTACAGGATGCAGAAATAACTCTATTTCAGAAGAAGTAACTTCAAACATTTTTTTAATTATACAGAAGCAATCACCTATACCTCTTGTAACAAATATGTACCATACCAATTAAAGCTCCAGAAGAATGTGGAACTCATACCTTTGTAGCTTTTTGATAGGAGGCTGAAGGGCAGGAACTAGAACTTGAAGTGCTGTAGATTTTTTTGTCCTTCATGAAAATCCCTTGGGGATGGAGAGAAAGACAGTTTGGTATCACCCTGTCACTGCCTTGTAAGGAGATGGACAACAGGAGCTGAGAGTGGAAGAATTATTCACTCTGCAATGCTCCATCTGAAACCGCACAGGAAGTTCTCACTCTGCTAGTTTGAAGTGCGCTGCGCCCGCACAAAGCGCTCACAGGATCTTCTCTCTTTGTAGGTTTACGCAAGGCCTAAGGTGTTAAATTTAACCCTCTTGAGGTCAGTTAAATATTGAGTTTATTAAACAAGGTTGCTTAAGAAACTATTGATCAGCTAGTGTCTCTGCACTTCTTAAATCATAGGGCGAGATTCTTCTTTCAGTTACATTGGTGTAAACTGGTGTACATTGGTGTAAACCCAGTGAAACTCCATTGAAGTTAATACATTCACTCCCTATTTATAGTGATATAAACAAGATCAGAGCCTACCCCATGGTCTCTGTGTTCACATTCCTGACTTGCCTTACTAGGAAGACAAACGTAGCCCAATGAAGAACTTAGTGCACTTCCTGGCTCAACCCTTGATCTGCTCTCTACAGTCTAGTCACTTCACCTCTCTGGAACTGGGATGCAATGAAGTGGTTTGGGTACAAGAAGAACAATCCCCAGTCTTTGCTTGAATCATAGTCAAACATATACATAGGTACAGTGGGTTTGGAGAGGGAAAGAAATATTCACTTAACAGTGTTCTGGCTGAAATCACACAGGAAGTTCTCATACTCAAGTTGCTAATTTGAGGAGGGCTGACACCAGCTAGAATGGTCAGAACTTGAAACACATACTTTTGACAAAGATTCCTTATTTATACTTAATCTCCCTTTTCCAGAGTAGATGCAGACATCAACCAGTGATCTTATGCTAGACTCAGGAGGTCTGCATAGCTTGTATTTTCAAAACACAGTCTCTGCCCATACCGAGCTTAGAAAATTTTACAGGAAAAAAAATAGTCAACACTGAGCTCTGAGTCCCCCTGGGCAGCCCTTCTCAAATTAGCAACACATAGTTGGGTCTTAGAACTAGAGTGCAATAATATCTGACTTTGAGAAATGAGAAAACAGAGAGTAGTAGGAGTAAACAAATGATCTAATTGGCTGGCAGAGATGTGAAGCTCCTACCCCTTTTCATGTCCCTTCCAGCTAACCTCCATATATTCAAACACACATGTACTCAATGGCAAAATTTGGCCCAAAATGTGGTTGACAGCAGACATGTGAAAAACGGTAGAAAATTCAGCATCTCCATTTTTACAGTCATAAGTAAGAAAAATACTATTATAGACATTTCACATTATATATAATGATACAGCAAAGAATTTGATAACTGCAGTATGATATAAAAATAGCAACACACAGCTCAGCAAAGCCAAGAAGTAGCAATTATTTCTGAGTTTCTCTTTTGGTCTGGGATGTTTCCAGATATGAATCGCAGATGTGCTATGTTTTTCCTCATAACAGTGCAAGGGACTTCAGCTCAACTGCCTCCTTCTTGGGTGATTGTACAAACCCTGGAGCGGGTTTCAGAAACAAAGAATGCACATTCTTCACTATATTTTTTCTGTACTAAAGAACTGGGAAGGAAAGACACACATTACTGTCAGTCATACCAATGACATGGCAAAATCTTAAGTAGCTATTAATACTGGGTCATTCTGGTGGGCAGGATAATTGTTTTAAGATTATGTTAATCGATGGCTATGAAAGAGGGGAATACTACATCTGGTGAGAATCATGTATGTGTGGGGAGGAAGAGCTCTTATAGACTCCTTTGAAAAATACAGCCTAAGAAATCTGCCTTTTTCTGGATTTTGGGTTATATTACAAGGGACTCAACTCCTCCCTACCCTACTCCACTTTGTTGCCTATGGCACTGACTTGGATGCAAGGACATTATTAAGAAAAGATCACAACCCATAGTCACACACATTACTGAGTTCAGGCAATTGGAATTTCTTCTTTGCATTTGTTTCATTCCAGCTTTATTACTTGCAATATGGGCATCCCTAGAGGATGTATTCAGGATTGGGGAATCTAGATCATAGAATATCAGGGTTAAAAGAGACGTGAGGATGTCATCTAGTCCAACCTCCTGCTTAAAGCAGGACCAATCCCCTGAGAGATTTTTGCCCTAGATCCCTAAATGGCCCCCTTAAGGATTGAACTCACTACCTTGGGTTTAGCAGGCTCAACCACTGAGCTATCCCTCCCCCCCACAATCTGTTATGCATTGGACAAGATCAAGGTCACATAACACAAGAACCATGGGTCAGCCAATGAAATTAATAGGTAGCAAGTTTCAAACAAATAAAAGGAAGTACTTCTTCACAGAACTGTGGAACTCCTTGTCAGGAGATGTTATAAGGCCAAAAAGATAACTGGGTTCAGAAAATAATTAGATTCATTCCTGGAGGATAGGTCCATCAATTGCTATTAGCCAAGATGGTCAGGGATGCAACCCCATGTTCTAGGTGTCCCTACTTTCTGATTGCCAGAAGCTGGGAGTGGACAACAAGGGATGGATCACTCAATAATTGTCTGTACTGTTCATTGCCTCAGAAGCACCTGACATTTGTGACTGTCAGAAGACAGATTACTGGGATAGATGGACTATTGATCTGATCCACTATGGCCATTCTTATCTTCTTACAACTCAGGGTCTGGCTCCAGGTGTTTAATCAATGTAGGGGAATCTGCTCACAATTAATTTCAGTCTGAAGTCACATACAAGGAACACACAGTAGTTGCCATTAGAAGGCCATAGACTGGTGCGTTTTGACTGTAAAGACTGCAAAGACTTTGAAAGCTCTGCATTGTTGGCCTGGAGAACTTCCTTTTCCTGAGAGATTTTATCCTGAATTTCTTGCAGCTTCTGGGTGAGGTTTTCTGAATTTCCTGCTGGTGAGTGAGATTAACCAGAATTTCTTGATGCTGTGTGAACTTTTCCTGGCATCTGTTTGCTTAACGAGAAATGAAAAAAAAATTGAATTCACGATATTACCACACCAGAATTGCCCTTCAAAACTAAACTATGGTTTACAATATAGAGGCACAATTTTAAAAATTCCTTTAAATGTTTCTTAGAGCCAGGGTTGGCACAAGACAGCTGTGAAGCTATGGGTGTGGCTCTGGGAGCACTTGGTCCCAACCAGCAGAGTGTGCAGGGTTGAATACACTTTTACAGGGATTCCCTGGGTTAGACATCTTCATATTTATTAACCGAAGGATGACATTTGAGGTTTCTACCAAGAACCAGTAGCCCACTGGTCATCATGATCATTGCAAAATATAAGTAATAGTTAAGAAATTATGTAGCTATACTGAAAATTAAGAGTTAAGGCAGGAGTGACATACTGTAGAAATGTTCCTTTCAGGAAGGAAGTAATAGACACCTATCTCTCTGTCTGGATATTTGTGTATTGCATGCCTCACAATGGATGCCTATTTGCTTATTGAGAGACTGTGAAATCTACAAGAGAAAATCTACAGGAAGACAAACAGTAGTAAGGTATCCTGTTCATGAATAAAACCAAAAGATTGTTCTGGTAAATCTTGGAGGGCAAAGGGTTGCACTGAATCCTTCACCTAGGAGGCAATTTAGTTGGGTTTGGTCCTGCTTTGAGCAGGGGGTTGGACTAGATGACCTCCTGAGGTCCCTTCCAACCCTGAGATTCTATGATTCTATGATTCAATTTGACAGTGTGCTTGTCTCATGAAAGGAGGGTCACTGCCAGCCTGGCTGAAAAGTGCTGCGAGGATTTTGGGTGAGCAATATTCTACAAGGCTGAAGAGTGGCATGTCCCAGGGGGAGGGATAGTTCAGGGGTTTGAGCATTAGTCTGCTAAACCTAGGGTTGTGAGTTCAATCTTTGAGGGGGCCATTTAGAGATCTGGGGCAAAAATCTGTCTGGGGGTTGGTCCTGCTTTGAACAGGGGGTTGGACTAGATGATTTTCTGAGGTCCCTTCCAACCCTGATATTCTGTGATTCAATTGAGTCTAGGCATTTGGAAGTGCATTATGATTTTTATTTTATATGTAACTATTTGTTTCCAGTATTTCTTTCTACTTGCTACATCTTGAATCTCTGTGCTTTGTTAAATACACTTCTATTTGATTTCACTATATATATATATATATATATAGTGCTGTGTGCTAAGCAGAGCAGTGATCTGAGGAGGAACTGGTGAGCTGGGGTGCACTGCTTCTTTGGAAGCTGCAAATCTGTGAACACTGTGAGTGTCCAGTGGACCATGTACTGGACACTCCAGAGAGATATTTGGACGGTTTGAGGGTTGGTGTGTACCTGTTACTAACCTGAAGAGTGAGAGTGATGCCTGGGAAGCCTAGAGGGGAGTGTTTGTGTTGCCAATGGCTGGTGGAGTTGGGAACTGACCTATGGAAGGTAAATACAAGGCTTCCATATCTAGGCTTATTAACATAAGCATCTCAGGTGATCTCAGTTATGAGTGTGTTGCATAGAGACCAGTTTGTTTGACTCAATTTAACTTTTTTAGATCCTGCCCATATTTCTCATTCTCTAATCCTTAAGTATTATTTCTCAGACTTCTCTATGGTTCCAAATGCCTTCCAACATAGTACCATACAGAAATTTTATTAACATTTTTCTTATGCTCTCTTCCAAAACATTTCATCAGATGTTATATAAATGAGAGCCTCTCATACATTTCCAGTTAGCACGTGCCTGGATAACTAGCCCTGGATTCCCTATACAGTTGCTTACCATTAGTCTTATTTTTATGGTCCACTGGCAAATTCCAGTTAATAAGTTTTTTTAATTTCTAAGTTGCTACCTTGTTTCTTGAGACAGGACCAGATGCTTTGTTAATACTGAGATCTCTGCTATAAAATTGCTATCCTACTTTTTGGCAATCTTGTAAATTTGGTGAATATGGTAAAAAGAACATTCAGATACAAATGCAGAACTATAAACTACATGGATTGACCAATATCATACATCCCAAACACACGTTATGCTGCTTAGACTAAACTTTACCAGACGGGGAAAGAACAATACAAGTTAGAGATGTCTAAAATCCTTTTAAATAAAGATAATGGGTAGAATTTTCAAAAGTTGCCCAACTGACTCAGGAGTGTCTACACTATGAAATTACTCCGATTTTACAGAAGTCGATTTTTGGGAACAGACCGTATAAAGTCGAGTGCACACTAAGCACATTAATTCGGCGGTGCATGTCCATAGAACCGTGGCAAGTGTCGACTTTTGGAGTGTTGCACTGTGGTAGCTATCCCACAGTTCCCACAGTCCCCGCTGACCATTGGAATTCTGGGTTGAGCTCTCAATGCCTGATGGGGTCAAAAATTTGTCACAGGTGGTTATGGGTAAATGTTGTCAGACAACCCCACCTCCATGAAAGCAACGGCAGACAATCATTTCACGCTCTTTCCCTGGATTGCCTGAGTAGACACCATAGCACGGCAACCATGGAGCCCATTCAGCCTTTTTTCACTGTCACCGTATGTCTACTGGATGCTACTGACAGACACGGTACTAAAGTGCTACACAGCAGCAGCTGCAGCTTCTTGCCTTTGCAAGTTAGCAAAGATGGTTACCAGTCATACTGTACTGTCTGCTGCTGTGATGGGTGCTCCTGGCCGGCCTCCGTGAGGTCGGTTGGGGGCGCCTAGACAAAAATGGGAATGAGTCCCCAGGTCATTCTCGTCTTTAAGTTTTGTCTAATGGAGAGTCAGTCCTGCCTAGAATATCAGGCAAGCCTACTAAAGAACCACAGATGCAGGTGGCCGCTCCGAGTCAGAGCCCCAGACATCCTGCAGAAATGATGAGCTGCATGCTATTCTAGGGGGTGCCCCTACAACAACCCCACCTGTTGCTTCCCTCCTCCCCCACTCCTCCCAGGCTACCTTGGCAGATATCCCCCCTATTTGTGTGATGAAGTAATAAAGAATGCATGAATTTGAAACAACACTGACTTTATTGCCTCTGCAAACAGAGATCAAAGGGGAAAGGGGAGGGCGGTTGGCTTACAGGGAAGTAGAATGAACCAAGGGGGTGGGTTTTCATCAAGAAGAAATACACATAACTGTCACACATCTTCCCTGCCAGCTTGGGACTTCAGAACCCTGTTTTGTTGATCCAGATATGCTAATCTCCTGCAACACAGACACAGGGTCTGACCCATGCCCCCAAAGCTGCAGACTTAAGCCATTCTCAGTTAGCAAGCACTCCTGCCTCTAGCACCCAGACACCCAGCTCCTAATGGGATATAAACTATGAATAAATCTGTTTTACTCTGTATAAAGCTTATACAGGGTAAACTCATAAATTGTCCACCCTCTATAACACTGATAGAGAGATATGCACAGCTGTTTGCTCCCCTAGGCATTAATTAGTTCCTCTGGGTTAATTAATAAGCAAAAAGTGATTTTATTAAGTATAAAAAGTAGGATTTAAGTGGTTCCAAGTAATAACAGACAGAACAAAGTAAGTTACCAAGCAAAATAAAACAAAACACACAAGTCTAAGTCTAACACAGTAAGAAATTGAATACAGATAAATTTCACCCTCAGAGACATCCCAATAAGCTTCTTTAACAGACTGGACTCCTTCCTAGTCTGGACCCAATCCTTTTCAGACCAATGTTGTGGCTTATGGCCTGGGTCCAGCAATCACTCACATCCTGTAGTTACAGTCCTTTTTTTCTAGTTTATTGCAGGCATCTCTTTGGGGTGGGGAGGCCATCTCTTGAGCCAGCTGAAGACAAAATGAAGAGGCTTCAATTGCCTTTTATATTTTTTCTCTCATGGGCGGAAACCCCTTTGTTCTTCTGTGGAAAGTCACAGCAACAAGATGGAGTTTGTAGCCACCTGGGCAAGTCACATGTCCATGAATGATTCAGCTTTTTGCAGGCCAACGCCATTGTTTACATGTTAGTTTGAACATTCCCAGGAAAGCTCAGATGGGGATCTCCCAAAGTCCATTGTCAGTTAAGTGTTTCTTGATTAGGCACTTACTGACAATAGTCCTTTCTCAAGAAGCTGACCAAATGTTTTACTGAGGTTACTTAGAATCAAACACATTGAGATACAAGTACATAGCCAATATTCATAACTTCAAATACAAAAATGATACACACATACAGACAGCATAATTATAACCAGCAAATTTCAATCTGTCTATAAAAACCTTACTTGACCTCCTTTGTGTAAGTGGTCTTTTGTCCCCTTACTAAAACTCAGTTGGGGTGTTTTGGTTGGCTAGCTCCCAGTACCAAAAGAAAGGGGAAGAGTCGATGGGAAATCAGCACCCTGAGACTGACAGTCCCCAGGAACAATGGGGAGAGTCCAATGCTCCAGGTCAGCCTGATTGACAGGGCAGGCAGGCTAATTAGGGAGTCAGGAGGCCAGGGGGGTCCCATCCTCTGTGTGAGCTGGAATTGCCTGGGTCAGACAGAGTGGGGCTGAGCTAAGGAGAGAGCAGGGGCCCAAGCTGAGCTAGGGAGCAGAACTTCAGCCCCAAAGCCAGAGACACAGCCCAGGGAGAGCAGATACTGTTCTGGAAGCAGAGCTGCAGCCACAGAGCCAGACACGGCCCAGGGAGAGCAGATCTTCTGCTGGGAGCAGAGCTGTAGCCACAGAGCCAGAGGGGCCAGAGAAGCAGCCCAGGGGGCTGGAGGAAGAGCAGCAGCATCAGTGCTGAGGCAGAGTGGAACTGGGGCTGGAGCTGGAGCCAGGTGTGGATAAAGGGCCCAGCGCAGAAAGACCCCCCCAGCCAAGGGTCCTTGCATGCCAGACTTGGAGGGGGATCTCAACCCGACGGGGGGATGATGCTGGGAAGAAGGGTCCCACCACCCAAAGCCCACAGGTTTGTGGCCACCACCGGATCAAGTGTCCAACCCGGAGCATCCCTGCAGCACAGCCAGGGCCTGAGAAGGAGGCTTGGGACCTACAAGGAACAGACTGTAAACTGCCCTGATGGTCCAGAGACCCTGTTTGTAAGGTTCCCTGCTAGAAAGCTGGGTGATGTGTTTTCTTTTAACCTTTCTCATTTTTCCTTATTATTTTTTTTTAATTAATTGTTGATTAAGTAACTTGTATTTGCTTTAAATTATATGTAATGACCAGTGGGTCAGGGAAGTGCCCAGTGCAGAGAGATTACCCCAGAGTGGGGACACCCTAGTCCCTGTCCTAGGGGACCACAGCAGGGTTGGAGGTTGAGCCCCCCCAGGAATCCTGGGCCCAGCCTTGTTGGGGTTACAAGGATTCTGCCAGACAGGAGAGTGGAAGGGGAGTCCTCAAGGGCAGGGAGGCCTCTGGGTAAAGGAAGTGGGAGTGAGGACTCAGATCCTTTCACTAGCCCATCTCACCAGGGTAGTGCAGAAGCCAGGAAAGTTCCCCACAATAGCAGGACCATTCCTCCATTTGTACAAAATTTGGTGCAACTATAGGACCTTGGTTGCAACAATGATCTATATGGTCACAGTTCATGTCAATAATATCAGTGTTATAATTTCATGTATGTAGTTATGATGCTGAAAATGTATCCTCATGGCTCAAAATAAGCCCAGACAAAAACTCTCCAAGAACAGAGAGGCAGTTCACACCTCATCAGGGCAGGTATGGTACAAACCCAGCCCAGCCTCACAGGAACAAAGGACACTGGCCTAGGCAGCAACAAAAGTCACTCCCCATCCTTTGGTCAGTTTGGAACTGCAATGAGGTCATGCTCACCTGACTCTGAAGGGGGGGTGGGCAAAGCCAAGAGGGAAGAAAGAACATGATAAAAGGGTGAGACATTTGCCATGCTCTTGATCTCTCTTCCAGCTACATCTACAGACACCACACCAAGTGACTGAAGTGCTGATCAAAGGGGAGAGCCTGCCTGAAGAGCAACCAGCCAGACTGTGCTGAGAAGCATTTAAGTTTTTAAGGGCATTGAAAGTGTAAAGATCAGCTTAGAATGCATTTTGCTTTTATTTCATTTGCCCAAATGACTTTTTATGCTTTGATTTATAATCACTTAAAATCTATCTTTATAGTTAATAAATTTGGTTGTTTATTCTACCTGAAAGCAGTGTGATTGGTTTGAAGTGTGTCACAGACTCCCCTTGGGATGAATTTCTTTGTTCAGTTGATGAACTCATATAAGCTTGCAGCGCCCAGCAGGCATAATTGGACACTGCAAGATGGAGGTTTCTAGGGTTGTGTCTGAGATATTGGCTAGTATCAGTCGGTTGCACAATCCAAGAGACAGCTAACATGCCATAGGCTGTGCGTGAACAGCCCAGGAGTGGGGGTTCTCACAGCAGAGCAGGATAAGGCTGGCTCCCAGAGTCAAGGATTGGAGTGACCTAGCAGATCACCTGTCCAGATAACACCAGAGGGGAACATCACAGGTGGTTTCTCTCCCCTGGGTATTTAAATACCAGGAAGGAGTAGTGGAGCAGAACTAGAATTGTTTGCTGCTTGAGAGAGAGACAACATATGTTCATTTTGACATCTTTCCTTTTTCAATTTTCTCCCCAAAAATTAGATCAAATGTAACAATGTTGCAGCATGAGGAGGCAAACATTCATTCTCTGTTTAAAACTTCAGGCTCTCTCTTTTGTTAAGATGCAGGAAATGCATATTGGTCTCAGGCCCATTAACTGTGGAGTGGATTCACATCCCTCCTGGATAGTGAAAGATAGTGGGAGCTCACAGTTCTAATACTGAGGAAAGTTCTCAATGCCTCAATCTGAGAGGGAAGGACCCCATCATCATTATGTGTGGGAAGGTTTGTCTTAATATAATCTTCTCTTCATGTGAACAACTTAACTGAATACCAGTTTGCCTTAAACCTCCCCTTTGTGGGGGAGGCAATAAGACCTTCATCTACTCTCAACTCTTAGTTGGGAATTGGTCCTGCTTTGAGCAGGGGGTTGGAGTAGATGATCTCCTGAGGTCCCTTCCAACCCTGATATTCTATGATTCAACATGTTCCTGGGATTCCACTGATCTTTCATTTGTGCTGAGCATGATTTCTAGTCTCATAGACCTTGAATGCCAGACAGGACACAGAAACAGCATTTTCGTTAATTAATTGGATGATGAAGTGGAGAGTATGCTTATTAGTTTGTGGATGACATCAAGGGGTTTCAAACATCTTAGAGGACAGGCTTAGAATTCAAATTAACTTCAGAAATTGGAGAATTAGTATGAATCAACAAGATGAAATTCAGTGAAGACAGGTACAAAGTACTGAACTTAGGAAGAAAAAAAATCAGATGTACAATTATTGAATGGCGAATAACTGGCTAGGTGTTAGTACTGCAGAAAAGGATCTTGGGGTTGTAATCAGTCACAAATTGAATATGAGTCAGCAATGTGATGCAGCTGAGAAAAAGCCTACTATCATTCTGGGTGTATTAACAGGGGTGCTATATGTAAGGCATGGGAAGTAATCATCCCGCTATACTTGGCACTCAGGAGGCCTCAGGTGGAGTAATGTGTTGAGTTTTGAGTGCCACCCTGTAAGAACATGTGGACAAATTGGAGAAAGTTCAGAGGAATGTGACAAAAATGATAAATAGTTTAGAAAACCTGAGCTATGAGGAAAGGTTAAAATAACTGGGTATTCTTTTCTCTCTTGAGAAAAGAAGACTGAGGGGGGACCTCATAAGATTCTTCAAATATGTTAAGGGCTGTTGGACTTTGATCAATTTTTCTCCATGTCCTTTGAAGATAGGACAAGAAATAATGGGCCTAATCTGCAGTAAGGAAGATTTAGGTTAGTTTTTGGGGAAAACTTTCCGAGTACAAGGATAATTATGTGCTGTAACAGGCTTCTAAAGGAGATTGTGGAATCCCTGTCACTGGAGATTTTTAAGATCAGCTTAGACAAACATGTGTTAGGGATGGTCCAGGTGTACTTGATCCTACCTCAGATTCTTCAGCTGTACTCAGATGAAAGGCAACAATTGCTAACAGTGAAATCCTTGCTCGTCTTAAACACAAAAGAACAGCTTACAAGAAGTGGAAGATTGGACAAATAACCAGGGAGGAGTATAAAAGTATTGTTCAGGCATGCAGGTGTGAAATCAGGAAGGCCAAATCACACTTGGAGTTGCAGCTAGCCGGAGATGTTAGGAGTAACAAGAAGGGTTTCTTTAGGTATGTTAGCAACAGGAAGAAAGTCAAGGAAAGTGTGGGCCCCTTGCTGAATGAGGGAGGGAACCTAGTGACAGAGGATGTGGAGAAAGCTAGTGTACTCAATGCTTTTTTTGCCTCTGTCTTCACAGACAAGGTCTGTCTTCACAGACAAGGTCAGCTCCCAGACAGCTGCATTCTGCAGCACGGTAAGGGGAGGAGGTGACCAGCTCTCTGTGGAGAAAGAAGTAGTTCAGGGCTATTTAGGAAAGCTGGACGAGCACAAGTCCATGGGGCCGGATGCGCTGCATCCGAGGGTGCTAAAGGAGTTGGCCGATGAGATTGCAGAGCCATTGGCCATTATCTTTGAAAAATCATGGCGATCGGGGGAGGTCCCGGATGACTGGAAAAAAGCTAATGTAGTGCCCATCTGTAAAAAAGGGAAGAAGGAAGATCCAGGGAACTACAGGCCAGTCAGTCTCACCTCAGTCCCTGGAAAAATCATGGAACAGGTCCTCAAGGAATCAATCCTGAACCACTTAAAGGAGGGGAAAGTGATCAGGAACAGTCAGCATGGATTCACCAAGGGCAAGTCATGCCTGACTAACCTAATTGCCTTCTATGACGAGATAACCGGCTCTGTGGATGAGGGGAAAGCAGTGGATGTACTATTTCTGGATTTTAGCAAAGCTTTTGATACAGTCTCCCACAGTATTCTTGCCAGCAAGTTAAAGAAGTCTGGGCTGGATGAATGGACGGTAAGGTGGATAGAAAACTGGCTAGATGGTCGGGCTCAACGGGTAGTGATCAATGGTTCCATGTCTAGATGGCAGCCGGTATCAAGTGGAGTGCCCCAAGGGTCGGTGCTGGGGCCGGTTTTGTTCAATATCTTCATTAACGATCTGGAGGATGGTGTGGACTGCACCCTTAGCAAGTTTGCAGATGACACTAAACTGGGAGGAGTGGTTGATACGCTGGAGGGTAGGGATAGGATACAGAGGGACCTAGACAAATTAGAAGATTGGGCCAAAAGAAATATGATGAGGTTCAACAAGGACAAGTGCAGAGTCCTGCACTTAGGACGGAAGAATCCCATGCACTGCTACAGACTAGGGACCGAATGGCTGGGTAGCAGTTCTGCAGAAAAGGACCTAGGGGTTACGGTGGACGAAAAGCTGAATATGAGTCAACAGTGTGCCCTTGTTGCCAAGAAGGCTAATGGCATTTTGGGTTGTATAAGTAGGGGCATTTCCAGCAGATCGAGGGATGTGATCATCCCCCTCTACTCAGCACTGGTGAGGCCTCATTTGGAGTACTGTGTCCAGTTTTGGGCCCCACACTACAAGAAGGTAAGGATGTGGATAAATTGGAGAGAGTCCAGCGGAGGGCAACAAAAATGATTAGGGGGCTGGAGCACATGACTTATGAGGAGAGGCTGAGGGAACTGGGATTGTTTAGTCTGCAGAAGAGAAGAATGAGGGGGGATTTCATAGCTGCTTTCAACTACCTGAAAGGGGGTTCCAAAGAGGATGGATCTAGACTGTTCTCAGTGGTAGAAGATGACAGAACAAGGAGTAATGGTCTCAAGTTGCAGAGGGGGAGGTTTAGGTTGGATATTAGGAAAAACTTTTTCACTAGTAGGGTGGTGAAGAACTGGAATGGGTTACCTAGGGAGGTAGTGGAATCTCCTTCCTTAGAGGTTTTTAAGGTCAGGCTTGACAAAGCCCTGGCTGGGATGATTTAGTTGGGTTTGGTCCTGCTTTGAGCAAGGGGTTGGACTAGATGACCTCCTGAGGTCCCTTCCAACCCTGAGATTCTATGATTCTATGATTCTATGATTCTAGCGACTCCATATTAAGAAGAGTTGACAGAGAATTCAGCAAAGGGACAGCAGGATGGTGTGCTGTCTCCCTGGAGCAAAGACAAAAGATTCATCTACAAGATTGGACGGGATTCTGAATTCATCTGGCAAATCTCCACTGCTGATGATGGACATTGGAAACAACAATATGACATCATGTGGAACTACCCAGATTATAAAATATTTCAGGGATTTTGGAAGGGAGTTAAAGAAGAGGAATGTCCATGTGATTTCAGAGGTATTACTGGTCCAGTGAATGAGAGAAAGCAGCAGACAGAAAACACTGGAGGCAAACTGTTGGCTGCTCAACTGGTGTGAAGCTGAATTTAGTTTTGTGGAACACTGGGTCACATTCTAGTGTGAGAGGACACTGAATGAATGAGATGGCTGCATTTCAGAAGTAGTGGAGCTGATCTTGGTTGGAGAGTAGGTGGAGCAGCCAGGAGAGCACTAAATTAATAAAGGAAGCAGAAAATGCTCAGTGTTTGTATGTTGTAGAAAGTCAAACTAACTAGAACCAAAACCTGCAGAACCTCATTAGAACCACCTATGTTCAAGGATGATTCCCCCTGACAACTATTTTTTTTTTAGAAATGTCAGTTAGCTAGGTCTTAATTAATTTAGCATATGCTTTATTGGTACTCTGTAGTGCTAGGTTTTTATTAGAATGTTACGGAATGTTCTCAGGAGCTACCTAATACCACACAAAATAGCTGGGGAGTTTAGAAAGGAAGGAGGAGGAAGATTACTTCTCTCTTGAATTTTAATCCCGTGGTTAGCATACCCACATGGGATGTGGGATAACTGAAGTTCAAGCCCACCCCCCCTTCACCTGAGGTAGTGAAGAGATTTAAACTGAGATCTGTCAGCTCTCAGGAGCATGCCTTAACCATCAGGCTATGGGACACGAAGCTGTTGCACTCTGAATAAATTTTTAAAATCTAATTACCAGGCTATACAGTCATTCTCAAGTTTGTATTCTCACTCTCTGACCCAAATGACTCTTTAAGAGAAAAAGAGATTGAACACAGTCATGAGAATAACTCTAGAGTTGGTTAGAGCACTCAGAGATGTGGGAGGCCAGGATCCAGTTCCCCTACTCTAATGACTCTTTAGTTATTTATCCAGAGTACAACAGCTTCAACTTGAGAGACTGAGGGAGCTTCACATCAGAATATCCCATGGCCCAGTGGTTAGAGTACTCCTCTGAGTGACAGTTCTCCCCCTCAAGTGGACAGGGGACTTCTAGTGGTTATAAGGGAAGTTCCAATCCCCTGTGTCTTCGTGCAAAAGTAGCATAAGGAACCAAGCTCTGAGGGGGGTGGGACATACTGACAAGAGGGTTGTGTGCTATTTCCCATTTGCTAACTTAGGCAGTTCTCTGACTAGCATGGTGGCTTTTGTGCATCACAGTGTCATGCACCCTCTCTCCTCCCCCGCCCATTCATTCTATGGAGAGCCAAGGTACCTAACACAGGTCTGGTGGATCACAGTGATGTTTTCAGACACCTAAAAGTTAGGTGTTGTGACATTGAGCACCACAACATCTAATTCCTTTTCAACATTCAGCCCTAAGATATTTGGATAACTTCAATGCCAACAGACATACAGGGTGAAAATTAACAGAATGATAAACAGTGGCGTATCAGCAGCAAGCAAGTTCTCTGTAGGTTTCAGAATGATTTGTTAATCAGAAGACTCCAATCTTAAATTTCATCACATGCAGGAACACAGAAATCTGACCAATTCATGTATTTATTTTCTTTCGATGGAAAGAAGTTCATAATCTGTTCAAAGGACAAATTGATGCAAAATAGTGAGGACTGTTACTACTTTTCTATAAAATAAAGAGTTGGTTTGAGTGTAAAGTGTGTTGCTCTTCCCTGGCCTCCAGACTGATGAAGATAGAAAACAAGGAAGAGTCAGTAGAGTCTACTTATCTTTCTTTTTATATGAACTCTTGAATATCCCAAAAAGCAGGTTTCTCAGGATGCTAATTATTTATTTGGGTATAATACATAAATGTTTATGGGGAAAAAAATACCAGAATACAAATTGAACTGATATAAATGGTGTTGAAGTTATTCTGGATTAAACCATGCAGAGGTATGTGATAAAGGTTACCAGAAGTTGGACCAACTGATGTTTTTTAAACTGTGTTGGGAAGAGATAACTGCCCATATAGTAAGTGGATATGAACCACAGTTGGGAGAGCATCAAAAGGTAAAGGAGTAGTTTTCTGATTAGTTGTTATGCCTTACTGGAAACATACCACCCAATGAGAATTATCAGAGCAGATCTAAATGTAGATATTGGAACTGCAAAGACTGTATATGAAACAGTCCCTGGGGGGGCAAAGCATTGGAACCATAAACTCCAAGGGAGCAATGGTCCTACAGACTTGTCTGGCACTGGATGTAATGATTGAAAACATGCACTTTCAGAAGACGGAATGCCACTTCATAACTAATGCCAGTGGAGGACACAAGTCCAAAATTGATTTATTTTCAATAAAATGATAGATATCTTATTCTTGATTATTGGTTAAGATAATACCCAGTGAGAGATTTGTGAACCAGCACAGACTTCTTCTTATGGAATTCAGAATGCAGAGACCTTGGAAACATCTGAATTCCTGGGTGATGGAAAGGCCTAAGTGATGGAAACTTAAAGATGGGAATGAAAAAAAATCTTTAAACAAGAAGCAATATGTAGTCTTCCTGATTACACAGAGGAATGGGTGGAGGATAACTGTTACAAATTAATATTACTGAAAATGGTACGCAAAGTCCTAGGAGTGATTAAACCAGTGCCAAAAGGATAAGAAGGGAATTGTGATGGTACAATCCTCAAGTTAAAGAATCAGTTGAGAGGAAAAAGGTAATCTTTAAGAAATGGCAGGTCAGTGGCTTGAGCAGTGATAAGACAGCATGTAGAGAGGCAAAAATAAAGAGGCTAAAAGAAGTGTTGTGACAGTTAAAAATTTGGCCTGTGACAAGCTATATAACACTGCTCTACAGGAAAAATGCTTCTGAAATAAATGTAGTCAAACTTTACTAATTCTGGGTCACTGAGAACGAAAATTATGCTTAAAATTGTTGATTGACTCTAGTTTTCAAGTTACGCTATTGGGTCAGTATATATGACCCTTGACTTGGGACTAGCGGAGGATAAGTGAGTTATAAAGGGAAGGGATCTCAATTTAAACCAGAAATGACTAAAATACATCTTTGACTGGATCTATGAATAAATTTATGACTGGGTTTGGACAGTACTTGCTTTTTAGGCAAAACAATGAATGATGCAATCTGAAGCTGGTATTGCGTCATACATGATATGAATTGCATCATGTTATTCCTAGAAGTCATGGATGATGCAATCATAACGAAGCTTACATCACTCTCCTGAACAAATTGCCCTATATCAGCTCTAGAAATCATACAGTGTTGTGCTCTCTTATTTATCAGTGTTTGATTTTGCAAAGGGACACATTTCTGTTTAGCCAAAGTGAGCAGAGATGCCTCGTACTTGTGTGAACAGTGCAGATAACTTCTGCTATGTTTGTGGTGAAGTGACTTTTGCATCACAAAAGCGCAGTATAACCACTATGGTTAAGAAAGCCTATCACCTTTATTTTGGCTGCAAAATTGGAGATCAGGGCAAGAGGTGGGCCCCACACATATGCTGCAACACTTGTGCAACAAATCTTCACCAGTGGTTGAACAGGAAAAGGAAATCTATGCCTTTTGCAGTGCCAATGATTTGGAGAGAGCCAACAGATCTACCAGCAATTGTTACTTCTGCATGGTGCCTCCAGTTGGGAAAGGTGTGTCAAAGAAGAAAAAGTGGACTGTGCATTATCCAAACATTCCATCAGCTATACACCCAGTACCCCACGGAGAAGGACTGCTGGTTCCTGATGCACCAGAATCATTCTCACTTGAGTCAGATGAGGAAGAGGAAGGGGATGAAACTTCTGGTCCTGAACCATCAATGTCACAGGACCCACATTTTCTCCCATCCTCCTCCTCTGAACCACACCTCATAACACAAGGTGAACTGAATGACCTTGTCAGGGATTTGGAACTACCCAAGAGTAAGGCAGAGCTGTTGGGCTCCAGACTACAGCAGTGGAATCTCCTGGCAGGTGATGTTAGGGTTTCCATGTTCCATGACCGTCCAAAGGATCTTGTCCCATTCTTCTTCATGGAAGAAGATCTTGTAGCCTGCGACAACATCGATGGTGTGATGGCAGCCCTCAACATCGTTCACGATCCAGATGAGTGGAGACTGTTCATTGATTCATCGAAGACGAGTCTTAAAGCTGTTTTACTGCATAATGGCAATGTTTTGCCATCAATTCCAGTTGGTCATGCAGTCCATATGAAGGAAACCTATGATAACATGAAACAACTTTTGAGGTGCATAAACTATGACCAACATCAGTGACAGCTTTGTAGCAATTTGAAGGTTGTTGCTCTCTTGCTTGGTCTGCAGACTGGATACACAAAGTACTGCTGTTTTCTCTGCGAATGGGATAGTCATGCAAGAGATTCCCACTACATCAAGAAAGACTGGCCACTCCGACAGTCATTGGAGCCTGGGAGGAAAAGTGTTCAGCATCCACCCCTTGTTGAATCAAGGAAGATTTTGTTACCACCCTTACACATCAAGCTGGGTCTGATGAAGAACTTTGTCAAGGCCATTGACAAAACACAAGCAGCTTTCAAGTACCTCCGTGGAAAATTTCCAAGGTTAAGTGAAGCTAAGATAAAGGAAGGTGTCTTTGTTGGTCCTCAGATTCGTGAACTTCTTCGAGATGATGCATTTGACCATGCACTGCGTGGCAAGGAAAAGATGGCATGGAAAGCCTTCCAGTTAGTGGCAATAAATTTTCTCGGAAACAACAAGGCAGACAACTACAGGTTGTTGGTGGAAAACCTCCTCAAGGCATACAAAAGCCTTGGTTGCAACATGTCACTAAAGATACATTTTTTGCACTCTTATCTAGATTTTTTTCCACTGAACTGCGGAGCAGTGAGCGACGAGCACGGCGAGCGATTTCACCAGGACATTGCAACAATGGAGAAAGGTTATCAGGGCAAATGGAGCCCATCAATGCTTGCAAACTATTGCTGGACAGTGACAAGAGATGCTCCATTTAATGAATACAAGAGACAAGCCAAGAAGCGCCGAGTAGACACTGAATAGGACTAAACTATGTACATAATTGTTTTTTGCCTTTTGTTTCATAATAAATTTTAGTTATATAACCCTTTTGCTGATTTTTAAAGTGTTACATAAACAGGACAGGTGAAATATTATCATGTAAAGCAACCATAAACACATGAAAAGACCTAGGTTTACAATTTATGATTAAAACTCTACTATCTACACAATATACATAGACATAAAATGTAAAAACTTACATAACTTAGAAACACTAGCCAATCAGTTGTTTTAATTGTCATATTTGAATTCAGCACATCAAAATACATAATAAATAGCACATTTTATCTCTGAAGCAGACGACTTCTCAAAAATTGTAGACCAGTGTAATTGATGAGGAGAATGTGAAGGAGAAAAGATCACCTACAAATTCACTATGACAATGAAGAAGATGACGAAGGATACAAACGAGTTTGCTTATATTACAAAAACGGTGAAGCAATAAATAAACTTTGGAGTGATTATTTTGAAAGAGTGATGAATGAGGAGAACCCAAGGGAGGAATTAAGAAAATGTAAGCTAACTGGAATGTGGTAGATTGCATACAGGAGGAAGAGGTTGTAGAGTTACTTAGGCAAGTGAAAAATGAGAGGAAGAACCTGGGCAGTTGAGGTACTGGTGGATGTGTTGAAGTCATTGGGAAAGGAAGGTGTCAAGTATTTTACACATCTGTTCAGTGATATTCTTAAGAAAATGCCAAATGAATAGTGTAAAAACTTTGTGTGGGGAGAGGGATAGCTCAGTAGTTTGAGCATTGGCTTGCTAAACCTAAGGTTGTGAGTTCAATCCTTGAGGGGGCCATCTGGTGTAAAAATCTGTCTGGGGATTGGTCTTGCTTTGAGCAGGGGATTGGACTAGATGACCTCCTGAGATCCCTTCCAACCCTGATATTCTATGATTTTTAAACATAAAGATGATATTACTTTATGTGCTAATTATCACCCATTTAAGATGACTTCACATGCTATAAAAGTATGGGAGATTATTGAAAAGGGTCTGTGTGGAACAGCTGAAATTTGGATGGGTCACTATGGATTTATGCCAGAAAGGAGTATAATTGATGCCATATTTCCTCTATGAAACCTCATGGAGTAGTTTAGAGAAATGAGACAGCAAAAGCAGGAAGTTGAAGTTATTCTGGATTAAACTGTGCAGAAGTATGTGATAAAGGATATCACAGGCAAAAAGCTTAGAGTGAAAGAATTTAAATACCTGAGATCAATCGTTGCTGACAATGGTGCCCTCCTGAGTGATGCCTTACATCTTACCAACGCTGCATGATGCAAATAGTGAGCTCTGACCTCAGTTCTCCATGACAAAATGATTCTAATAAAGTTAAAAGGTGGAGTGTATAAAAGTGTAATTAGACCCATTCTAATGTGCAGAAAACAGACTTGGCCAGCGACAAGAAAGGAAATCAGTATGTTCTCCAGAAATAAAACTGTTGAGATGGTTAAATGGTTGGACTTTCCATGATAGGAAACAAAATGAGATTGTAAGGGTCTTATGTGGGTTGCCACAACTGAAGAAAAGTTGAGAGAGGCTACGCTTCGTTGATATGGACATATCCAACAGAGACCTGAGAGCCATATTGGAAGGATGACTTTTGCAATGATAGCAGATGAAACACAACCAAGAGGGCAAACGAAGTTTCAGGACATAGACCAGATATCAGTGGACCTTAGGGAAACCAACTAGCACAACAGTAAAGTATACAATTATGAATTTGGAAGAAGGCTATAAAAGTAAATGACCCCAAATAAAGGAAGTGAAGAGAAAGAAGAATAAGAGTTGTTAACTATTATTCTGATTCTTCCAGGTCCTCAGGAATATTAATGTACCTTCCTAATTTTAACATTGCATTAATATCATAACCTACAATACACCCTAGCCAAACTAGGGAGAAAATGCAAATGCATTACGTCACCACCTTCATGGAGTTTGGCTAAATCCTCAGGAAGGCCTGGAATGTGAACCTAATGTTTCTGCTGTTGCCCCATCCCTAGTGTGTTAATTTCCTCCTCCATCTGTACTTTCTTCTACCTCTTACCTCTTGTCTATCTTTCTCTTTTTGCCTTCTACCTAATAAGAGTCTGGGTTAGCTTGCTAGGACAGACTTACCCTTGCATTACTGCTGTAACAGGCAAACAAAAAATGATAGGCAATAAACAACCAGTTAGCCTGATCCTTTAAACATTTTGCCAGATCTTAATGTGGCTAATACAGTTGTTCAAATTGTGTGACATTCCTGATATATTTTTTTCCAGGAACTAAACTGCAAGTGGTGATGACAGAGAGACAGATGCTGCATCCCCTTATCTTCACTGTTCTTTCCTTGTCTGTGAGTTTTTTTTATGTCCTCTTGGGAAGAAGTAGGATCAGACTTCAACTACAGCAAAATAAAAGCTGCCGCCCATAACTACCCCTCTCTTTCCCAACTAGGGCTTTTAACAACATATAAAGAACAAGCAAGGAAGACATTTTACCTTGAAAAAATCTGAGTGATTTTTTTAAGAAGTACATATCTTCTAAATGTCAAATGTTTTCACTCATTTTGTTTTGTTTTTTTTCATTAATGTGTTTTAACAAAAAGTTTTAAAGTATTTATGATGGTCCTTTATATTGAATGTAGGCCTGCCATAATGCCACACAGATCCTAATCCACAATTATTAGCTGTTTAATGTTGTGTGACAGTAAAACAAGGGAATTATCAAGACCTTACCCCTCCTGGCTTTACAGCTGCACTATTAGCTCACAAGAATGTGCCTAACAGAGCTGGTTGGAAAACAGGTTTTCCATCTTTTTGGAAATTCTGATATTTCAGTATTTGTTTTCATCCTGATTTTGTTCTTGTCCAGGGCACAGCAGAGCCACAAACCTGAATGTGTCCTCAAGGTGTGCCAATAATGCAAATAAATAGTAATAATAATGAGACAAATAGTCTCCGTAGATGCCTCACCACAAGATTCACATTCCCTTCCCTCACAGCCATACACCTATGGAAAGGACAGAGAAGGAGGATGAAAGATGGATTTTTTTTAATGTTTTCCTTTTATTTCTTTTGTGTTTGTTTCTTACAGGACTGCCTCTAAAACACTGGATTATTCCTCTTACTGAATTGGATTATCCCACAGTGGAACAGATGGTCCCTGGCTAAGGGAGGACAGCACAGATCTCTCCACTGATGTGTAAGCCACAGTGTGAACCTGTTCAGTTCCCTGTATGTTTTGTGATGGAGCAAGGCCGGATGGCTACAGGAAAGTACTGAGGAACAGGTATGTTAGCCCCAGGCTAAGCAAATCCTTAGTACCATGGGAACCAAAATGGCAGTTGCTCCAGGATAATCAAGGCACCTGGGGCCAATTAAGAACTTTCTAGAAGGCACAGGAGAGGGCTACACTGATGGGAGCATCTGCAGCCAATCAGGGCAGGCTAATCAGGGCACCTGGTATAAAAAGGGGAGCTCACTCCAGTCAAGGGACAGGAGCCAGAGGAAGGAAGTGTGAATGAGGAGCTGGGAGTCAGAGACACAAGGAACTAAGAACTGAGAGGGTGTACTACTGGAGGATTGAGGAAACACCATACAATCAAGTCGTATCAGACACCAGGAGGATCCTATGGTGAGGATAAAGAAGGTATTTGAAGGAGGTTATGGGGAAGTAGCCCAGGGAGCTGTAGCGGTCAATCAGCAGTTACCATAGCACTTTAGCGACTGCTACAATTCACAGGGCCCTGGGCTGGAACCCGGAGTAGAGGGCGGGCCCGGGTTCCCCCCAAGCCTCGCTACTCCTAATCAGACATAGGAGGAGTTGATCCAGACTGTGGGTTTCATCCAAGGGGAAGACCACTGAGGGGAGGAAATCCGCCAATAAGCGCAGGACCTACTAGAGGAGAGGAGGAACTTTGCCACAGTTTATATAAAGCTGGCATGAAACCAAGAGTGGAAGGAGATTCTAATGGCCTGAACTCAGTAATGTGTGAGTCAGGACCTTCATTTAATCATCTCCTTGCCTCCCGCTCAGTGCCAGAGGCAGCAAAGGGATCTGGAGTGTGGGATGGGGTGAGGTTGAGTCTGTTGTAATATAACCTGAAATTTAAAAAAAATAGCAGATTTTTAAGTTGGCTTTTTTCAAAGGAATTTATGGGAGTTACATGTCTAAATCCCACTGAATTTCAGCAATGTTTTGGCACCTAACTCCCTTATTCTCTTTTGAAAACCCTAAGCTTAACCATTAAACAGACACATGGAAAACCTACTTACATATAATTTCATCTTCATTTTGTGCTTCATTTCTCTGGACTGGATTTCTGAAAAAGGAAGCTTTGAACATGGACTGATGACCCATAATCTGTTTGGGTAATTCCAGAGAGACTTTTGCAAGATCACAGTTTATTCCATCACTGCTATGATCCTGATCTATAAAGACTAAAAATATAATTTGTATATATATGATCTATTAACCATTTGTAATTCTATTATTAAACCTTTAGTTTTTAGTTGCTAAAGGATCAGTATCAGCATGATTACTGGGTAAGATCTGAGTTATATAGTGACCTGGCTAAGTGACTGATCTCTTGGGATCAAAAGGACACGGTATATGATGAAATTGTTTTTTTACAACTCATCATAAAATCCAGTGTCTGGGTGATGAAGCAAGGGCTAGGGTGCCTAAGGAGATTGCATTTTTAACTTCTGGTTAACCAGTGTGGTGAGACAAAAGTTTACTTTTGTTACCGGCTTGGTATAATAGAATCATAGAGGATTAGGCTTGGAAGAGACCTCAGGAGGTCATCTAGTTTTCCACCCTGCTTAAATCAGGACCAATCCCCAATTAAATCATCCCAGCCAGGGCTTTGTCAAGCCAGGCCTTAAAAACCTCTAAGGAAGGAGATTCCATCACCTCCCTAGGTAACCCATTCCAGTGCTTCACCACCCTCCTAGTGAAAAAGTTTTTCCTAATATCCAACCTAAACCTCCCCCACTGCAACTTGAGACCATTACTCCTTGTTCTGTCATCAGGTACCACTGAGAACAGTCTAGATCCATCCTCTTTGGAACCCCCTTTCAGGTAGTTGAAAGCAGCTATGAAATCCCCCCTCATTCTTCTCTTCTGCAGACTAAATAACCCTAGTTCCCTCAACCTCTCCTCATAAGTCATGTGCCCCAGCCCCCCAATCATTTTTGTTGCCCTCTGCTGGACTCTCTCCAATTTGTCCACATCCCTTGTATAGTTCCTTGTCTCCACCAAAACTGGACACAATACTCCAGGTTTGGCCTCACCAGTACCTAATAGAGGGGGATAATCACTTCCCTCGATCTGCTGTCAATGCCCAATATGCCATTAGCCTTCTTGGCCACAAGGGCACACTGCTGACTCATATCCAGCTTCTCATCCACTGTAATCCCAAGGGCCTT
Organism: Mauremys mutica; assembly: GCF_020497125.1. Classification (NCBI taxonomy): domain Eukaryota; kingdom Metazoa; phylum Chordata; order Testudines; family Geoemydidae; genus Mauremys; species Mauremys mutica. The sequence goes on along the minus strand of NC_059072.1, from coordinate 145,544,573 downwards.
TTCTGCAGAACTGCTGCTTAGTCAGTCGGTCCCCTGCCTGTAGCGGTGCATGGGATTCTTCCATCCTAAGTGCAGGACTCTGCACTTGTCCTTGTTGAACCTCATGAGATTTCTTTTGGGCCAATCCTCCAATTTGCCTATGTCACTCTGGACCCTATCCCTACTCTCCAGCATATCTACCTCTTTCCCCTCCCCCCAGTTTACTGTCATCTGCAAACTTGATGGAGGTGCAATTTATCCCACCATCCAGATCATTAATAAAGATGGAGAATCCTGTGGCACCTTATAGACTAACAGACGTTTTTGCAGCATGAGCTTTCGTGGGTGAATACCCACTTCGTCGGATGCAGCCCCAGGACCGATCCCTGGGGCACTCTGCTTGATACTGGCTGCCAGCTAGACATCAAGCCTTTGATCACTACCCATTAAACCCAATAATCTAGCCAGCTTTCTATCCACTGTGACAAAGTTTCTCCTCTACTTTGGTGGGTCCTGAGTTTATTGGCAGATTTACTCACCTCACAGATTCACCATGTGGGTCAGAAAAAAGCCCAGAGACCTTCCCCTCTGGTAGATACCACAGTCCAGGTCGATTCCTCTTGTGTCTGATCTGGAGTTGGGAGGTTTGGGGGGAACCCAGACCTGCCCTCTATTCCGGGTTCCAGCGCAGGGCCCTGTGGATTGCAGCTGTCTATAGTGCCTCCTGTAACAACTGCACGACAGCTACAACTCCCTGGGCTACTTCCCCATGGCCTCCTCCCAACACCTTCTTTATCCTCACCACAGGACCTTTCTCCTGATGCCTGATAATGCTTGAACTCCTCAGTCTTCCAGCAATATGTCTTCTAACTCTCAAATCCTCTTGCTCCCAGGTCCTCACATACACGCCACAAACTGAAGTGAGGTCCTTTATAAACTCAGGTGCCCTGATTAACTAGCCTGTCCAGTTTCTTTCCTGGTTCCTGTACTGAGGAACCAGGAAAGAAACTGAGCAGAGGAGGAGGGGCTGGAGGGTTTTTCTGTCTGGAGCTGGCTGAGGACGAGGAGTGAAGTGCAGACATGGGGGTCTGGTTCACTGCCCCCCAGAATGGACCCGGCCGAGGGGTCCGGTTTGCTGTACCTACAAGCTCTGTTTTAGACCATGTTTCTGTCATTGAATAAACCTCTGTTTTTACTGGCTGGCTGAGAGTCACGTCTGACTGCAAAGTGGGGGTCCAGGACCCTGTGGCTTCCCCAGGACCCCACTGGGGCAGGCTCACTGTGGGAAGTGCACAGAGGGGCAGAGGATGCTGAATGCTCCAAGGAGAGACCCAGGAGGTGAAGACGTGTGAGCTTCTTGTCCTGAAGATAGTCTGCTCCAAGGGAGAGGAGGCTCCCCAAACTCCTGACTGGCGTTGTGGGGAGCAGTTCCAGAGCATCGACCGGGGACTCTGTGACATCCCCATATTCACAGAGCCAGTTATCTCATCATAGAAAGCAATGAGGTTGGTCAGGCATGACTATCAGGTTGTAGAATAATCACCAGTTTGGGGTGAGTCTGTCCTATTTCTCAACAATTAGTCCTGAATTTGGTATCCTCAGCTGTGACCCACTGAGGCAATGGTAACAGGTGTAAATACTGAAATGTAAGAAACTGTAGCTCCAATTAAGTCTTGGTGTAAACTCCACTGATGTCCCTGATCAGATGTGAATTTAGTCTCTGATATCTGATTTGAAGCACTACAATTTTTCAAAGTAGCAAGTATTTAAACAGACATTTAATAATGTCATGAGTGTAAATGCATGTAAATTAGTTGGTATGCACATTGGAGAGAGGAACTGCTGTCAGCGTGCCATGAGTGGGTCCTAATCACCTTTGATTTAAGTTTTATAGAACCTGTAAAACATGGATCAGCCACAATATTTTGGTGGATTCAGAGTTAATTAAGATTAGTGTTTAAAATATTGGTGGTTATCCAAGCTCTAGTGCATGAACCATGGAGATGCAGCTAACTTTTCTTTCCTTTCTCCCACACCTCTCCCTTCCCCCAACAGACTCCAGATCTTCCACGTGCTGCTGTATTGCTAAGAAAGGTCTAGTGATCTGCTAATACCTATTGAGTTTTTAGGGACAGACACTCTATCCTCTTTTCTCCTATCCCCCCAATTCCTATCCCTCCCTACCCACTTCCCACATGAAGGAAGCTGTTGTGTTGCTTTTCACCTTCCTCCCAAATGGAGAGAGGGATGGAAGATGGTGATGAAATGGCATAGGATGGAATTGAAATAAAAAAATTAGTATTTGTTCCCATACAGGATTTCATAGTGTCATTGTCATGTTGCTTGTGGATTGGATTATCCCGTAATGCAGCAAATAAGACCTGGATGTGAGAGGATGGTGCAGCACTTCCCACTGACTTGTAAATCTCTAGAACAACTGCAAAGTTCATTTCTCTCTGTTTCTTATCCAATTTGGTACATAGATGTCGGGCTGGAGGGGCGGGGAGTAAAGAGAGGAAATTTCTAACCTTTCACAAGGAACAGTGAGCTTTGTGATCATTCATCCTAGGCCCAATTTATCCATAGCAGAATAGAACTGCACCATTTAACATGGTTTGGCAATTTGTGCACAAGAGGTACCATGGGGTATGAGTATAAGAAAGGTCTGCAGTTCAGAACTGATTTTCAGATGCAGAGGTCGGGTGGGGGAGCCTTCACAACACTGTGTATTCTGTAGCTGACCCTATCTGTGCTATTATTTCCTCACTTTCAGAAATATCAACCTCACTCTCTTATTGTTAAACAGCTCCCAGCTCCAAATGATCCCAATGATAACGCTCTCTGGTTTTAACTTGTCACCAAGTGATTTGCACAACTAAATGTAAACTGTGTCTTTCAGGTTTCAAGTCAGTGAAAATTACCACAAAGGTGACTGTGTGGTTTTGGAAGATGGCAGAACCCACTCCTACAGATCCATATTTCATAACAGTTGTGTTTGTAAGAAAAAGTGTTTAGTTGGAATGTATTTAATTAGCACAAGAAGAAACCTAGAAACCATTAGAATCATATTCCAGCAAGTCCTTTGCAGAAAGAGAAATCTTGGAATAATCAATTAAGGAAATGACACTAATTTACACCAACTAAGGATCTTGCCCTATGTTTCCTATTGGTGTAATTTACCTTTAGTTCTTTTTTCTTTACTTTGGTTACAGAAAACTGCTGATGAGCTTGTTATAGAAGGGCATGGGACTTGGCCATTCAGAGTGGGAAGTAGTTTATGGGACTTCTGGAACATTTGTCAGTCAGGCAGGGTTCCTGTTCAAATGACTAAGGAAACTTTTAGATTAATGTCAATGTGTCTACTTAGAGCAGTGGAATGGGTTCCATTTCCTGCTCTGCCTTTTTCTCTCTGTGTGGCCTTTTGGAAAATTACTTAATTCTGTGCCTCATCTTTAAAATGAGGATAAAAATTGTATTCCTATTTTATGGTGGTGTTATGAAGATTAATAAATTCATATTTGTAAAGAACTGAGGCTCTGGGTTAAAAACACTGTATGTGTGTTTTTGTTATTACATAATAAAAGCTATGCAAACTTCACAAATGATGCTAATTCTGCAGAGGATGATTATTTAACATCTGTGTTGGGATCGCACCTAAAGGCTACAAGCAGGCAGAGCCCCATTTTGCTAAGCACTGTATAAACATAGAACAGGGATGGGCCCTGATAGCAGAATAGGAGTAAAGTTCATTTTGTTACCCCTAGGATCTGGCTAATACTGGCTTTTTCCTTCCAGGGGAAAAAGGGAACAGGTAATGTGGGCTCACCTCTTCTTTAAACTGTCCCTCTAGAGAGGGGTGAGGCCAGCTCTGGGACAGCTCTCCTGTTAGAGGGGAGGATGCAGATAGGTGACTCCTCGCTGGAACTATTCTTTCCTGCTGTTGCTCCTTGGCACAGGTGTGTGAACATTGTAAAGGCAGATTGGTCTCAGCTGATTTGGTGCCCCAGGTGGAGAGAATGAACTAAATTATGTGACATGGTCATGTGAAAAAGCCAGGCCTCTGGGAGGGTAGAAAAGCTGGCCTTTGGACAGTCAAAGGGGAGTGGCCACAGAGTGAAGCTGCAGGCAAAAACTCCCCCATAGTTGTACCTGAGGAAGGGATATGGAGCTGGATAGAGAGTCCCAGCTAGAAGTTTTGTTTTCTCTTTTTGGGAGAAGGCCAGAAAGGCAGGCCTGGCCATGCATCTTCTCCAATGCCTCAGAGAACAGAGGAAGGAACAGTACCTTAGGGTGAAGGGGTTGTCCTCAGCTTAAGAGCGGGTGGAAGACTTCTTGGGCTTTTGAAAGCCTCTTTCTTGAATTATTGAGGAACCAGAAGGGAAACTGAGGCAGAGTGCCACAGAGGTGCCATTGACCATCAGACAGTGTGTGGGAGGAGGCCAACTCTGCTCCACTCCTCCTATGGAAGGGGAAACTGGGAACTCCAGCAGCTCCCCCATTCTACTACCAGCCCCTCCGGATACAGTTCACATTCCCATGTCTGGTTAGTCATCACTTCACCACCCCAGGAGAAGGAAGAGCCCTGGGGAGCATCATTATCTGAATCCAGTATGATGTGAAACAAGCCCTCTGCTTTCAACACAATATCCAATGGGCCACCAGGAGAACCCACTGGCCCACACAGGAATGCATCCATTACTAATCTCCTCCTCCTCCCCATCCCTCTGTGAACCTTTCAGATTGACATGTAATACTACCCATCCCCCAAACCACTAGAGCCTGAAAAGGGAAAATAAAAGGAAGGAAAGAATAAAGCCAGTCACAAAGGGGATTCAGGAAACCGCACATTTTTCCAAAGCGATATATGCTTGTGTAATGTAGTTTACAAACCCCGCACCAATAAGGAAGGAGTCAAACAGCTGCTCTGAGCACAGACACCCCAGCTAATCATACCTGCAAAGCATGTATGATTTGGAGGAGGAGCTCAAAGAGAGAGCAGGTCAGTTCAGTTGGGGTGGAGAGTGGAAGGGAATAGATCTATGCTCTGAGCTCATGGGAAGGTGAGCTGCAGAAGGGCCTGTTGCCTGAGATCTGGCAACACTGACCTAACCAAGCCTACCTGCAGGAGGAAACCAAGTTGGGAGAAGGCCTGAACACAAAAGAGTCCAGACCCCAATTGCCTGACCTAAGGAGAAAGCCCTAAATCCCTTACAGGCATCTGAAGGCTTCCTCATTATTGAATTTTCTTTTGCATATCCCACAAGGTGTGGAGTAGAACACATGACCTGGCCTCAGGGCCTGATCACGGAAGGGCTGCAAGGACAGAGCAGCTGTCAACAGGAGTTCTAGGAAAAAAGAGAACCTGCCCTACCCTGTCTGATCAGTGGGTGGTGCTGGCAGTGAGTGATCCCTTTCAGACCTTGCCATGTATCATTTCATTTAGATCAATTTAACACTGGTCATTAGTGGGAGGATAAAAATCAGGCTAATGATGGGAAGTTGGCTTTAACTATGGAGCAGCAATGTGTCTCCTCTTAACACCAAAATATTCGGTCAAATTAGTACAGCTCTAGTTCTCTGGAGAGACCAATGACCTAAGCTGGTCAGATGATGTGCTTTCTAACCCAACACAAATTTTATGAATGGGCTTATTGCTCTTCAGCCAGGTCACCTGGTCAGTCTCTTTCCTTAACAATTGTCTGTACCCGGAGACAAAGTTCCCTCTTCTTGAAAAGCCTCCTGCTCCTCCTCTCCAGTCCCTGATCTGAAGGTAAGTGACATAACCAAGAGCTCAGATCAGCATTCTCTCCTCAGATTCCTAAATGAAGAGACCACTCCCTTACCTCCCCCTCACACCTAATTTCATTCACATCTTGCCACAGATAAAGTATAAATGCACATAGTATTCTATTAGTCTTCTCCCATCAAACTCCACTTGAAAATTTTAGGCTCAAACATTAATTTATCTCTTGATTAAGGTTACCTTTCCCCAACAGAATATAATAGTTGTAGGACCATCCCGAGCCAGATTTGATTACCACAATGGGGAACAACACAAAAAGAGCATCCAATCTTATATTGCAGCTGACTCATTTGCATTCTCCTCTCAGATCTGCTTCCTGAACCAAACACCAGCACTCACCAAGTTGGTGCAGTAACTTTGTATGAATGCTCTAGTATATCAATATATAAGGATGGCAATTTCTGAACCTCTTTTGCCTGGAAACATCCAAGGGAAAAGTTTGAGAGGAGCTCATGGAAAAATGAGACAGAAAAATTGGGAACAGGATACAGAAAAGAGATAATAGACAAATATTTGATTATGATTCAGGCAAAGACTGGGGATTGTTCTTCTTGTACCCAAACCACTTCATCCCACCCCATGTTCCAGAAAGGGGAAGTGGCTCGACTGTGGTCAGCAAATCCATGGGAGAACCAGGAAGAGCACTCAGGTCTCCACTGGAATAAATTTGCCTTCCTTGCAAGGCAAGTAGGGAATGTGAACAGAGACCATGGGCTAGACTCTGATCTTATTTACATCAGTATAAATGGGGAGTGAATGTATTCACTTCAGTGGAGTTACTCAGGTGTAACTGACAGACAAATCTTGCCTGTGGTTTAAGAAGTGCTAAGACACTAGCTGATCAATTGTTACTTAGGCAACTTTGTTTAATAAATTCAATATTTAACTGACCTCAAGCGGCTTAAATGTAACACCTTAGGCCTTGCGTAAATCTATAAAGACAAAAGACCCAGTGAGCGCTTTGTGCGGGCGCAGCGCACTTCAAACTAGCAGAGTGAGAACTTCCTGTGCGGTTTCAGATGGAGCATTGCAGAGTGAATAATTCTTCCCCTCTCAGCTCCTGTTGTCCATTCCCTTACAAGGCAGTGACAGGGTGACCCCAGACTGTCTCTCTCCATCCTCAAAGGATTTTCACGAAGGACATTGGTGGCACTTCAAAGTCTAGTTCCTGCTCTCCAGCCTCCTGTGAAAGAGCTACCAAGGTATAATTTCCACATTCTTCAGGGGTTTTCATTGGTAAAGTATATAGCTGTTATAAGAGGTATATAGTTTATTGCTTTTGTATAATTCAAGAAATGAGTGATTAGTTCTCCTGAAATGGATATATATCTGCAAACTTTACAATATTTTTCTTCTGACTAAAATTTAACAGAGACAGTATGGAATAGAATACCATTTTATCATTATTTTTAGTAAGAGACTCAGAAAGGATTTATTATCTCAGGCAAACCCAGTGTTTGAATTTGATATATTTATATTTTATTCAACTCTGGTCTAGTATGTAGACTTTATAACTGGATTCACCAAATCTACAAGATCAACATAAGCTGGAGAAAACAGGAAGTTGAAGTACTGTGAACCAAAGGTAATGATAATTAGAAGTGGACTGAGTGGCAGGATCTTTGCTATTTTCATAAATATTCTGGAAGCCGGTCTAAATACCCTGATAATGTAATGTAAATTAATATCATGTAATTCTCAGATGGTAGTAAATAGACGGGTGTTGCAAACACAAACAAGATCAGATAGATAACCTGAAGCAATTTGGAAAGTTTAGCAAAATGAGCAGAAAATAAAATTAAAACTATTATGTCTGGTATAATAATCCAAAACTTTGCTACTCAGTGATAGTGAGAAATGGAAAACAGATTAAATATGTGCTTGCAATGCAGTAGTTTAGCAAAAAAGTAATAACATTTTGTGGATAGGTAGATGCATTGAGTTATAGGACATTCTCTTTCTCTATGGCGCTGATGAGAGCATATCTAGAATTCCACACTCTCTTCTGTTCACTTCCATTTTGATACATTATCATTAGTGGCACCTTTGAGACTAACAAATGTATTTGAGCATAAGCTTCCATGGGCTAAAACCCACTTAATCACATGCATGCAGTAGAAAATACAGTAGGAAGATATATATACACAGAACATTTTTTTCATGTCCTCTGGGTATATATATCTTCCTACTGTATTTTCCACTGCATTCATCTGATGAAGTGGGTTTTAGCCCACGAAAACTTATGCTCAAATAAATGTATTAGTCTCTAAGGTGCCACAAGGACTCCTCGTTCTTTTTGCTGATACAGACTAACATGGCTACCATTCTGAAACCTGTCACTATTATTATTATTTTATTACTTATTTGTTGAACATCTACTATGTACCTTGCTGTATTGAACACAGGGAAGGTGGGCCAAGATTTCAAAAAATGGGTGCCTAAACTTAGCCTCTTATATCCATATCTAGTCACATGAAAAACTGATTTATATTAAAAAATCTTGAGCATCCCTCAGTCCCCTCTGAAATCTATAAGATCTACTGGCTGCTCAGTGCTCTTTTAAATCAGGCTGCTTAGACTGAGAAGCCTAATTTTTAGCACCTGTTTTTGAGTATTTTGACCATGGACCCTGTCCCAAGGATTTATATAAACATGACATAAAAAAATTAAAAAGCAGAAAGTGGTGGGCAGTTTGAAATGAATTCAGAGAAACGACATGCACTTTATTAATGAGGCTGAAGGGACTGACATAACGAAAGACTTAAGATCTAAAAGTTTGTAAGAAACTTTGTTCAAACCATGACTAAAAGGGGATGCACGATAACTGTCTAGAAATATTGAAAGTGTATCAGCATCAAGGAGGGAAATGGGTGATTGGGGTGGTGTGAGGTTGTAGATGTAGGTATATCGGGAGCCAGTTAAGACAAACAACATTTTCCCAAGGTAAGGGGTAGAAATCCCTCTGCAAGAAACATTTAATATTAGACCGGATAAAGCATTAGAGAGAATCCTACATTAAAGGTATGAAAGTATAAACCTCAGTCTGTGATTGATATAACACTCCTGCATTGGCCATGTGTGTGGTGTGGCGGAGGTCTCTGTTTCACCAGTCAGGGAAGGGAGGCAATCTCCAGACCCAAGTCCCTTTTCATGCCCTTCTTTATTATTTACAACAATGTGAACAAACAAAACGGGAACAAAACCAAACCAAAACAAAACATCCTCAGCTGAAAACATTGGTCATAATCCCCAGAGGTTTCCCTGCCTCAGCCAGTCAGGAAGAGGGACCCCCCTGGCTCAGTGACTCCTCTGGACTCAGCTTCCTCTTTCTGACCTGTCATGTGATAGTCACAAATCCCTTTGACCACTCCATAATGTTGCTTTACCCTTGTCACAGACTTCCACAGGATGAATTAAATAACACAAAGGTGGGAAAGGCACCTTGACTTCTATGATTTTCTGCACCATGGCCACATTTGGACTGTGTAAATTTGGAGTAACTCCCACTGACTTCCATGGAATTAATCCAGAGGTACACAAGAGTGTCTCTGAGCAGAATATGACCCCATGATTCTGTCTATAGTGAAACTCAATGTATGTTATGCTAAAGGATATTACTCAAAGGGAGGAGCAAGTGGAGGAGGTGCGTCACTCAAGTGGCAGTACTTGGAGCACTGGAGCCTAAAGTTCTCCAAAATCCATATTTAGGCACCTAGGGGTGGTGTTTTCAAAAGTCCCTGAATGATTTAGGCGCAAAAGCCCCATTAAAGTCAATGACATTACATTGGTATAAAACAAGCGGAGAATCAGAACCAGAGTCTCTAGAAACCTAAAGGGGGGAGCAGAGAGGGACATCCCTTTTAATGTTGCACATTTGACATGTGCTGTAAGCTTTTAACTCAGCACAGCCATCCCTGTCAGCAGGAGGAGAGGGTCACCATCCAGTCCTCTCATTATCCCCAAGTTGACTCACCGGGGATTCTTTTGCTACTGGCAGAGCTAACTCTTCCTGACACTATCGAGTTCTCCAGTATTAGGACCCAGATTGTGTCCAGCCTCCCTCCACTGCCAGAGCACATGAAATGGTAGCTTCATCTTTTATACTCGTCTCCTGAATCTGTCCCACCAGGATTTTATTTGTTTGTTTGTTTTTCTTCTCTGACTCCGTCTAGTTTGCCATTGTGTATTAAGATATCCCGCACCCAGAACTATGTGCCACGTTCCAGGTGCAGTGAGAGGAAGGCTTGGCTCTTCCAACCCACATCCCCCAGTTTATTCTGCTGTGAGAGCATTACAATTGTTGTAGTTCCTTAACCTAAGTATCAGTTTCCATCAGATCCCACTGTACATCTCAGTCTACTCGATCCAACCTTTCTATCCCAGATTGCACCAGAAATGAGTGAGCAGGCAGTGACCTATGTAGACCTGAAATTTCAAACTACTTCCAAGCAGAAGAAGAAAAAGACACCTAAGAACACCAGGGACAAAGGTGTGGTATGTTTGTAAGCATCTGAGAACGTATCTGCTATTACTGATATTTTGTTTTCCATGTTAAATCTCTTCCTTGAGCTGTACACATTGTATCTGACTTTATCTACTTATATTTTTACCTTTTTCTTCAGTGCCAGGCACAGTTATTTTAGTAATTTGTTAATATCTGTCAAGTGTTGAAATGCCCCTACAATAGTACACAGTATTATGGGCATGGGAAGCAAAAGTTGTTGTATCTCTGGAGCCCTGGAACACAGTTCTGTGATTCATAGAATCATAGAATACCAGGGTTGGAAGGGACCTCCAGAGGTCATCTAGTCCAACCTCCTGCTCAAAGCAGGACCAATTCCTAACTAAATCATTCCAGGCAGGGCTTTGTCAAGCCTGACCTTAAAAATCTCTAAGGAAGGTGTCATAAATAGTTAGTTAAGGGTTAAGTTTCCACCTGTAAAGGGTTAACACATAGTACCTGGTGAACACCTGACCTGAGGACCAATCAGGGAAGAGAATTTAAAATTCCTAGGAGGGAACTTTTTCTCTCTGTTCTTGTGTGTGTTGTTCTTAGCCGTTTGGAGTTACAAGGGTCCAGATGTTTAATCAAGTCTTCTACACATTTCCATCTTTCTGAACTAATTTCTTCTAGTCAAGATAGTGAGTATTAGAAAGGTACTTTGTGTCCTCATCTAATAATCCTATGTTTGCAATTCTGTGTGTTTGTTATTGATTATTCTTAATTCTGCCTGTATTGTTTGTACTGAGAAGGAGAGAAGATTCTCTCCAGAAATTAGTAAGGTTATACCCTATGAATGTCCAGCTTGGATTCATAGAGATTGTGTATTTTCTTGTTTTTCTTTTAATAAATTCTTTCTATAAAGATTTGATTAAATCCCTTCTACTGTGGATACAGGGGGAGGGGGCTAAGAAACTCTCTCTCGGTGATGAGACAAACTTATCTCCGGGCAGAGAGGGGAGGGAGGAGACGAGGAGGTTTCTCCCTCTGTGAGTTGATCTGTGTTTCCCCAGGGAATGTCTTTGGAAAGAGGAGGGGGAAAACAGGGTTGTCCCAGCCCACGTAAATTGACCGGGTGGTGGCAGCAAAAAGGAGACCTACCCTAGGATTTTAGGGTGGGGGGGATACATGCTGGTCCTCAACTTGAAACCCCCCAGTTTCAAGTGAGGGTGAGACCATGACATGGTGGCAGCGGTGTTTCGGACCCACTGATAGAGGCATGGTTTTTTCTACCTAGAGCACTCTGCAGCAGTTCAGGGCTTTCGGTTGCACTGCCCTCCTGCTGAGAGGTGTGTCCTTCCTTTGTGATATCAGGTATCACTCAGGATTCCTAAGGTGGGGGGAAGTGCTCGTCGGAGCACATTCCCGTCCAGTGGGAAAAACAGGCTTGGTGGGGGGAGAGAGGAACCCTCCAGCCAGATTTTTTTTTCCTGTGTCTTCTGAAATACTCAGGAGGCAGGAAACCACAGATTCCTGAGAGGATTTCACTAGACTTTTGTGAGACCATGACAGAAGGAGATTCCACCACCTCCCTAGGTAACCCATTCCAGTGCTTCACCACCCTCCTAGTGAAAAGGTTTTTCCTAATATCCAACCTAAACCTCCCCCATTGCAATTTGAGACCATTGCTCCTTGTTTTGGCATCTGTTACCACTGAGAACAGTCTAGATCCGTCCTCTTTGGAATCCCCTTTCAAGTAGTTGAAAGCAGCTATCAGATCCCCCCTCATTCTTCTCTTCTGCAGACTAAATAATCCCAATTCCCTCAGCTTCTCCTCATAAGTCATGTGCTCCAGCCCCCTAATCATTTTTGTTGCCCTCCGCTGGACTCTTTCCAATTTTTCCACATCCTTCTTGTAGTGTGGGGCCCAAAACTGGACACAGTACTCCAGATGAGGCCTCACCATTGCCAAATAGAGGGGAATGATCACTTCCCTCAATCTGCTGGCAACGCTCCTACTTATACAGCCCAAAATGCCGTTAACCTTCTTGGCAACAAGGGCACACTGTTGACTGATATCCAGCTTCTCATCCAGTGTAACCCCTAAGTCCTTTTCTGCAGAACTGCTGCCTAGCAGTTGTATTATCGCAGACCATTCCTTGTCAATGAATGTTGTTGATTTTCCCCATATTCAAGGAGACATCGTCTCTTTGTCATGCCTTGTTGTGGGAGGATTAAAGAAGGTGACAGATGAATTCTACTCTCCCTTCTGAAACCTACTCATACCCAAATAAAATATGATTTTCTTTCTGCTTTGCCTGATTGTAATAGTTAACATCATGAAGTCATTGCTGATCCTTAATTGTCCACGTTTATTTACCATCCCAGAGCCTTAAAATCATTTCTGTCCAGCAGAGGATTTCCTGAGCATCCAAGAAGCTGAGCAATTAGTTTTAGAGAAGATGACATTTATAATGCTTTTTTTAAAAAAACAGAAATAAAACATGATCTCTATTTAAAAGAGCGTAATACCTAGTGATCTATTTCCACTGAAGTTAATTGGAGTACAGCTATTGACTTCAATGGGAGCAGGCTTTAAATCAAGGAAATAGCCCTGGGTATGTTGAATGAGTTTATAAATATATTTTGTAGATCACAGTTCAATTTGTTTTGAAGTATGTAAAGTGAAATTTTACATTTTCAAATTTTTCATGAGCAGAATGCACGAGTCACAAGGGTAATTGAGTAGATATGTTATCTTAGCTGGAGATTTCCATAACTTTTAATGCTTAGGTTTTTTAACTCTAATTTTCATGAATTATATTGTATGTGCAAAACATTATATTAGTCACTTGAACAACTTTCAGTGTATGTTAACAGTTTGGGTAGGACTATAAAGAGGAGTCTGATATTGGAAAAAAGGTGAAAAGATGCATGTGCTGAATTCACAGATGTTGGTTGATCTCAGTACACTGACAGGCTACTGCAGACCGTTGTACTGTGGGACTAAACTTTTTCATAAAAAAGTCCTGCCATCAGGGTTGGCTCTACTGTTTTTGCTGCCCCAAGCAGCATGCCGAATTGCCGCTGCGGACAGTGGGGGCAGTCCATGTGCCGTTAGGGCGGCACTCGTGTTTCCGTGGTGGCTGAAGACAGAAGCTGCGCCACCGCGGACAGCTGAACATAGAAGCTGCTGCAGAATCGCCGCTGCCGCGGAAACGCAAGAGCCCCCCTAAATGCACACGGACTGCCCCCACCATCAGCGGCGGCAATTCGGCACGCTGCTTGGGGGCAAAAACACAGGGACTGCCACCCTTTGCAGATTGCTGCTTCAAGCACCTGCTTGGGACGCTGGTGCCTGGAGCCAGCCCTGCCTGCCATGCCCTATGTACTGCAATGGTAGTCTCATAGCTCCACTGGATTTTAATAAGATCCATCTACCTTGTCAGTGCATTGAATGGAATTCGCTATTTCTATGCCATAACTCACTAGAAGGAAATGAGGAGGTGGTGACCTATACAGGACTGAAATGTCACAGTGCTTCTGAGCAGGAGAGGAGAGAAAGGACTGTGAACTCCCAGAGCAAAGGTACTGTATGCTACATGCCGCTGATCCCATATTTACTGCTGTTTAACTGTCTAACATCTACCTTGAACTGTACGAGAACTTTAAAAGCAAAACTCTGCATAAAGATTCAAGACATAAATATCCAACATCAAGACATTCAATGGCTGCGATGCCCACAGGCATTATCCACCTGGCCTCCTTGCACATTCTTCATATTAAGATATAAAGGTGATTCGGAATGTATGTAGTATGGGAGAATTGAGGCCAGATGGTTCTTGGCCACTATATGAATGTCTGAGGGGAGGAGAGCGGTGTGTGAGAGGAGTGCCCTTCCTTCTACCCCCAACCACAGTGGCCAGGCATTTTCTTCCCAGGTGCAGGGACTGCTCCCTTATAGAACGCACCGAGGCATTGACCACCCCATGGTGAGGGAGATGCAGCTGTGGCCTTATCTAGCTTCCTCCAGTACTATGTAATTCAGGAGAGCAACTACACTATCTTATAAAATGGTGTAGTTTGTGCTCTCCCCTTTCACACTTGAGAGTTTGGGGAGGGATTGTTCCCCAGGAGACACAATCCCCACCCAGGGGGAGGTTCCACACTAGCTCAACACAGGGCAGTTCCTAAAAGGCGCAGCTGAGCTGTTAAAGCTGTTTTAAGGTGCCCTTGATGGTGGAACTTCCAAGAGGGAAGAGGGAGCCCTTTTTATTCTTCCTTGAACTCTTTGTTCTGAGCCTCATTTTCCTTACCTCACCTTTATGAGTGTACATGATACTAGCAGTGAATGAATATAATGCTTCCCCTCTTTCACAAATTGCTGCATAGATGCAGTTTGGTACACTGCACAGGGCTTCAAACTGAAAGCCAGGATCATTGGGTTGTATTAACTCCCTTGGTAAGCCTGGGAAAAGCATTTCACTTCTCTCTGTTTCAATTTCTCCATCTGTAAAATGAGGATAAAACTTTCCCACCCTTTTTAAGTACTATAGTTGAAAAGCTCCATATAAGTGCTAAGATGAAAGAAATATACCTTAATGGTGTTCTGCTAGGACTACAGGATACTGTTCTGTTGTCATCAGGTCCCATGTAATACAGTCTGCCTCCTTACTATGGCCTCTTTAAATCTAGATCCTGCTATCCAGGCATCCTGACCTGTATAACCTTGAGCGTGGAAAGAGTTTTCATTCCATAGTTTGAGAGTTCTGCTGGCCTGTTCTGACACAGCTGAATAGGGGTGAGGGTAGGGGGAGGTCAATGGAAATGTGTGTGTGGTCAATCTGCATTTCATTAACACAGAGAATAGGACTGGAAAGCAGAACAGTCCACTCTTGTGGATAAATCTGATACAATTTAAGAGAAAATTAGAATGTTTATGCTGTTCGGTTTTTTTTTAAACGATTCTACAGAATGTAATTGGTAGAGAATTGTATTGTTGCTATAAGATGACTAAAATATTTTAGTAAAGATCTCATTCTCTGTTAAATTCTATGACTTATAAAGTATTGTTTTAATAAACCCTTCTCAAATTCTATACAACTTTATTGTTATCTTCATTCTTAAATTCCATAGCACTTTACAATAAGAGCAGAGACAGAAAAAGAGCATTGTTGCAATAGTAAGAAAAAATACATCTAGGGCTTATGCCTGGTTTAGGGTTTAAAAATATTTCTCCCCATAATTCTGTACTTCTCTCAGATTCTTCTGCTTCAGCTCGTGCATGGGGGGTCATAGCAGGGATTTTGGGGATCTTCTGCTTGGCTTTGCTGATAGCAGTGGGTGTCTTGGCTGTCAATGGTAAGTACTCACAAAGTAGATATTGAAAGAAAGGCTCTGTGCTGGCGTACCCCTTTTGTAACTGCTGGAGAGTAAATCTCATGGGGTGTAAGTCAGTGAAGAGCTGCAAATGATTAGCGTTTTTGAAAATCAGGCCACTTATTCAGAAGCCTAATTATGTCTTTAGGGGGCAGGGCAGGGGCACCAGCTGGGTTCTTTCATATTTTCTCCCCCACACTCCCAAATCCATGGTGAGCACAGCACTTCCACTGGCTTGTCCTCTGTGCTCTGGAACCACCCCCTTTTCAGGGTTTCCAGGGACAACTGCAACTGATGACTCCCTAGAACAGGGATAGGCAACCTATGGCACAGGTGCTGAAGGTGGTGCACAAGCTGATTTTCAGTGGCACTCACCCTGCCTGGTTCCTGGCCACCGGCCTGGGGGGCTCTGCATTTTAATTTAATTTTAAATGAAGCTTCTTAAACATTTTAAAAACCTTATTTACTTTATATACAACAATAATTTAGTTATATATTATAGACCAGTGGTTCCCAAACTGGGGTTCGTAAACCCCTGGGGGTTCGTGAAATGTTACAGGGGGTTCTCGGGGAAAAATTCCCTAATGGCGGACAGAGCTGTCCCTAGGGACCTGGACCCTGGGCACCGTGGGGCCAGCAGCCCGGAGCCCCTGGACTTCCAAGAGCTAAGCAGATCAAAGCAAGCATATCTCTCACACTGAGGAGATTTAAACTTCAAGACTCCTTATAAGAAATGGAAAGGGAGATCGATATTTTATGCTGTTTTTAAAATTAAATAGGCAACTAATATTGTTTTTAAAATGATGAAGAAGAACAAGTTTAAGCTTTGTTGTAATGTGCATTGTTTGCCTGGACTGTTCCAGACCTGAATGCTTGTGTCAGAGGAACTCTTTAAGTTGGCTTCTTAAATACCTTTATGCTGGTTTCATATCTGATACTCCTTGATGAAACATAGCAGCCTTGTCTTATAACAGGCTTATTGAAAGTGATACAAGCTACAAAAGTGAGATCTTGGAGGAGTATTGCTGTTTTCATAATGTAATAAAAATACTGTAATGATAAATAATAATAATAAATAGTGTGTAATAAGCATGTCATCAAAACAAATTTTATATTTCCAAGAACAGTGCTTTTATAATTTATACTCAGGTAAAGGAGAAAATCCCTGGAAATATTCATTTTTAGGAGGGGGTTCGCGAGATTTGACATTTTAGTGAAAGGGATTCACAGGTTGTTAAAGTTTGGGAACCACTGTTATAGACTTATAGAAAGAGACCTTGTAAAAACATTAAAATGTATTACCGGCACACGAACCCTTAAATTGGAGTGAATAAATGAAGACTCGGCACCCCACTTCAGAAAGGTTGTCGACCCCTCCCCTAGAATAACAGCTCCAATTAGCCACATGACCCAAGAGCCAGAAGGGGCATAGGGGCATTTTAGTGGTCACTTCAAACATTACCTGTGTTCAACATAGATGTTGGAAATCGGGATGTTTTCAATTGCTCTTTTCTGTGAATCCTTACAGAGTCAAGATTTTTAGCCACACAGTTTTTGAGGGTGCTAGTAAGTTCAAAATCTTTATTTTTAAGATTACTTTTAACAAGGACAAAATACTTGTGCTGCAATTTACTTTTAAGTGGTACATCATATTGTTATATTACTTTGGCTTTAAGTTTTTCAGATCTCCCAAATACCATGTAAACAGCAGGAAAACCTGAACCAGTTTCAGGAAATTATCCCAGGTAAGAATGGAAACCTGCCAAAGGTTTTGAACAGGAAAGATTGCCTTCAAAAGGGCAACATTTTTTCTTGTATGTGCTGTAACTTTAGACTAAAACAATTTCAAATTAAATCCCCAACATTGTTGCTACACTGATGAATAGAAGATTATGACATTTTGGGTTAACTAGAGTCCAGTTCTTTTTATTCTTATTTTCCAAAAATGTGCACTCACTGCAAAAGTCAGAAGTGAGTTTTGAAGAAATGTAAAGAAGGCTAAGTTGGTTTAACTCACATGTTGAAAGGCAACCGGAAAGGAGAATAGCAAGAAAAATAGATAACATGAAGGAACAATAATAATAGTAGAATCATAGAAATGTACAGCTGGAAGGGACTTTGAAAGGTCATTTAGTCCAGCCACCTGCACTGAGGCAGGGTCAAATAAATGTAGACCATTCCCCCGACAGGTGTTTGTCCAACCTGCTCTTAAGAACCTCCAGAGACAGGGATTCCACAACCTCCCTTGGAAGCATATTCTATAGCTATCCTTAGAGTTGGAAAGTTTTTTCTTAATATCTAACCTACATCTCCCTTAGTGCAGACTAAATTGATGAGTTCTTGCCCTATCTTCAGTGAACATGGAAATCAGTTGATCATCAACCTTTTTATAACAACCCTTAGCATATCTGAAGACTGTTATCAGGTCCCCACTCAGTCTTCCGTTCTCAAGGGTAAACATGCCCAGTCTTTTCAATCTTTTCTAAACCTTTGATCATTTTTCTTGCTCTCCTCTGGACTCTCTTTAATGTGTCCACATCCTTTTTTAAAGTGTGGCACCCAGAAATGGACTCGACTCCAGCTGAGAGCTCACTAGTGCCAAGTAAACAGCACAGTTACTTCCTGTGTCTTACATACAACACTCCTGTTAATATACCCAAGAATGATATTACCCTTTTTCGCAACTGCATCACACTGTTGACTCTGATTCAATTTGTGATCCACTATAACCCCCCGATCCTTCAGCAGTACTATTTCCTAGTCAGTTATTCTCCATTTTGCAGTTGCACATTTGATTTTTTTTCTTCCTACGTTTAGTACTTTGCACTTGTCGTTATTGAATCCCATCTTTTTTATTTCAGTCTAGGTCTCCAATTTGTTAAGGTCAATTTGAATTCTAATCCTGTCCTCCAGTGTGCTTGCAACCCCTCCCAGCTTGGCGTCCTCTACAAATGTAGACGCATACTCTCCACTCCATTATCTAATTTACTAATGAAAATATTGAATAATGCTAGACACAGGACAGTGAACCATTGATAACTACTGCCTGAGTACTGTCTTGCAATCAGTTTTGCACCCACCTATATTAATTTCATATAGACCACATAACCCTAGTTTGCTTATGAGAATGTCTTGTGGGACTGTGTCAAAAGCCTTACTAAATCAAGATATAACAAATCTATAGCGTCCTTCCTATCCACTGGGCCAGTAACATTTGCAACCGGTTCCTCCCTGTTAGTCAGAATCAAATCTAAAATGGCTGCCACCCATTTTCTGCCTCCATCTTCTGAAATAAGTTGTCCCTAATACATTCGAAGCACAGTCTGTGTTTTGCCATAATAGTTTTCCAGTGGATGTCTGGGTAGTTAAAGTTCCCCATTACCACCAGCTGATTTGTTTTGGATATCCACTCCTCTTCCTTAGTTGGTGGTCTATAGTAGACCCCTACTGTGAGATTCTTGTGTTTTTCCCCTTTTATCTTCACCCAGAGTCTTTCAACTTATCTACCTCTCATCTTCTTCTGGACCTCAGAACAAGTGTATATACTCATGATGTATAATGAGACACTTCCTTTCTCTTTTTTCCTGCCTATCTTTCCTGAACAAGCTGTTACCCTCTATACCAATATTCTAGTCATGAGATTTATCCCACCGAGTCTCTGTGATACCAATTTAGGTATAATACTAATACTTCCCATTCTCATTTGTTATTCCCCATACTCCTTACATTTATAGACTCACAGAATTTAAGGTCAAAAGGGAGCAACATGATCTGACCTCCTGCACATTGCAGGCCACAGAACCTCGCCCATCCATTCCTGTACATTTGTGTACAGATATAGAATCATAGAATATCAGGGTTGGAAGGGACCTCAGGAGGTCATCTAGTCTAACCCCCTGCTCAAAGCAGGACCAATTCCCAACTAAATCATCCCAGCCAGGGCTTTGTCAAGCCTGACCTTAAAAACCTCTAAGGAAGTTGATCCGATTCCTCCATTTTTATACCTTTTATTGCTCCTATGATGATACTATTGTAACTTTCCCTCCCCTTCCAAATATTTAGCCTTATGTTAAGGTCACCCTTTTTTATACTTACCTGTGGACTTTTGTCACCTGCCTCCTTTGAACCTAGTTTGAAGCCCTCCTCACTTTGTTGGCTAGTCCCTGTACAAAGATGCTCTTCCCCTTCTTGGTCAGGTGGACTCCATCTCTTCCCAGGAGACATTCTCTGTGGAACAGCATCCCATGGTCGAGGAAGTTGAAGCCTTCCCATTGACTTGCACAGCCACTCATTTATCTCCAGGATGCATATATCCCTGCCTGTCCTCTTACCCTCTACACGAAGGATGGACAAGAACACAACCTGCACCCCTCACTCCTTCACCCTTTCTCCCAGAGCCTTGTAGTCACTGCAGATCTGCTCAGGGTCATACCTGTCACTATCATTAGTGCCCATGTGGATGAAGCAGCATGGGGAAGTGGTCAGAAAAATGGATGAGCCTTGGCAACCTTTCCATAACATCTTGGACATGAGCTCCAGGAAGGCAGAACATTTCTCAGGACATCATGTCAGATCGGCAGATGGATGCCTCTGTTCCCATGAGAAGAGAGTCCCTGGGCACCACCATCCAATGCCTCCTTCTCTTGCATGTGTTGGCCATGAGTTTCTCAGCCTTGAACGCAGGTGTTTTTTTCTTCCTAAGCCATTGGGGTCTGCTTTTCACCTTCTGTTGCCAGAACCTCATTTTGGTTCTTGACCATGATGGGTGGGCGACCTGGCTGGGGGGCTGAGCACTGTTAACTGCCTGAGGTGGTCAGCAGCAAGTCTTCTCCTCGCAGACCAGCTGGTTTTTCTTCTTCATCTGTTGCCACTGTAGTCATCCATTAAGAAGCTGTAAGATAAACTAGTCAACCTCCCACTTTAACGTGTTCCATAGAATCATAGAATCATAGAATCATAGAATCTCAGGGTTGGAAGGGACCTCAGGAGGTCATCTAGTCCAACCCCCTGCTCAAAGCAGGACCAAACCCAACTAAATCATCCCAGCCAGGGCTTTGTCAAGCCTGACCTTAAAAACCTCTAAGGAAGGAGATTCCACTACCTCCCTAAGTAACCCATTCCAGTTCTTCACCACCCTACTAGTGAAAAAGTTTTTCCTAATATCCAACCTAAACCTCCCCCTCTGCAACTTGAGACCATTACTCCTTGTTCTGTCATCTTCTACCACTGAGAACAGTCTAGATCCATCCTCTTTGGAACCCCCTTTCAGGTAGTTGAAAGCAGCTATCAAATCCCCCCTCATTCTTCTCTTCTGCAGACTAAACAATCCCAGTTCCCTCAGCCTCTCCTCATAAGTCATGTGCTCCAGCCCCCTAATCATTTTTGTTGCCCTCCGCTGGACTCTCTCCAATTTATCCACATCCTTCTTGTAGTGTGGGGCCACCATCTCATCTCTGGTGCTTCTCAGCATGTAGGTTAATCCATCTTAGATTTCCTGACACTTGCACATCAATAACTGAGTGATTAATGGAGTCTAACTCTGTGTGGAGAAGCCTCACTTGCACATCATCCCTGAATTTTCTCCATTGTGCAAGAATTCTGTTCAATAATTACTGACAAAGAAACAGCCAATTAATTACAATAGCAGATGCACTTGATGTATAGAATCCAAAACATTCCCCTGGGGAAAAACAAACAAACATGATTTGTGTATAAAAGGAAAGTGATACAGGTACAATAACAATTAGTCTATTTGCTATGGCACAAGAATCCTCATGCCAGCTTCAGAATGCCAGCAACCGTGTTAGTGCTTGTGAGTCTCCAGATGGTTTGTGAAGGACTTGACTCAAAATCAAACTACAACAGAAAATCTATTATTACAATTTTAACTTAATATTTCTAATAAAGGGACATCTAGAGGCCCCAGTCAGGTATGAGTCTTCATTATATTAGATGTTGTACAAGCACACCATAAGAGACAGTTCCTACATGAGAGAGATGACCAACTTAATACAGGCAAAACACAATAAGTGGATGAAACAGTCAAGCAGAGGGAATTGGGGAGGGAAGACAAGGGTAACAGCGATAGAGGAAACCTAAACTGTATTTTCTTTTTAAGGATGGAAGTCTCTTTGCCCAGAACATTGGTTTCAACATGGAAAGAAATGCTACCTCTTTTCTACTGAATATAAATCTTGGCTGGAGAGTCAAGAGGCCTGCTCTTCTCATGGCTCCAGACTCCTTCAGATAGAAAGCAAACAAGAGCTGGTAGAGTATCTTCCTCTTTTGGAGAGTGACATAGTCAGAATTCCCAATAAAGATTTGTCTGTGAAAAGAAGATTGCAGAAGATTAGGCTTCGTTTGGCATTTTAAGATTTTTTTTTCTTGAAGGCTAAGTATCTTGCTCCTCCTCTTCTCTCCCCAGCATTAGAGCCATATCTGAACCCTAAATTAAATTAAAATGCCTCTGAAATGAGAGGTACAGGGGACATTGAGGTTTTGCCTTTCAACAAAGTACAGCTATTCCTGTGGTAACACCCCCCATACATTGCTCCAGGCGATCTAGGAGAGATATTGTCCTCCACACAAGAGAGTCAATAGAGATTAATCCTCAGAGAATTCTTTCAGAATTTCTAGAAAATCTATAGCAAACATTCTTGGAGATGATGAGGAATGTGATCAGTCTGGCCAGTAGAGTTGCTCAACCATGAGGCTGCCTCAGCATATAGGGACCTGTTAACCACATCACTGTACCTGATATCCATACACTAATGAAATGAGCAGAGATCTGATATGCATACAACCATGAAATGAGCAGGGAAAGGAATATAATTGCATGAATTGGCTTTGTCCTTCTACAGGATTTCATAAATCCCCTGGCAACTTCTCACTGGATAGGATTATTACGTGACAAGACTGACAGACTCTGGATGTGGGGGAATGGCACAGCTTTCTCCACTGACCAGTAAGTTCCAGACACAACTAGAAACTTCTAGTTTCCAAGAAGTGCATTTACAGTGCTATAAGGGAGAGAAACCAAGAATGAAATAGTAAGGAGCAACATGTCATCACTGGAATATATTTTTAGAATACTTTGAAGGCCCAAGTCAGCAGAATACTTTGAAGGCCCAATGTTGCCGGTGAAGTTGAGATGTATTGACCAAACTCCCTAGGTGATGAAACACTGAAAGCTGAAGGGAAGGGAGTGCTGCAGGTAAAGAATAATGTGCATTGCATTGGAACACCTTAGTGGAGTAGGACTCAAAAAAAAAAAGACGTAGAAAAGAGGTTGTGTGTCATGACAGAAGTGCACTGGCAGTTAAGTGAAAAGTTTGCACAGCATGTGATGCACTACTCTTGACTCTATTCAATGCAGTTATTCATTGCATTCATAAATGCCAAATTTAATAATCTGCTTCTCCACAATTGTTTCATTATTATTAAAATTATTTTTGATGCTATCTATCATGGTGTTCAGATTAGACATTTTTGCCCTTAAAAAAATAAGGTAGTGACATAGATATAACTACAACGGCTGGAAATAAAATTTTTTCTGTCATAGGTTTGTGGTAAAGAAAGGATATGTTGATGGTGACTGCGCAGTCGTCAGAGGCAGAGAATTCTTCTCTGATGACTGCAAAGATACAAAGCGCTACATTTGTCAGCTGCCAGTTCTTGTGCCAGAGTCTGATGTATCCAGACAAGATAGATCATGGAAATCATAAAATCTGGGCATCCCATACCCAGCGACAAATATCCCCTAATAAATATTAACTCTGTCATCTTTTCCTCTTCGAAGACTGTATTTAAATTGTAAAGTTATAATATGCTTTGCTGAGATCATATGTTGTTCATGAGTCTGTGTCAAAAGGAGCTGGGATTGGCCTCTCATAACAAAAAGAAATCTGATAAACCACATGTTTTTTGGATACCCACAGCCAGTCAGAGCCCTCCCAACAGGTCAAGCTGCTCTTTTTCCTTTTTCCAGTTCAGTGATAATTTATTGTAAAATGGTAATTAAAACATTATCTGATTAAAATAGTTCTTTTTCAATAAATGGTTGAAAATTGAAAAAAAATCTGATTTAGTTGCCAACTTTTCTGATTTCTTTTTACTTTACTGCATTTCATTCAATCACAAGAAAAAAAAGCCATGATGAATACATTCAGATATGAGGATAATGTTGGTCAGACTAAAAATGTATTTTGGGGAAAATAGTTTGAAGGAGTTTTTTTAAAAGTATGTGGAGTGGACTGAAATGGATATCCTCTGGATTCAATATCCATGTCTTTGGGGCCAAAAGAGCAAAGGCAAAACCACCTGTCCCACCCACTCTGCCCCCTCAGCTTTTCAAATGAGTAAGCAAACCTACAAGTGCATCATGAACAAGATGAGAGCAACGGAGAAACCCTCCTGTGAGCTGTTGTAGTCACAGGGTAGAAGTTCTCATTGACATCATTGGATAATTAAAGATGATGTTACACAGAGTGCACAACTGGAAGATCTGATCCCGCCTTTGTATCATATTCCATGTACTGGGCATGGTCAAAAGTGATTCTCCATCACTTCACCACCTCAACTCCAGCACACTGTACTTGGGGACAAGCGATTCTTGTGCCTCATGTCACAGTCAGTTCCCCTTTGCCCCTGTTAGAGAAATATACCATGCCAAGAACGCCATGGTCTTCCTAGCTCACTAGATACACACCTCATGTCCACTTACCAAAGTGATCCCAATGATTTTCATTTATGTCAGCACTGTTGGTAATAGGCTTCCTTCCAACAGAGGTAAATACTGTGTGGTCTGAACCATTTCAGTCCGGATCATTTTAGAATGACTGTGGACAGGACTGGGTGACATGGGTTAAGGAGCCTGCCCAATAATTACAACTGTACAACAGTGGCCTTTCGAAATCTCCCAGAACCCACCATTTCTCAAACTTGTGCTGGGAATGATGGGATGTGTACTCACAGGGCACTGCAACTTACAGAATTTAGAAGAGTGATTGTGAAGTTGCAGAACAAACCTGCAAACAAGCATCAGCAGCCTGGCTGGAGTGGAGACACTGAACCATTTGTGTTTATACCATTTCTACACTACCTATTTGCTAACTAGTGGCTCAGTTCTAAAGTGTATTTAAACTGTTTATGAAATGTTTTGTATGCATAATGGAGCTGATTCTCTCACTTATTGCTGCTGGGCTGTTGCCAGTTTCCTAAACAATGACCAAATTAACAGCATCAGTTACACTGTAAAGTGCTGCACAGTGGAAATAGCTATAACTACTCTGTTGGAAGCCTTGGTTGATAGGTTATTTTTATTTTTTTGTTTTGTTTTGTTTTCTTGTATAAGAAAACTCAGAATCTGAGGAATGCAGAAAACACTGAAGGGCCCTCCAAACTGTTTTTTTGTACCTGCAGCTTTCTAATGTTTGCTCTCACTCGTACACAAACACACACACATATTAAAACATTAAATTGATTTAGTAAATAAATATGAATTAATGTGGGGAAGACAAAGTTTCTCTGACATAAGTATCTGGGAAGGACCCCAGGCCTAAAGCTGAGCTTTCAGGATCCACTGTGAGGAATTTGTCTGATACTCTAATTCCAGCACCCTGTGCTTGGGACAAAGATTTCCTTGCTCTACAAGATGGTCCTGCTGCTCCAGACCCAGTCACCTTACCTTGTCTATATTGGGGGAAAACTACTAGGATAGGAACTCTGTGCTCCCCCAGTATGTTTACTACCTTGTGTCCACTCACAGAAGCACTGCAAAGGCATGAGAAATACCTTTTGGAGTAGACTTGCTTTCAGCTGTGTTAAATGTAAGTAGTTCTATTAACCCAATTTAGTTTGAACTGCGTTAGTGTCAGTGTCACCTGGAATGATTTAACCAGTCCTCAATGGTGGCATTTCAAAAATCTCCAAAAATCCACTTCTTCTGTGTGTTTTGTTGGGTGAGGTGCCAAGAAACCATTGTAATTGAAAAGGTTTATAATAGAGCACCATATTGTGGATGCAGGGCAAATCTGAAATGGATCTTAACATGAATTAGCATGTCTAGAGAGGATGCACTTAAATCAGTCCTAGCCTACTCATTCAGTAACGAACAATTCAGTTCTGTAGTGTGGAAACAGCCTGGTGCAAGTTAAAACAGCCTGAATTTGTGAGATGTATGTGCATAACTGAGCTACTCTGTTGATGTTTGCAGCCAGTTTCCTGCAAGGTGAGATAAACAGATTTAGCAGCATCATTTGTTCTGTGAAAGCCCTGCACCATGGAAAAAGATATGAACTACGCTAGTAGGGCTTCCTTGTGAGTTTGTTTGCTGTGTGTTTCTCTATGAAGACTGAAAATCTAGGGAAGCAGAGAAAAAACTGCACAAAGGCCCTAGAAGTTGAGGGAGTTTGATCTTTTTTTTTACTTTTCTAGCATCTGTATATGTTCACACAAATTAACTTTGCAAACTTAAGTTAATCTGGAAGAAAAACATTAGAATTTTGCTCTTCTTATCTGACTTGTCTTTAACTCTAAATGTTTCCATGCTCTGAGTTCTCTGGCCAGGTGCAGGGTTTCTCACTAGCAATGTGAGCCTGATGCTTCCTGTGTGGTATAAGCCAGTGCCTTCAGTAGACATTCATATTTCCTCTGCTCACTGCTACTGACCCTTTAATATGAGGATAGCCAGAGAGACTCACATAACAGGAAAGAGTGCCAAGGTGTAACCAAGTTGTTTGCAACCTGAAACAGAGCCATAATTTACTGCCTGTTGTTGCTAGTGCTGTGGAATGTTGTTACGACTGACAGCGTTGCTGTTTTTGGAGCTCTGATGTCAGCTGCACTAGCAGACACTGCAGATGTTAATTCATCAGACTGATGTTATTCATAAGAAAGACCACAGGCTCAGTTCAGTGGCAAAGGCACTTGGCCAGGTTTATTGTTGACAAAAAAATTATGATTGATTCTGTTTGTTGATTACCTGTTCCATTCATTCCCTGTGAGGCACCTGGCATTGGCCACTGTCGGAAGACAGGATACTGGGCTAGATGGATTTTGGTCTGACCCAATATGGCTGTTCTTATGTTCTTAACCTGGTACTAGCAACCCATAGGAGCTACAGGTACACTAACACATGTATGCCCATTACAAGGTACCTGCTCAGGCAGCGCACCAGGAGGCTGTCCCCTCAGCCGGACAAAGATGCCCTTTCTATGTGTTATGCTCCAGACATGGCTAGTCACCACCCCCTACACCTGATAGTTTGAACAAAACATCCTTATGCATTATCCTGTCATTCCCTCCATATCTTACGAGGAATGTGTATGTCAGACCATCTCCTAGGAATGTTTTTAGGCAATTACTTGAGAACTCTGGGTGTTCTTGTACAATCCTCTCCATTCAGGATCGTGCTTCGTTAGTGTTAGCTACTACCTTGTGCACTGCTATTTTGCCAAGACCAGGCCTAGTATTTCTAGCTCTCAAACCCACAGCAGTACCTATGCAGTGCCACATCCCTCCTGCATGGTAAAAGCCAGTGGGGAGACCCTAGCTCTAATTCTGAGGAAAGTACTCAGTGTGAAAGGACAGAATGCTGTCCACACTTAAGTGTGTGGAGGTTTTTCCATTGTTTAAAACAGCTTGGTATGGAACAGGCACACACACTGTTGTGGTGGGGGCATCCCAGGTTCACTAAGTGGACCCCAAGTCCCAAGCCACATGCGTAAGAGAACCCTACTTGCCTCACACAAGGCCCAACTCCAGTTTCCTTCTTCAGCTTTTGAGGAGGCAGGAATTAATTTAGCAGGGTTAGATCGATTTAACCTTGCACCCGTCCACACAACGAAGCCATTTTTGTTGACTTAAAAGGCTCTTAAAATCAATTTCTCTACTCCTCCCTGACGAGGGGATTAGTTCTGAAATTGACCTCGCTGGATCGAATTTGGGGTAGTGTGGACGCAATTCAATGGTACTGGCCTCCAGGAGCTACCCCAGAATGCTCCATTGTGACTGCTTTGGACAGCACTCTCAACTCAGAAGCACTGGCCAGGTAGACAGGAAAAGCCCCAAGAACTTTTGAATTTCATTTCCTGTTTGGCCTGCGTGGTGAGCTCAGAGGTGACCATGCAGATCTCATCAGCAGAGGTGACCATAGAGTCCAAGAATCGCAAAAGAGCTCCAGCATGGACCAAATGGGAGGTACTGAATCTGATTGCTGTATGGGGAGAGGAATCCATGCTATCCTCATCCAGATGCCCAAGAACGCGGTGGGGGGGGGTCTCCGGGCACCCAACCACTCCACCCCAGAGGACTGCCCAAGCAACAGAAAGCTGGCATTCAATAAGTTTTGAAGTGCAGTGTGGCCTTGTCCTTCCCTCCTCCCCCATCCCTGCCAGGCTACCTTGGCAGTTATCCCCCCATTTGTGTGATGAATTAATAAAGAATGCATGGATTTGAAACAACAATGACTTTATTGCCTCTGCAAGCAGTGATCAAAGGGGGGAGAGGAGGGCAGTTGACTTACAGGGAAGTAGAGTGAACCAAGGGGGCGGGTTTTCATCAAGAAGAAATACACACAACTGTCACACCGAATCCTGGCCAGTCATGAAACTGGTTTTCAAAGCCTCTGTGATGCGCAGCGCGTCTTGCTGTGCTCTTCTAATTGCAAACAGCCTAGTCAGCAAACAGTGCCAGTGAGCTTTTAAATGTCCAAAGGCACATTCTACCACCATTCTGCACTTGCTCAGCCTATAGTCGAACTGCTCCTTACTACTGTCCAGGCTTCATGAGCCATGGGAGCAAGGGGTAGGCTGGGGTATGTGCAACCGCGCGGTGCTGCCAGCTGGGAGAGCAGCCTGAGGCAGAAGCCTCCAGCTCGCATGATATTCCAGGCAGGACTGAATCTCCATTAGACAAAACTTAAAGAAGAGAATGACCTGAAGTCATTCCCATTTATGTCCAGGCGCCCCTGACCGACCTCACTGAGATCAGTCGGGAGCATCTATGTCTGCCCAGGCGCCCCTGACCGACCTCACTGAGGTTGGCCAGGATCACCCAGGAGATGATGACAGCTAGCAGTCATATTGCACCGTCTGCTGCCGCGAAGGCAAGGAGCTGCTGCTGTATAGCAATGCAGTACCGCATCTGCCAGCAGCACCCAGGAGATGCACGGTGATGGTGAGCTAAGCGTGCTCCATGCTTGCTCTGGTATGTCATGTACATGGGTAACCCAGGAAAAAAGGCGAGAAACGATTGTTTGCCACTGCTTTCACGGAGAGAGGAAGGGAGGGAGGGAGCGGGGCCTGACGACATGTACCCAAAAGCATCCACAACAATATTTTTGCCCCATCAGGCATTGGGAGCTCAACCCAGAATTCCAATGGGCGGCGGAGATTGCAGGAACTGTGGGATAGCTACCCACAGTGCAACGCTCGAAAAGTCGATGCTAGCCTCGGTATTGTGGATGCACTCCGCCAACTTAATGCGCTTAGTGGGGACACACACAATCAACTGTATAAAATTGATTTCTAAAAAATCAACTTCTATAAAATCGACCTAATTTCATAGTGTAGACATACCCACCAGAAACAAATGCTGCATTTATATAAAAACAAAACACTTGTATCTGGGCAGAGAGAAAACCTGGATTACAATGAAGAGGCCATTCATGAACCCTCATGGCAGGGGGTGGGGCACACATACCTCCATTCACAGCAATGGTCCAGCATACTGAATCCCCAGTGCCTAAATGTAGAGAGGGATGCTCTGTAGCCCAATTAAGAGTGAAGCTGGGCAGGAAACCTTTTCCTGTCTTATAAGAATTTTCAATATTTCCCACCCTGATCAGGATAAAAAGTCTAATATGCAAACTAAAAACCTAAAAGAAAAAATAAAGATCAGATCAATGGAAATCTTTCATTAAAATATTTTAAGGTGTTTATTTTTTATTTTTACTACTTAACTTAAACTTCAAAACAAAAAGTCATTTTGATCCCAAAAGAGAATGTATTACTGAGAGGGACCTTGATGGGTCATCTAGTCCAGTCCTCTACACCGAGTCAGGACTAAGTATTATCTAGACCATTCCTGGCAGGTGTTTGTCTGACATTTTTCTTAAAAATTTCCAAAGACAAAGATTCCACAACCTCCCTAGGTAACTTGTTTCAGTGCTTAACTACCCTTACAGTTAAGAAGATTTTCCTAATGTCTAACCGAAATCTTTGTTACAACTTAAGCCTATTGTTTCTAGCGCTATCCTCAGTGGTTAAGGAGAACAATTTATCACCCTTCTCTTTATAAAACCTTTTACATACTTGAAGACTTATGATACCTTCTCTTCTGCAGACCTAACAAAACCAATTTTTTTCAATCTTTCATCATAGGTCATGTTTTCTACATCTTTAATAGTTTTTGTTGCCTTGTGTAAGGAAGGGCGCATGTCCAGCTCCATGATTTTTTCAGGGACTGAGGTGAGGCTGACTGGCCTGTAGTTCCCTGGATCCTCCTTCTTCCCTTTTTTAAAGATGGGCACTACATTAGCCTTTTTCCAGTCATCTGGGACCTCCCCCGATTGCCATGATTTTTCAAAGATAATGGCCAATGGCTCTGCAATCACATCCGCCAACTCCTTTAGCACCCTCAGATGCAGCACATCTGGCCCATGGACTTGTGCTCGTCCAGTTTTTCTAAATAGTCCCGAACCACTTCTTTCTCCACAGAGGGCTGGTCACCTCCTCCCCATGCTGTGCTGCCCAGTGCAGCAGTCTGGGAGCTGACCTTGTTTGTGAAGACAGAGGCAAAAAAAGCATTGAGTACATTAGCTTTTTCCACATCCTCTGTCACTAGGTTGCCTCCCTCATTCAGCAAGGGGCCCACACTTTCCTTGACTTTCTTCTTGTTGCTAACATACCTGAAGAAACCCTTCTTGCTACTCTTAACATCTCTTGCTAGCTGCAACTCCAAGTGTAATTTGGCCTTCCTGATTTCACTCCTGCATGCCTGAGCAATATTTTTATACTCCTCCCTGGTCATTTGTCCAATCTTCCACTTCTTATAAGCTTCTTTTTTGCTACAGTCTCCCTCTTTATTCCCAGTGCAAAGTCACAAGGCCCAGTATGTATGACACTATACAGTTTTGGGTAACAGTGATACTGGATCTGGCTCCAGTTTATCCTTTGTAGGTCCCTAGCCTTTGTTTGCCAGAAGCTGGGAATGGGCGATAGGGAATGACTCACTTGATGATTAACTGTTCTGTTCATTTCCTCTGGGGCAACTGGCATTGGCCAATGCTGGAAGACAGGATACCGAGCTAGATGGACCATTAGTCTGACCGAGTATGGCCATTCTCATGTTCCTGACATGGTGCTCCTCCGTGCTCCTGTCCTGAAACATCACCGGCTGCTTCCTGTAGTTCCTCTTGTGTGGAGCTACAGTCCCTCCCGCCCCCCACCCCGTCACTATCCCTCTCTCCACTCCCTCCCCCTAGAACAACCAGCTCTTTCTCGACCTCAGAATGAGATTTGAAAGGGGCCACGGTCTCTGAATCCCAAGAGGGTCACATCACTGCATCCCAGGACAATTCGTTCTTTAATAAGAAAGTCTTTTAATTTTAACTCTGTGACAAACTCCTGCATTGCTTCCCCTTCATTTTGTGTTCTGGATCCTGAGCATATATATTTCACAACTAACATTTTTTTCTGGGGACACACTGCTCCCCAAACATTTTCACTGTTTCTGCAAAGCTTAACTCTCTTTCCTCACCATCATCTGTGTCGCACTCACTGTGTACATCTAGGGCTTCTGTGCCTGCCACTGTTAAAGGCAGAGCAATCTTTTGCTCATCCTCCAGTTTATTTATCATTGTGGCTTTCATATACAGTTCAAATTGCTCTTTGAACTTTTTTCAGGCATATTCATTGTTTCTCCTGATTCTCAGAACTGGTGGGGAAGTTACTTGCAGTTGAATAGGCTCTGTAGTAGTCATTTCAGTGTTACCTCTCAGAGAGCCTGCCAGCAATCCTTGCCTTCCTCTGCTGGTTCCATATAGTATCCTACTAATGAGTTGATTGGTATTAAGATAAACCGATTATGAAGTACAGAAACTATATACAGCAATAACATTAAAAAAAACCTGCTGTGAATTTGGCTGCAGTCTACAACTTCCCTATCCTGGTCACCTTGGTTTTTGCTCCCAGCTGGAAGTGTGTCACAGGAAACCAAAGGCAACATGAAGAGTCCCCAGGAAGTGTGACAACTCTACACTTCAGGGAGGAGTTACTCTATAGCACAAACCATGTGTCACTGCTGAGAGCAAGGCCAAGTGCTTCATCCAAAATGAGATCATGGAGGGTGTTGGTTTTGTGGACAGCTGATCTTGCATTCAGCAGCAGGATCTTCAAGCTGATCACAAAAGATGTAGATCTTGAAAAGGGTTTGAAGGAGGAGAGGGTTCTGTGCCTTTATAGATCAGTTCAGATAATGCAAGAGGGACGACATAGCAGAAAGTATGAAGAAGACAGTGGATGAATGGGAGGCTGGGGCTAGCATTGCTGGTGAAGAACAGAGACCAGGATTGCAAGAGAATATAAGTATGGAAGACAAGAGATGTGAATGACCTTTAAGTTTGAATTTTATGGAATGAGAAAGGTGGAACCAGTGAAGGGATTGAAAGAAGGGTTGATGAGGTCAGAAGGACTGGCTACGATGATACTCTTATTATTACTGTTATTTCCAGCACTCACTGCAGCATAAATTTGTCTCTAAATCCATGCTAAATGCAATTTTGAAATATTTCTATCACTCAGACTCTTGTGCTGCTCTCCAGCAGCTGAGATTGGCTTGTCTACAGGAGGAATTTTGAAAGCCTAAAATTTTCCTCTTGGCTTCTCCTCTTATGATGAGGTTCAACAAGGACAAGTGCAGAGTTCTGCATTTAGGACCGAAGAATCCCATGCACTGCTATAGACTAGGGACCGAATGGATGGGCAGCAGTTCTGCAGAAAGGGACCTAGGGGTTACGGTGGACGAAAAGCTGAATATGAGTCAACAGTGTGCCCTTGTTGCCAAGAAGGCTAATGGCATTTTGGGTTGTATAAGTAGAGGCATTTCCAGCAGATCGAGGGACACGATCATTCCCCTCTATTCAGCACTGGTGAGTCCTCATTTGGAGTACTGTGTCCAGTTTTGGGCCCCACACTACAAGAAGGATGTGGATAAATTGGAGAGAGTCCAGCAGAGGGCCACAAAAATGATTAGGGGGCTGGAGCACATGATTTATGAGGAGAGGCTGAGGGAACTGGGATTGTTTAGCCTGAAGAAGAGAAGAATGAGGGGGGATTTGATAGCTGCTTTCAACTACCTGAAAGGGGGTTCCAAAGAGGATGGATCTAGACTATTCTCAGTGGTAGAAGATGACAGAATAAGGAGTAATGGTCTCAAGTTGCAGAGGGGGAGGTTTAGGTTGGACATTAGGAAAAACTTTTTCACTAGGAGGATGGTGAAGCACTGGAATGGGTTGCCTAGGGAGGTGGTGGAAT
This sequence comes from Mauremys mutica, assembly GCF_020497125.1. Classification (NCBI taxonomy): domain Eukaryota; kingdom Metazoa; phylum Chordata; order Testudines; family Geoemydidae; genus Mauremys; species Mauremys mutica. Next base: position 145,511,437 of record NC_059072.1, on the reverse strand, counting down.
CTCCATCCTTAGAGGTTTTTAAGGCCCAGCTTGACAAAGCCCTGGCTGGGATGATTTAGTTGGGGATTGGTCCTGCTTTGAGCAGGGGGTTAGACGAGATGACCTCCTGAGGTCCCTTCCAACCCTGATATTCTGTGATTCTATATTGAACAAAACCGGCCCCAGGACCAACCCCTGGGACACTCCGCTTGATACTGGCTGCCAACTAGACATCAAGGCATTGATCACTACCCATTGAGCCCAACAATCTAGCCAGCTTTTTATCTACCTTATAGTCCATACATCCAATATATACTTTTTTTAACTTGCTGGCAAGAATACTGTGGGAGACCGTATCAAAAGCTTTGCTAGAGTCAAGATATATCACGTCCATTGTTTTCCCCATATCCATAGAGCCAGTTATCTCATCATAGAAGGCAATCAGGTTGGTCAGCAATGACTTGCCCTTGGTGAATCCATGTTGACTGTTCCTGATCACTTTTCTCTCCTCCAAGTGCTTCAAAATGGTTTCCTTGAGGACCTGCACCATGATTTCTCCAGGGACTGAGGTGAGTCTGACTGGTCTGTGGTTGCCCGGGTTCTCCTTCTTCCCTTTTTTAAACACGGGCACTATATTTGCCTTTTTCCAGTCGTCCAGGATCTCCCCTGATCACCACAAGTTTTCAAAGATAATGGCCAATGGATCTGCAATCACATCAGCCTCAGCACCCTCGGATGCATTAGATATGGACCCCTGGACATATGCATGTCCAGTTTTTATAAATAGTCCTTAACCTGTTCTTTCACCACTGAGGTCTGCTCACCTCCTCCCCATACTGTGTTGTCTAGGACAGCAGTGTGGGAGCTGACCTTGTCTGTGAAGACCGAGGCAAAGAAAGCATTTAGTACTTCAGCTTTTTCCATATCGTCTGTCACTCGGTTGCCTTCCCCCATTCATTAAGGGTCCCACACTTTCCCTGACCTTTTTCTTGTTGCTAACATACCTGTAGAAACCCTTCTTGTTACCTTTCGCATCCCTTGCTAGCTGCAACTCCAGTTGTGTTTTGGTCTTCCTGATTACACATCTGCATGCTTGAGCAATATTTTTATACTCCTCCCTAATCATCTGTCCAAGTTTCCACTTCTTGTAAGCTTCCTTTTTGTTTTTAAGCTCACCGAAGATTTCACTGTTAAGCCAAACTGGTCGCCTGCCATATTTGCTATTCTTTCTGCACTTCGGGATGGTCTGACCCTGCACCCTCAATAATGCTTCATTAAAATACAGACAGCTCTCCTTGACTCCTTTCCCCTTCATATTAGCTTCCCAGGGGATCCTGCCCATCAGTTCCCTAAGGGAGTCAAAATCTGCTTTTCTGAAGTCCAGGGTCCATATTTTGCTACTCTCCTTTCTTCCTTTTGTGAGAATCCTGAACTCAGCCATTGTGACAGATTTATGTTACCAATTTGCCTGGAGCTTTAGGTGATTAGGCTGAGGACTCAGGATTTTTAGGGAAGGAGATGAAGGAGCACACCAAGTGACTAAGTTTAAAGCTTTATTAACCAAATAACAGCGGTGCGTGCTGCGTGCACCCCACATCACTGAGAGGGAGGAAGAAAGCATTAGTGCCCAAGCCCTAACCCAATTTTATACTTACATACGTACAACCCAAGGCTGGTCAAGCCTGGGTGTAACGTAAGAAGAAGAGGGGGGAAGGGTAGGCAAGAGTTTTGCCCTATGCACAGGTTGTTTAGGATCCGCTGTAATTTTCTGACTTGCTTTAGCTTTTGGGAGGATTTTAAGACCTGGGTTCTTTCAGGGACGTTTTCATCCAGGGACCCTCGTCCCCCATGCTCTTGGTACCAGTCCGAACTGACCGTCTGCGGCTCCCTTATGTAAGCGGGAGAATGGTCCCGCTATTGTGGGGAACTTTCCTGGCTTCTGTGCTACCCTGGTGAAGTGGGCTAGCGAAAGGATCTGAATCCTCGCTCCCACTTCCTTTACCTAGAGGCCTCCCTGCCCTTGAGGACTCTCCTGTCTGGCAGAGTTCTCGTAGCCCCAACAAGGCTGGGCCCAGGATTCCTGGGGGGCTCAACTCCCAACCCTGCTGTGGTCACCTAGGACAGGGGCTAAGGTGTCCCCACTCTGGGGTACCCTCTCTGCACTGGGCACCTCCCTGACCCACTGATTATTCCATACAATTTAAAGCAAATACAAGTTGTTTACTTAACAATTAATTTAAAGAAAAGAATAAGAAAAAATGGGAAAGGTTACAGGAAAACACATCACCCTGCTCTGTGGCAGGGAACATTACAAACAGTGTCTCTGGACATCAAAGCACTTTGCAGTCTGTTCCTTGTAGGTCCCAGGCCGCCTTCTCAGGCCCTGGCTGTGCTGCAGTTATGCTACCGGTTAGACACTTGCAATGGCGGTGACCACACACCTCCAGGCTTTGGGTGGTGGTACCCTTCTTCCCAGCGTCAGCCCCCCGTCGGGTTAAGATCCCCCTCCCAGCCTGGCCTGCATGGACCCTTGGCTGGGGCGTCTTTCTGCGCTGGGCCCTTTTACCAAGGTTCCCCCCTTGGCTGGCCCCAGTTGCTCACCACACCTGGCTCTCTGGCTGCAGCTCTGCTCCCAGCACAGGATCTGCTCTCCCTGGGCTGTGCCTCTGGCTCTGTGGCTGCAGCTCTGGCCCCTCTGGATCTGGCCCGGCTCTGCTCTCCAGCTCAGCTTGGGCCCCTGCTTTCTCCTTAGCTCAGCCCCACTCTGTCTGACTCAGACACATTCCTGCTCACAGGGAGGACGGGACCCACCCTGGCCTTCTGTCTCCTTGATTAGCCGGCCCGCCCTGTCAATCAGGCTGACATGGAGCATTGGCCTCTTGCCATTGTTCCTGGGGACTGTCAGTCTCAGGGTCCTGATTTGCCATCGATCCCTCCCCTTTTAGTGCTGGGAGCTAGCAACCAAAACACCCCCACTGAATGTTAGTAAGGGGGCAACAGTCCCCTTACACTTAGTGTCCCCAAAGCCCACTGGTCTCAGGGTCGCGATACTGTTGTTTTTCAACTCACTGACCTATGCGATCTTACAAGTTTTGCAACCTCTTCAGTTCTGTTTAGCTTAGTTCTCTTTTCTCATGGCTGGCTGGGGTTGAAACACAGACTTCTGGCTCTTTGGTAGCAGAGGGCTTGTTTGTGTGCACTGCCCTTGGGCGGCAGTTTCATTCCTTATCTTTCGGCCTAGCTAAATCACTGAGCTAACCCTTTTCTTTCTCCCTTCCTCTCCCTTCGGCCTCTGGTAACCTGCAAAGGAATCTTCCACTCCACACTCACACCTTCAACCCTTCCCAAAATACTTTCCAATGCATATAAAATCATTAGCAATATACAATGCTGGTGCTTACCCAGGGGACCCCATGGGGGGGTATTTTATTGTAACAGTCCCCCCCTTGGCCCCAAATCAACATCCCATTGTGAGGGGTCACCACTTAGGTTTCCACCCTCCCTCCAACTCTGTGGCTAGTGTCACTGTTGGCCTTTTCCACAAGCAGCAATATATGAAAAACAAAATTATTAGGGCAGCAACAATTGCATACACCAGCCAATAGTGGCTTCTTGCTTCATTAGTAACACAGCATAACACATCCCCTTGTTGACATAGATGCCCCATTTGAATGGCAAAGGCAGCTTTTTCACATTGAATGTGTGCTGCAACACTATAAAGGAAGAGGCATCTGTCTGGAACATGGTAAGTTGCTTACGGGTGTGCGCCAATGGGAGAAAAACATTGGGTATAATTTATGAAAAATTAAACACAATATAATTAGAAACATTAATAATACTTTGAATAAGAGCAGGCCAATGCACCGAATTATTTTGTGCTTGAGGTTGTAACAGCAAATCGAGGGGCACCCTGGGGTAGGTGGTCCTTCAAACACATGCAGAGGTATTGGTAAACAAATGTGCCATAGTGGGGGCATATCCCAATGCCTCCCCTTCCCAGCAGATGTGTTGACCCACGTCATAAAAGTGGCCTGACATTGCCCTTTTTTACACATTATTTGAGGGGGATCCATAGGCCATAGCTTCCAGGTGTTGCCCTCTGCAATCCATATGTGCTGATAGTCGGGGGATGCAGTCAGCACATACCACTTAGCCATGTCTTTGGGGGGAACCACCTTCCACACGTCGCGATGGACCACCCAGTCCCAGAGGTAGCCTTTCCAAGGGTCTGGTTGGATTTTTATAGCAGGGGCCCATACTCCTTGGTCTCCTTGGTCCATACTCCTGGTCCCACAAAGGCCGTGAAGGAGCAGGCTATGCTGGTGCACTTCCAATTAGTAAGCCTCCAGGAATAGCAAAAAGGCCATTTCTCCTGGGGAATCCCTGAGTGGGAATGGATTTTCCTGGGCCAGGCTTTATGGAGCATATCTTTCTGGATGCTACGGACTTGTTGGGTTAAATATTGTTGGAGCTGGGAGCACACAGAATCCCAAGCTAGTTTTGCAGGTTTTACATAGCTTTTTAAAAAATTGTGCAATATACCGACTGTCTGGCGAATTGGCAAGTAAATTCCCCTCCCATTCCCAGAGATTACCCCACATCATTGGACAACCAAAAAGGATGTGGTGGCGGTATACGCGGTGCCTAAATGGTTGGAATTGCATAAAGAAGCTAAGATAGTAGGCAGTTTTTGGGGCCAATCCATTCCCAAAGCTGAGCACATTTTACAGAGGGCAATTTTAAGATCCTGGTTCCGCCTTTCCACAGTGCCGCTGCCTCTGTGGCCGATAACTGATGTGGATTTGTTGTTTGATATTTAGGGCAGCAAGCAAGGATTTAAGAACCTTTCCCTTGAAGGCCATTCACTAGTCTACCCTTTTCCTCCAGGGTGATACCCAAGTAGATGACTGAATGCTGGACCAACTGAGCTTTTTTTTAATGACACCTTGAACCTGGTCTCTTCAATCTTTGTTAGAACTGTTTGGGTGGTATCTTGCACTTGGGACTCCGTTTCCCCATGCACCACCAAGTCATCCACATACAAAATGACATGGCAATGGACCTCAGGAGGCATTTCATCCAGCATGGCCACCACATGTTGGTAGGCAATGGAGAGGACATTGTGGAACCCCATGGGGACTCATGTGAAGGTGAACTGTTTTCCCCTCAACTGAAACGTAAAGCGGTCCTGAGAGGGAGGGGTGAGGGGCAAAGCAAAAAAGCAATTGGCCAGATCAATAACCAAAAACCATTTGTTTCATGGCTGCACATGGAACAGACCTCAGGCATTGAGGCGAACACTGGTGCCATCATGGGGGGTGCCTTGGTTTATTTTTTGGTAGTCTATGGTGAGGCGCCAAGCCTGACCCCCCCGCTTTCAGCACTGGAAAGACCGGGCTGTTAAAGGGGATGTGGGTAGTCCGCAGCACTTCTTGCTTCTTTAAGGCTGCAATCACCCCCGTGATGCCCTCCTCCACTGCTTTGGAATAAGGATATTGTTGTTGCAAGGTAATGCACCACCTCCACCAGCGCCATCTTATGCCTATTACACTCATAGGGATACGCTTGCCACACCCCTGGCACCATCTGTCTCCAAAATGCTTCCTCCTGCATGGTTAGCGCTGCCACTGCAGCGGTGACAAACCACCTCCCCTCGTCCTGAGGCAGAGGCATACGCAACTCCTGCCAAAACATGCCTCCTTGGTTGTAAGGGTTAAACCAAAGCCCCTGTTCCAGCATTCAGGGCATTCCCAAAATTACCTTCTCCATAGAGGAAGAGTCAATAGTAAATGAGGCATATAAGACAGTCCCTACAATAGTAACTGGGACCTGATCACAGGTTTGTTGCTGCCATGGCCCCGAATTGAAGGCTGAGAGCTGAGTGGGGAGCCCTCAACAGGGGTAATATTTAACATGTTTATGCCTGCCCCAGTGTCTAACAGGGCCATGCATGGGTGCTTAGCGACTACAACGGTGATTTTGGCATGTTGGTTAGAGTCCCAGGTCGCCTTATCCCACATACTGCCAGCGGGACCCAGTCTGACAATGGGGCTGCCCTAATCAGAGCCCTCCCTGGGGTCCCCAGTCTGTGAGAGCTGATTGTGGAGCTGGCAGTAGTCTTCCCCTGGAGGAGTGGAAGATGTAGAGGCTGCCATGGATCGGGGCGAGGGTGACTGATCTCGCGCCATGTGGGCCTGGGTTTCACAGATGCATGCAGCCTGTTCCTCCCGCCTGGCAGAGAGGGCCAATAGCCTTTCCACCAAAAGGATGGTGGGTTTCCTATCCCACCAACTCATATCCTCCCCCAGATCCCAGAGGGAGCGCCAAGCTTGCCTATGAACCTCAGCCCCTTTCTTATCCAAGTCCTCTTTAGTTAACAGTGAGGACCAGGGCTCCCGGGGACACCAGTTTGACCGTCCCTTTGCTTTCCCCTTCCCTCCTTCTGCTGGTACCGGTTGGTATTCATGAGGGTGCCTCCCACCCCTGGGGCAGCCTGGAGGGAAGCCACTTTCACTCTCTTAGTTGGCTCCCCAAAATGCTTAGCAATTTGCATAATTTTTCTTTGTAATGCCTTCCAATTTTTGGGTTTGTTTTCGGCCCATAATTCTAATTTATCCCCTCACCAATCATTTATTCCCTCCGTAAGCTCCCATAACTGGGTGACGATCCACAGGAGCTGGGCCAAGAGGCGCTGCTCCGCATTCACCAGCTGGATTTGCTCCAGGACAACCACAAATCAACTCTGTTGGTAGAAATAATCCAACCCTGTTTGCCCCGGGGCCTGGTCTAGGTTGGACAGATACTTCTTTTTGGTGGAAAGAAGGACGTCCGCTACAGCTTGAACGATAAGCGACCCCTCTCCCTGCAAGTGGGTCACCGGTGTCTTCAGGGTGGAGACCTGCTCCAGGCTGGCAGTTGTGAGCACCCGCATGATTTTTTTCTGGGACAAATTGTTTACATGTATTATATTCCAGAGGTAAAGGAGCCAGGTAGTGGCCTTTTCCGTTTTAAAGAGGCTGAGCTCGCGAGTCAACATAAAGATGTCTGCCAGGCCCAACAGACTCTGAATCTTGGCTGAAATACGCTGAGTCTCGACCCAATTACCATCCTGGAGTTGTTCGGCGGACCTCTCCTTGGTTTTAATGAGGGCTGCTATAGGGTTGCAACAAGGTTCTGTCCAAAATTGAGGATCCCCACAAAGGGAGAGATCAAAGACCTTAGAAGGGTCACCCGAGTCATCCCCCATGAGGCTTGCCACCTGGACAGAATGCATGGCCAATTGGCATTTTAACTGTTCCATTTCCTTCTCCTGATGAGCACACTGCCATTGAAGTGTATGCTGGGTACGAATGGTCAAATCTTTGATGAGTGCCTGAAGGACTGGTACTTGCTTAGCCAGTGCTTCCAGGTGGGTGCATTCCACTTTTTCCACCTGGAAGTTCTGTCTTAAGGCCTGCAACTTATCCTGGGCATAGGCTTGGGTTGCCGCCTGGTTAGTAATTTCAGTTGCTCAATTTCCACTAGCTATCAAGTATACACATCCTCCCTTTTCCCCAACTCCTCTTTCTGCCCCAACAACATTTGATACCACATAGCCGCTGCAGTCCTTACCAATCCCACAGCTGCCCTCAAGTTTTTACCCTTCTGCCTTTCATACTCAGCATATAGGTCTAACAAATCCTGCTAGCTTTGCACACTTTTCTGAAGCTCAGCCATGGAAGCCCAGAGATCGTGTCCCACCTTGGTGACAGCCCTCTCCAGCCGGAAGAGGTCCTTCCCCACTTTGAAAGAGGCAAAAGGGTCCCGTCCCTTTTTGTTGCCCTTCTGAGATTCGGGTCCACCAGCCTCCCATGACACCAGCAGGCCAGGCAGCAGGACTCCCATGTCCACGCTACCTAATGCCCATGCATCCAGCCTTGAACCCATCGTGGATGCCGTCACCCATGGCTGCGGGACTCCTGAGTCCACAATTGCGACCATTCATTTCCGGAACATGCTGAACAATTTTTTAATACAGACAGTTAGAATAGTTGGTGTGCTCTCAGAGCCCTCCCCCTCCGCACTTCTCCACCAAAAATGTGATAGATTTATGTTATCAATCTGTCTGGGGCTTCAAGTGATCAGGCTGAGGCTGCAGGATCTTTAGGGGAGGAGATGAAGAAGCACACCAAGTGACTAAGTTTAAAGTTTTATTAACCAAATAACAGCGGTGAATGCTGGGCACACCCCATGTCACTCAGAGGGAGGAAGAAAGCGTTAGTGCTCAAGCCCTAACCCACTTTCATACTTACACACGTACAACTCAAGGCTGGCCAAGCCTGGGTATAATGTAAGAAGAAGATGGGGAAGGGTAGACAAGAGTTCTGTCCTATGCACAGGTCATCTAGGGTCTGCTGTAAATCTCCGATTTGCTTCAGCTCTCGGGAGGGTTTTAAGCCCTGGGTTCTTCCAGGAACGTTTTTGTCCAGGGACCCTCATTCCCCATGCTCTCAGTACCAGTCCGAACTGGCCTTCTGCAGCTCCCTTAGTTTCCCCCAAACACACCAGTCTCAGGATCGCAAGACTGTTGTTTTTCAACTCACTGACCTTTGCAATCTTACAAATTTTGCAACCCCTTCAGTTCTCTCTGGCTCAGTTCTCCTTTCTCACGGCTGGCTGGGGTTAAGACACAGGTTTCTGGCTCTTTGGCAGCAGAGAGCTTGTTTGTGTGCACTGGCCTTGGGTGGCAGTTTTGTTTCTTACCCTTTCCTTTCTCCCTTCCTCCCCCTTCGGCCTCTGGTAACCTGCAAAGGAATCTTCCACTCCACACTCACACCTTCAAACCTTCCCAAAATACTTTCCAATGCATATAAAATCATTAGCAATATACAACACTGGTGCTTACCCAGGGGACCCCTAAGGAGGGGGCATTTTATTATAACTCCATCACATGATTACTGCTGCCCAGGTTGCCGCCCAATTCTATTTCCCCTACCAATTCTTCCCTGTTTGTAAGAAGCAAGTCAAGAGGAGAATGGCCCCTGGTTCGTTCTTCCAGTTGTTGCACCAGGAAGTTGTCCCCAACACTCTCCAAAAACTTCCTGGATTGACTGTGCACTGTTGTATTGCTCTCCCAGCAGATGTCAGGTTGATTGAAGTCCCCCATTAGAACCAGGGCCTGTGTTCTGGAAACTTCAGTTAATTGTCTGAAAGAAGTCTTGTCTACCTCATCCTTCTGATCCTGTGGTCTATAGCAAACATCCCCATGACATCACCCTTGCTGCTCTCGCTTCTAAACTTAACCCAAAGACTCTCAACAGGCTTTTTTCCAGTTTCATACTGGAGCTCTAAGCAATCTTACTGCTCTCTTACATACAGTGCAACTCCTCCATCTTTCCTCCCCTGCCTGTCCTTCCTGAACAGTTTATACCCATGCATGACAGTGCTCCAGTCACGTGAGCTACCTCATCAAGTCTCTGTTATTTCAATCACATCATAGTTCTTTGACTGTGCCCGGACTTCCAATTCTTCCTGCTTGTTTCCCAGGCATCTTACATTCATGTACATGCACCTAAGATAACAAGCCGATTGCCCTGTTTCTCAGTATGAATCAGGAGGCCCCCCCCGTTGCACCCTCCTCCTTGTGTTTCCTCCCAGTATCCCACTTCCCCACTTACCTCAGGGCTTAGGTCATCGTCCCCTGGTGTACCTAGTTTAAAGATCTCCTCACTAGGTTAGCAATCCTGCCTACGAAGATACTCATCCCTTTCTTCATTAGGTGGATCCCATCTCTTCCTAGCAATCCTTCTTCCTGGAACAACATCCTATGGTTGAAGAATCCAAAGCCCTCTCTCTGACACCACCTGTGTAACCATGCATTTACCTGCACAATTCGAGGGTCCCTACCTGGGCCTTTTCCTTCAACATGGAGGATGGACAAGAACACAACTTTTGCCGCAAACTCCTTTATCCTTCTTCCCAGAGCTACATAGTCTGCAGTGACCTTCTCAAGATCATTCTTGGCAGTATCATTGGTGCCCACGTGGAGAAGTAGGAAGGGGTAGAAGTCCAAGGGCTTGACCAGTCTCGGCAGACTCTCTGTCACATCTTGAATTCTATCTCCAGGCCAGCAGCACACTTCTCCAGTCTCTCGGTCTGGTCGGCAGATGGATGACTGTGACACTCATAATGCCATTTAAAGTCTTCTGCAGTGCTAATGGCAGTGGTGCTCACTGAAACTGGGTGGCAGGAGAGCAGACGCTGCTTCCCAGACACCCAGCTCTGAAGGCAGAGTTGCCTGCCAACCGCTTCAGAGAAGTAAGGGTGGCATGGTTTTGCCTTGAGAACTGAGTGCCTGGAGACCATATTTCCCAGGGGACACCAGATTTCAGTGTCCGTGATGCAATTTTCATGGCTGCAAATTTGGTAGACCCCTAGTTATGCTTCAGGCAAACACTGGGGATTGTTCTTCTTTACCTAAATAGCTTCATCCTCTTCCAGAGAATGGAAGTGTCTTGACCATAGTCCACAGTTCCATGATAAAGCCTGGAAGAGCTTAACTCTCCACAGGGCTACTTGCTTCCCCGGTAAGTCAAGTAGGGAACTTGAACACAGAGACCACAGGCTAGACTCTGATTTCATTCATATCAGTATAACTAGGGAGTGAATGTATTCACTTCAATGGAGTTACTCTGGATTTACACCAGAATAACTGACAGAAGAATCTCACTCCATGTTTTAAGAAGTGCAGAGACACTAGCTGAGCATTGGTTGCTTAGGCAACCTTGTTTAATAAATTCAATATTTAAGTGACCTAAAGCAGATTAAATTCACAGGTAAATCTACAAAGGCAGAAGTTCCTGTGAGCGCTTTGTGAGGGGGCAGCGCATTTCAAACTACCAGAGTGAGAACTTCCTGTAAAGTTTCAGATTGGCTAGTGCAGTGTGAATAATTCTTCCCCTCTCAGCTCCTGTTGTCCATCTCCTTACAAGGGCAATGACAAGGTGATACCAAACTGTCTCTCTCTCCATCCCCAAGGGATTTTCATGAAGGACAAAACCATTTGTGGCACTTCAAGATCTAGTTCCCGCACACCAGCCTCCTATCAAAGAGCTACAAAGGTATGAGTCCCACATTCTTCAGAGACATTTATTGTTAGAGCATGTAGTTTTTGTAAGAGGTACAGTTATTACTTTGATATAATTCAAGAAATTAGTGGAATTAGTTATTGTCAAATAGACATATGTCTGCAACCTTTTACAATATTTTTCTTCTGATTACATTTTGAGAGAGACAGTATGAAATATAGTAAAATTTCATTATTATTATTTGTATTAAATGACTGTGGAAGGATTTATTATCACAGGCATTAGAATTCTACTTTTCTGTACTTTATGCATCTCTGGTGCAGTATGTAGACGATCTAACTGTATATGGCAAATCTAGCAGATCAGCATAAACTGGGGAAGATCGGAGATCTAATATCTTAATTTTTAGTAAGGAATTTGACCGTTTCTCAAGAAATCTTAGCAAGTTACTTCAAATAGTCTTGGGTAAGAACATTATCACTAAATTAGAAAATGGTTGAATTTTGTAAAAAATACTGTAAAAAAGCATCAGAGGGGTAGCCGTGTTAGTCTGGATCTGTAAAAGCAGCAAAGAATCCTGTGGCACCTTATAGACTAACAGATGTTTTGCAGCATGAGCTTTCGTGGGTGAATACCCACTTCGTCGGATGCAAGTCCGACAAAGTGGGTATTCACCCACGAAAGCTCATGCTGCAAAACATCTGTTAGTCTATAAGGTGCCACAGGATTCTTTGCTGCTTGTAAAAAAGTGTAATGATAAATGAAAATAGACTGAGTTTAGTGTTAGGATCTTGGTTAGTTATCAGCTTCATAAATAGTCTTGAAACTGGAGTACATAGCCTGTTAATGCAAACTAATGTCATGTAATTCTCAGATGATGCTAAATGGAGGGTTGTTGCAAACACAAACAAGATCAGACAGATAACCCAAACACATCTGGAAAGTTTAGCAAAATAAGCAGAAAATTATATTTAAACTATAACATATGATGTAATAATCCAACACATGGCTATTCAGTGGTAGGGAATAATGGAAGCCAGTCCTGATGAAAGAAATGGAAAATAGATTAAACGTGTACTTGCAATGTGTTATGGTTCCAAAAAGGTAAATAATAATTTGTGCATAGTTAGATGCACTGTGTTACAGTCTCTATGGCTCTGATGAGAGTGTACCTAGAATACCATACTCAATTTTGTGCACTTCCATTTTCAGTCATTATTATTTGTATTTTATTATTTATTTGTTGAACACCTAGTGTGTAGCTGTCTGTACAGAATATAAGGGAGATGGACCAAGATTTTCAAAAAAATCTCAGAGGATAGGTCGATCAATGGCTATTGGCCAGGTTGGGCAGGAATGGTGTACCTTGCCTCTGTTTGCCAGAAGCTGGGAATGGGTGACAGGGGATGGATCACTTGATGATTGCCTGTTCTGTTCATTCCCTCTGAAGTACCTGGCATTAGCCACTATCGGAAGACAGGATATTGGGTTAGATAGACCTTTAGTCTGACCCAGTCTGGCCGTTCTTATAGTCATATGTTCTTAAAAATGGGCCTAAAGTTAGGTTCCTAAATTAATATCTAGGCATCTGAAAGTAGATTTATGTTCAAAAATATTGAGCACCCATCAGCATCTCTGAAGTCTATGGTTACTACTGGGTGCTCAGTACTTTAAAAATCAGGCTGCTTAAATAGGCACCCACACATAGACTTGGAAGCCTAATGTTTAGCACCCATTTTTTGAATGTTTTAGCCATGGTCCCTAATCCAAAGTGTGAGATAAACATGCTGCTTTTTTTAAAAAAGGCAGAAAGTGGTTGGAAGTTTTGGAGGAATTCAGAGAAAAGACATGAACTCTATTAAAGGGGCTGGAGGGATTGACTTATAAACAAGAAATGGAAGAAGTACGTGTGTATAATGAACTTTGTGCAAACCCTGACTATAAGGGGATG